>NW_026294721.1:15295000-15762500 GCF_026119805.1 Tympanuchus pallidicinctus | reverse complement strand
GGGATAAACTTCTCTAGGTTAAGCAGGAAATTAAAAGCTATGCAAAAAAAAAAAATAAAAAAAAATTCTCTAGAAGATTAGTCTGAAATAACATTTCCTGCTGCTCTTTAACATCAATACATAAATTGAAAAATATTCATCAGAAAAAAAAAGGAAATCCTTTTGATTTTCAGAAATCATTACCCTGACTTAATAGTAACCCCCTCATCCCATATACACTCTCAAATGAAGGCTGTATATTTGATTTGACTACAAAACTTTTCCTCATAGTGTATTTTTTTCCAAATGAACTGTGTAAATGGTACTTTTGATGATATAATGATTTTGCATAAGGTTATTCTGCACATGTATTTTACTTGTGCTTGTGTTTGTTCTACGTCAAGAATTTTGGTTAGTTTCCAAGTGAAATGAAATGACAAAGCAAAACAAAACAAATAAAAAATCCTGAGCCATGAACTGTGTTGGGCCAGGTGCTATTGCCAAGTTGGCAGGACATAAGCAATCTGTCATCTGTCAAGCTATTGCATTAGTTGAGCAGCAATTCATTGCTAACCATCTGTTAAAGGTTCTTTCACATCCTGTGGATATAGTTGATTCAGAGATAATTCTAAAATATGTTAGCAGAATGTTACTGACCTAACATGAGTTAGAATAAATGAATGGATGTAGCCGTGTGGTTCTAGCTTAGAAACTATTTACAACTGTGTCTCTGATCCCACAGTATATTTAGCGTTGAATAATTAGGCAGAGCTATGACTCAGAGTATCTTTAAAGAAAATTCATAAAACTGAAATAATTATTGTGTCTACAGCACTGTACATAACTTTATAGTGTATCTGGGTCTCAAGAAAAATCTGGGCTTTATCTGCAACAGCCTTCTAAGGTTTCATGTCATTCAGCTTTTCTGTGAGCCAAACTTTTCTTAAAACTCTGTTGGAACTGCCTACCTAGTCAGTGTGATGAGGATGTTCAGAGATTTGATCTCCCTTTGGAGTTGTATTTGTTTCCAAGCCTTAATTTTAAGCAAACATATCTTCACATAAGTCATTTTAATTTTAAAACAATTTTGCAAAATGCATTAGTACATAATATTGCCTCCTCAGAGATTCATTTGATGCATGCTCTAAGACTAGTGGTCAGCTTTGCCGCAGTGTTTCCATGGGCAACGGCTGAAGAAGCTCATATGAATAAGAAAAGGCAAGTGCAATGCCACTGCCTTAAAGCAGATATTTAAAGTATACTTATATACTGTCAAGAAGAAGAGGAAAAATGCATATATTCATGAATTGCATTCAAGCTTTTACATTGATTTTTAAATACAAAATTCTTGGCTCTTGGTTTCAATATAGCATGGTAGCAATGTTATTATTTTTAAAAGCAGTCATAGCAATTACATTTCTATAATATGTCTGTTATGTAGAGCAACCCTAAGGAGAAGGATTTGAGTGTGTTGGTTAATGAAAGATTCAGCATGAGCCAGCAATGTGCACTTAGAGCCCAGAAAGCCAACCGTATCCTGGATTGCATCAAGAGAAGTGTGACCAGCAGGTCAAGGGAGATGATTCTGCCCCTCAACTCTGCTCTTGTGAAACCCTGCCTGGAATACTGTGACCAGTCCTGGAGCCCCCAATGCAAGGACTTTGAGCTGTTGAGAGTGTGTCATTTGGGCCACGAAGATGAGTGGAGGACTGGAGCACCTCTGTTGTGACAACAGGCTGAGAGTGCTGGGGCTTTTCAGACTGGAAAAGAGAAAGCTCCAAAGTTTCCAATACCTGAAGGGGTCTGTAGGAAAGCTGGAGAGGGACTTTTTTTAAGGGTATGTAGCAACAGGATGAGGTTAAAATGGCTTTAAACTGAGAGAGGGTAGGTTTAGACTAGATATTAGGAAGAAATTCTGTACTGTGAGGATGGTGAGACACTGGAACAGGTTGCCCACGGATATTGTGGATGCCTCCTCCCTGGAAGCATTCGAGGCCAGGCTGGATGGGCTTTGAGCAACCTGGTCTAGAGGGAAATTGGGACTAGATGTCTTAAGTGCCTCTTCCAACCCAAACTGTTCTGTGATTCTGTGATTCTATGATTACAGGCTGCCCTGGGAGTTTGTGGAGTCTCCTTCTCTGGAGATGTTCAAGACCTGCCTGGATGCCTACCTGTGCGACCTGGTGTAGGGAACCTGCTTTGGCAGGGGGGTTGGACTCGATGATCTCTGGAGGTCCCTTCCAACCCCTACAATTCTGTGATTCTGTGATTCTATTGTACATACAAGAAATAAAGCTGCAGTCAAATATCAAAATGCTTGACAAACCTACATCACATATAAAAGCAAATTACAAGTAATTCCAAGTAATCTGGAGAGCTTATTAGTAAAGCAGGTTCACATTTTATGATTTGTAACAAGAGTATTAAAATTTACAGGTGATTTTGAGGTCATAGCAGTTATCTCTCATTGAATAAAAAAAAAAAAGAGAAATGCATTGATTTCTTTGCAGTAAAAAGAAATTATAAACTGATTATTTCAACATTTTATGGGAAGGAGACATCATGTAGTGTTAGGACCCATTACTTTTAGTTATTGTTTGATATTTTACTGCTTCATGTAGGTGTTTGGCTCATTTAAGCATTAATAATTCATTTATCTTTTTTTTTTTTTTTCCTGTGTCTGATCGTATTATCAGTGAGCTGTGGTAAATAATGACAACATCATTATTCTATTTGAAAACAGAAATTGCAGCTCAGAAAACCTCTCCCATCCTGCAGTCTCATATTTTTATTTGTAAAATGTATGCTTCTTAAAAGTTGATCGTATTTTCTTTTTTTTTTAAAAAAGTTGTCTTTTTTTTTAATCCCTTAGGATCAATATTAGCATTACACTGAATCAAAGATAATGTTTAAGCATAAATTTTAAATCTTCCAGAAATGTTTTTCTTAAGACTGTGGTTTTCTTTCTTGACCATCCCTGGACATTATTTAGCATTTGAATAACCTGCATTTCCCCTGGTCCATGTAAGGAATGTAGAGCTAAGTAGTTGTGTCATCATTGCTCATCCTTCTCAAAATATTTGTAGACACACTGATCTTCAAACTGGAGAAGCAGATACACCAGTGCTCACAGGAAGCTTACCTGCCTCCACCAGGGCTGGTGAAAAATCACACACTTGACATGGGTGTGATGTGCCCTTGTGATGAGTTGGCCAGAGGAAAGAAAATCACAGGATGAGAAATCAGTTGATTATATTCATACAAATGAATAAGGCTTCTGACAGGATTGACAGACTGCATGCAGCCAGGTTTTGTCTCGTTGTGCCACATTAAATGTCATCCTCTTGTGTGTGTTTTGAAACAAGAAATTACACATTGAAACTTTGAGTTGCTACTACTTCATCTGTAGCATTTGCACAGGCTGCTTTCCCAAAAAGCATCAGTAAGGGAATCCATCCCTCAATGTGTCTTTATTTTGAGACATAAGCGGCAACTGAATAATGTGAACTATTCTGTAGTCTTATTTTATTCTTGTAATTTTACCTGTGATATCTCTATGGATAACTGCCTTTTTGTTGAAGAAGTGCATTTGATTTGGTTTTTATTAGACATGAAAGTTTTCTGCTTTCTTATCCTTAAGTAATTCCTCTGGCTGTATTTCTCTGGCTTCATTTCACATCTTTCTATAAGCATTCCATTCTATATTGCTCTTAATACTTCCAACTTCTTTTGTTTCATTTGCCACACTTAAAAATTGCCCATGCAACATTGAAGATCAAGCATTCTCTTTGCTTTAATGAGGTAAATGTCTAAATTCAATTCCTTACTGTTATATATATATGTCTACTATCACGTTAGCTGTCTTTATTGCATTGGTTTTATTTTATATCCACCTTTAATATTTAGAATGACAGGTCTTAGTAAAGGTCTTAGTGATTTTTGTTCCAGACTCTCTCCAACCATCACTTGGACTTTCAATTTTCCAGATAGCCATAAAATTGACATACATAAACTCTTGCTTAAAGCATACTAGATGCTGTAGAAACTTTTTATCTTAGCAGCAAAAACAGATAAATAGAATTAGCTAGCTAGGTTGCTGACCTCCATTAGATGTGGAGTTGTTAATCAATTGAAATTGGTTGTGACTGGGGTTTTTTTCAATTAAGTATCTGAGTCAAGGATATTGCTCCATTTGTTCTGACATTGACTTGTGCTTTGTCTTATTTTTTGTTTCTTGGACTTTAATTACAAGTTAACATTCATTTGTCCTTCTTTATAATGTTAAAGAATTCACTTAATTCTTAGGGAGTTTAGATAAATTGTCCCTATTCATCTAGTCTATAAGTAAAAACCACAGACATCCTCTTATAGTGTACTGAGCTGAAGTAAATGTAGATGCTAGTGAACACAGTGACTACATGCTCATCTGTAACATATCCAAAAGGCAAGTTAGAGCCATTCTTTATATTTCAGCTGGCTTACTAGACTTTCCAAAACATAGGAAATATTGTAGATATATAAAATTTCTGGACAGAGCAAACAGCTAATATTCTGAGGAATCCAGCCATAAATATGCCCATTCACTTTTTCTGCTTTAAATACAAAATATTTCTTAGCAGAATCTTCTCAGCAGAAATTCAAAGAAAAAGTTTTGCCAATAGAACAGGTTCAAGAAGTTTCATGTTTTGGGTAATGTGAAAAACATCTAGACGTCTTCCAACAAGAAGCTGTTAAGGCGACTTTATAATCCTTGTTTTGTTACTGCTCACTAAAGGCTTTTCCTTCTATATTTTGGTTTGGCAAGTTGGTTCTTACATTGGAATACGGTCCACACTCTCACGCATTCTTTTAAGGCGTTACTCAGGATAAAAATTCAGACATTTGTTTTGAATGATTACATATTTTTTTATAGAATAGGATTGTTTTCTACAGAAGCATGAAGATTCTAAGCTTCAACGGTTGCTTCAACAGAAGATGAAAATTAGTGTATTTTTGATCCTCTTGGAAGTATCAGAACACAGTACTATTTTAGCCACCTGAGATTATCATATTCATGATCCATTTACACCTCCAAATGTTCTGTTGGTCCTTCAGATGTCAGGGTCTACTTCAGTTGGCAATTGAGCATTCAAGTCTTTAATTAGTTACTCTCTACACTTGCCAGATGGTATTTTCCACTTCTCATTATGAATGAGAGCTTTGACGCAGCTTGTTCTTTCAGATTTTTTTATTTATTGACTGTTGGTTTTTTTTTCATTACATCTTCTGTTTCCCTTACTAGCCCTTGGCTTCTTCTGTTTATTCAAATATGTACACTCTTGGTGACGGCTGGTATGCATAATAAAAACAAGCACTGAAAGTGGTTGCATTCCTTTGAATATTGAGACAGCTGACCACATGTGCAGTGCTTCAGGAACTAAAGATTTAGAATAGAGGTTTTCTCCCAAATGAACTAAAAGCTTTGCAAAATGAAAATTTGCACATGAATTTTAACAGAGAAGGCACAACTGCCATTCAACTGAATCCAGTATATTAAGTTAAAAAAAAAAAAAAAAAAAATCAACTTTTTATATAACCTTTTGTTGTCGAGAAATTGGGCTGTTGCTGGACTGACATTTCATAAAGTCAGAGAACCATCAGATAATTGCGGTTGGAAACAGCCTCTGGAGATCACCGAGTCCAACCTGCTACTCAAAACTGAGCCAACTTCCTAAGCAGGGTTGTTTAGTCAAGGTCTGAGCATCTCTTGGCAGCCTGTCTCCATGTCTAACCAGCCTCACAGCTGAAAACTATTTCCTTACACGTGATCAGAACTTTCCTTGCTGCACTGTGCCTCTTGTCCCATGTCCTCATCAATATGCCTCCAAGAAGTTTGGCTCCACCTTCTCTCCAGCAACCCACGAAATAAAGGAAGTCATCAATTACATTTCCCTTCATTCTTCAGTCTGTGAAAAAGCAGTACTCCTTAGATCAGCTTTGGAAACATCCTATCCATTTCTGTAGACTGTTGTACGTCTAGCTTGAATTCAGTAGACCCTAACTTCCCTTGGGACTGCTTATCTCTACCATGATCTTGTAGTTTTCTTTGTCACTGGTACCGGGCACCAGAGACAGCACTTAACAGGCATCGTCAGGAAAGGTCACAAACAAAATATGTGAGTACCTCAGACTTTCCAAGTTCTCTATCATTAATTTCTCCACCCCATTTCATGCCTAGGCTTTCTTCTCTGCTATAGAATAGCATGTTTTCAATTTGAGAATGGCTGTTTTAATGAAGAACAAAAAGCTATAGAGTAGATGAAGAAGAACAATGAGTACAGATGATGATCCTGGCCTTCTGTTAGATCAAAATGAAGTGCTTTTACCTCTTACAGTACTGGAGGGAAGTAGAAAGTTAAAAAGACCCACAGCAACAGAGATAGACTTCTGTCTTTCAGTGAAGTGAGGCACCATGATCTGCTGTTTTTTTTCTGTGTGACAGACTTTACAACCTTAGAGAAGCTCGGAATTGATCCAAAACAAATACTTGTATTTGTAAGACCCCTGAATTCTTTATTTGTTTGTTTGTTCTAATAGTAAACTTAACTGGAGAATACTTATGTATTTTTATGAGCTTCCAAGTAGTGAAAAAAAACACAGAGGAAGCTTCTCTTGCTGTAAAGTAAATAAATTAATGAATAGATAAACAGTTATTAAAAATTGAGAAACTGATTTGAAAGAAAAAAGGGACAAAGCTTGTAGGACAGATTACTGTCGTCCCTGGAAAGTGAAAATATTTTTAAAGTAGGGTTTGAAAAAGGAATTTAAGGTCCAGTAACTAGTTGAGACTTTTTGTTTCCAAGTTAATACAACCAAAAAGCTTCAAAGGACAAGGACTGTGCTTACGCTTGTGTGTTTTGGGAGGATGATTCAGAGAATCTGAATTTATTGCCTTCCAAGTTGCTAGAAATATTAAGGTATGTAATACCATTCCTTGTTGGCATCTAAGTTAATACACGAGAGTCACAGAATCATGGAATATCCTGAGTTGGAATGGACTCACAAGGATCATCGAGTCCAACTCCTGACTCCACACAGGATCACCTAGAAATCAGTCTCTGTCTGAAAGTATTGTCCAATTGCTTTGTGAACTCTGGCAGCTCAGTGCCATGATCACTGCCCTTTGGAGCCTATTCCAGTTCCTGATGACCTTCCGTGAAAACCTTTTCATGATATTGAAACTGACCTTCGCCTGTTGCAGCTTCATGCCATTCTCTCTGTTCCTGCTGCAGTTACCAGAGAGCAGAGCTCAGCGCTGCTGCTTTGCTCCCTGAGAGGAGCTGTAGGCTGCCATGAGGCCTCCCCTCAGTCCCTCTGCTCTGGGCTGAAGGAACAAAGGGACCTCAGCTGCTTCTCTTCTGCCTTTCCCTCCAGACCCTTCATCATCTTTACAGCCTTCCTTTGGATGCTCCCTATGGAGGCTGATAGCTCCAAAGAGGCAAAGGTCCTATTTGCATTGTGGTACCCCAAACTGCATGTGGTACTCAAGATGAGGCTGTGTGCAGCAGAACAATCTCTTCCAACACCAGGCTACCAGTGCTGTGTCTGATGCACTCCAGGGTATGGTTGGCCTGAGAAGGAATGGCTTATGTTTTCATTTACATGGATCATCTCACAAGGTTTCAGAAATGCCATAAAGATCAATTTTATGCTTAAAATCAACAACGATATTGTCAGTTTACTTTATAGACATTAATTATTTATTGCAACACCCCTGTGAAGTGTTACTTTAGATATGAACAGAGGTAGCACAGAGAAGGAAAATGAGACATGTCCTGCCAAAAGAGGGAAATATGCACAAATACCTCCACAATGAATGTTGCAGGTGGTTTGTTAAAGGCAATATTGAAAGGGTGAACCTGCACTGCATGATCATTTCCTCTTTAAAACATTGGCCTGAAATGCCATACTTCAAAAATACTTGTATTTGTGGGAACCGTTTATTGCAAAAGGCCTGAGTTAGTTGTTCCAGTGCATCTTTAGTAAAGGACAACTGCACTGATTTCTACTATCCAAGTGCCTGTCTCTCATGAAACTTAAGAGGATTTTGATTTCAAAAGGATTGCTTTAGCAACTAGTTCTCTTCAACAAAATTACATTAATCTCACTTGCACTCCATTCTTTCTGGAGATATTATAATTCATATAGACACCGAAACTGCAGCAGGTATTGTTACTGTGGATGCTCAAATACTTTGCTCCTATGCATAATATTAATCCTATAACATTTGATCCCCACTCTGCTATTACCAGCCACCTATTGTCATTATGCATTTGGAATGTTCTTAATGTGCTTCAGCTACTGGCCTCAGGGATGCAGTTGCTGAGAACTGGCATTTTCAGAATTGGTGCTTTGCCTAAATGCTCATCAGGACAAATTAAAAGTAGTCACAAGTTGGTAGGATTCCAAAAGGTTCCGACTGCAGCATTATAGTTCTCTCTTAAATCTTTCAGACCCATGTTACTTGGGAATAATATATTGCTCAAGAAAAATAATCAGAGAAACACATAAGAAAATGACTTTTCCACAGTCTGCTGACTATTTGAGATGAAACTGTAGCTTGAGTGTCCTTTTTCTTGCCTGTTTTCTTAGTTTGCTTTGCGGCTGTCAAACTGTCCTGGTTTCAGTTGAGACAGAGCTGATTTTTTTTTTAGTGTCTGTTATGATTCCAATCTTTTGCTTTAAGAGAAAAACAATGTTGATAACACACAAGTGTTTTAGATGCTACTTAGCAGTGTTGCACAGAGCCAAGGACGTTTTAGTTTTCTCAGCTTGTATTGTCCTTCCAGTGAGGGAGCTGGGGGTTGGGCATAAGAAGCTGAGAGGGGACAGAAACAAGGCAGCTGACCTAAACTGGCCGAAGGATCTTCCATACCGTGTGACGTCATGCAAAAAAGCTGTAAAGCTGAGGGGGCTGACACTGCTTGGCAATTGGCTGAGCAATGGTCATCAGATGGTGAGCAATTGCTCTGTGCATCACTTGTTTTGTAAATATTTACGTACATATCTATATATCTGTGTGTGTATAAATATTTATACTTACATGCATTTTTACGAAACAAGTATATATGACTATAATTACTGTTATTTCTCTCTTCCTTTGCTGTTTTAGTAAATTATCTCAATCCATGAGTTCTGCCTTTTTTTCTGATTCTCTCCCCTGTCTCACTGGGAGGAGCGGGGAGAAGTGAGCAAAAATCTGTGTGTTGCTTACCTACTTGTGAGGTTAAACCACAGCAAAATGCCAATTTCCAAATCTAACCACCACTTAGAAATTTCTTTGACATATTCTGTTTCAGTCCCATTCACATTGCCAAAATCTGCTAGTAACAAATTTGCAGTCTCACAGTTAACTTGTGACTCTGAGAGCATCTCTGTCTCCTACCTTCTTCACTTTTACCTGTCCTTCTTACTGCCTCATTACCACTTATTCCTGCCTATGTTACTACACTGCAACAGCATTCCTTGTACACCATTCGTTGAAGATTTCTGTTAGTTTGTCCCACTTGATGTAAATTATTCAGCTACACATTCTGAACTACAGTAATACTGCTTTGGACCAATGAAATATTACTTGGTGTTAATGAACACCTCCAGTAAATCCAAAGCTTAAGTTGAGCTGCTGCTTACTGAACTTCTTATTAAAATTTGCGTGATTCCTTACACTGACTGGAGCTCTTACATATACAATACTGCAGGTAAAATCGTGCAAAAATGGACATTTCAGAGACTATCTTTTGTCACCTCATTAGCAATTAGTACACGCAGAGCTGTTCTTCTTGTCATGCTACTATCAAAACCAACCTGAATGTGAAATGGAAAAAAGCTCATGGGGAAAAGTCATGAAGCTATTGAACTAGTCTTCTGTTTGAATTTCGTAAAATGCTACTTAGCAGCAGAAGGCTGTTCTATTTATTAAACATAGCCAGTGTAGTTTTGAACAAGCAAATACCGGCGGTGCACAGGACAGCATTGTGCTTGGATAGTTGTGCATGATCTGGTTGTAGGGAAACTGTGCAGTGGTGATTAGCATAGCTTAAAAAGAGAACAACCAACAGTGAATGATTACACTTGTCAAAATGATCTACAGGAACTGTGACAGCTTCTGTCACTTCTTCAGTAGCCTCTGCTGAGATGCACAGAAATACTACGTAGAGAAAATGCCATTCAAAGCATGCCACTGACAAAGTCATTAGATATTTCACATTACATTATTCGGAAATTCAAGACAATTTTTTGGCTTGTATTTCCAGCATCCAAAAAAGTGAGGAGGGGCAGGAGACCATTAAAACAATTTAAACTATTTAATAACAAGCAGTTAGCAAATGGATCTCTAAAATAATTAAATTGCACTAGTGCCAATAAAAAACCTGAAACTATTTTGATGACCAGGAAGTACAAATTTCTTCTTCTCATATTTATAAATATACGTGAGACCTGGATTACTGAATAGATCTTGATTACTTTCCAGTAACTAGATTTGCTTGGCACAGATGAAGTTTCTGCCTGCTGTGGTAGAAGACTTTATACTCCAATTTGTATGCATATCTCCTGCAATACAAAATAGCGTTCTATGAAGTTCTAGATTACATCACACTCTACAATGCAGTAACTAGTGCATGTAACCAATTAACTGCATTAAGTGTGGCTCCTTAGTTCATTGTGTTGCCCTTAGGGTCACAATCCTACCAGAAGTTGTTGTTGTTGTTGTAGTTATGCTGTAGTGCCTGCTGATGTTATAGAACACATACTGTGAACAAGCTGCAATGCCTAGTTGAATTGCTACCAATTGTGTATTATGTGTTAATTTATGTATAGTCTTTGTTTATATGGGACCATGTCTAACTGCTTGTGGTCTGCTGAGACTGAAGACTGTGCCTTGTCATGTAACAGTCCAGAAACAAACAAACAAACAAACAAACAACAAATATTCAATTATGCTGTTTGTTATTTTAAAAGCTCTCTGGCATTGACAAGAGCAGCAATTCTTTTTAAAGGCAAATACTAACATGTAAGTTTTTCACTAGCACTCTGTTTCGTAGACTTCTGATAAAAGTTAGGTACCTTGTTCATTCTGACCACATATTCACCTTTATTTGCAAAATATCAATTTCCTTAATATACTGTTTAATACAACAGTGGCCCTAGCTGTAATTGTACCAGTTGTACCAAATGTACCAAATGTACCAGTTACGAGTAACATTATCCATTGAGAATAAAGCGAAGGGTGAGAGAATAAAGGCAGTGGCTGGTAAGTAGGCATAATATTTGCTCTAGGTTTAGAGACTATTAGGAAAATTAAAAGTGATTCATAGGAAAGGAGGCTGAGGAGAAACACAGTAAGAATTTCAAACAGGAGAAATACTGCTGAAAAGTGGAAAAACTGAAAATAAGAGTACTGCTACCAGGGATAGATGGAGTAGAAAGCATAACAAAAAAAGATCTGTTAGGTGTTAGAAAAAAATCTTCCTAGCAAAAGAACAAACACTTAGAAAATCAGAACTTGAGGAGACATCAGTGCTCTTTTAGTTCACCTTGTCTGCCATAAAAGAGTCTACTTCTCTGTTTTCCTAGGAAATGTTTTGGTAGAAATTCAACAGTTCTTTTGACTCACAATGTTTGAACTTAGAAATATTTTCTTCACATGACTACTGAGTATTTACACTTCCAATTTTAATTCAGGCATCTTCTTTCCCAGGTGCTATTGAATTAGAGAGTGTTCTTCGTTCAAGCCCTGATATCATACTCATCCCTTCAGTCCCTTCAGGCTTTTATCTAGTATAAACCTCTGTTCTTTCAGTTTATCCTGTGGGCTAGGCTTTCTAGTCTGCACATCTTCTAATCTTGCATTTCCTGCTGTCTTCCAATCTTTCTCCAAATTGTCTACAACTTTCTTGGAATTAGTACTTCAGCTGAGGCCTTATTAACGCTTATTAGGACTGCTTAATGCATCTTGCACATAGATAATTATTCCATTGCTTAAATGGGACTTTGAAGGAAAAATATATATTTTTCAGAAGTTTTGATTTTTTAAAATTATTTTTATTAAAGGGAAGAGCGCTCTCACCCATCAAATTATTTCCAGCTATATATGATTCTGTGAACCAATTTTGTACTTGTCAAGCGCAAGAAGCCTGTGACAATTACATTAAATCTTTTCAATATCAAGAACTGTCTCTCTGATGTTCACCTGCTTTTATGCTTGAAATCAAATGCCAAATACATCATCAGTGACCTGCCATTCCTTGGATGACATCTGACAATAAAAATAAGATATTTAGCATTGAACCAAGTCCACTCAGTCCATGGGTCTGATTGCACTGTGTTTTACACAGACATGAGATGTAAGCCTGTCTCCAGTTTAATATGGACTACTTTTTCCTGCCTTAGATTTGACCATGCTTGCTACTGAAGCTTAGGAATGGAGGGGATTTCAATGAGGATTGAATACGAAGTTTGTCAATTTGGCATGTTTAAAATAAATTCCAAATTTAGAAAAGTAGTTGATTTCTTTGCCTTACAAACTAGGTAGAGTTGATCTGAAATCACAGCTACATAAGTCCCCATAATTAAATTTATCAACAAATAACTTGTTGATGTTCACACTCCCACAGCAGCATGCTAGTGTATATTTATCTGTATATTGTAACTTTCTGCTTGTTTATAATATTCCTCGTTAAAGAGTTTTACATCTGTGTATGCTAAATGACAAAAAAAGAAATGCATGCAGGGATGATTTACACTGACAATCTTTGAAGACTGTATATTTTGTTATATTCATAAGCCGTGATTCACTTTTATGCCAATATCAGACTTTCTTTTCTGTTTAGGGAAGGTTTTCTGGTGACAAAAACCCAATAATTCTTTTCCGAATATTTTTTTTTTCATTCACAGATCTTATGTAAAGCATTTCAAACAAAGCTGAATTTAGTAGAAAAAACAGCCATAAAATTACATTTTTAATTTGCATGTGTTTAGACTGGGTGGAAAAGAATATAAATGAGTGTCTTCCATGCTAAAAGCAATTGAGCTTTTAAAATGCACATCTAAAGGAATTCTACTTCCCGTGTTTGATTTTTAGGTTTCAGAATGTGAAGCTGCCTAACGTTAACAACCAAAATTTTGAATGATAACAGTTTATCATAAAGATAAATACTAATTTCATCCTTAATAAAGATTGTAAAGCAAGAATTTGGTTTCAAAATGCAAGCAACATGTTTTCCTATTGTATAGGAAGGCTATGTGCATTTCCAGATAGCATCCATTCTCCCTGTTGTGATATTCAGCCAGCCCTACAGAGCAGCAGAATAATAAATATATTAATTATTCATATAGATCATCTGAGAGAGGTACCACATTTGTAGCAGTTGTAAGAAAAGGTTTATGGTAATAACATAGTACAGAATTCATCCCTTTCGACAAGAGAGAGATGAAATTTGGTTAAAGCTGAACTTAAAGTCAATGGCCTTGGACTAAATGTATATTTTCCATAGCAATTGCAAGTCTTGCAGAGTAATCTCCCTCAAACATGACTCTTCATATGCCTTTAAACCTCTAATGATTAAATAGCTTAGCTTTTCTGTAGTGTATTTCCTTCCTGATGTAAACTTGAATTCGAAAATGTAACTTCAGTCTTTGGATGGAGACTAATGCTCATTATTTAGGCAGAAAAGTCATTTTTTTCCCTCGGAGACATTTAGTCATTTCTCCACATAGTCACATGTTTAGAGTGTAATTTTTCAGGATTTTCTTAGATTTGTCTTTCTTCTAATTAAAAGGAAATTTTCAACATCTGTCAGAATTTTAATAAATTAATCATTTTTTAATCATTAATTTATGACACAGTAAATGCCTTAATATAGGAAACCTTTATAGAAAACATAGGAACAAACATGAACTGTAAGTCTGCTTTTTATTGGTCCTGGTAGAGATGTCTCTTGGAGCTTAACAAAATAAACGAGTTCCTGTTTGCCATCTTGCAGAGAGGAAGCTGAAATAAAAGAAAATATCCTTATCACCCTATGGAATACAAAATGGAAATACCTTACAATATACTTTTTTTTTTGCTGCTTTTCTTAAAAAGATTTTGTATTTGATCATGCTAGCATACCTTTCCTCTGTCCTTCACAGTTAGTTTAAGCACAATTACAACTACCGTAGAGATATGAATGAAATTGATCCCTACGTTTGAAGGAGAGTAACAGTACTCTCTGTAGTTGTTTTATAGCAGAATAAATGGATCTGATCCTGTTCCTTGCTTCCCTCAAGTGAAAACCTTCGTCAGTTTTTCCATTTAAAGGGAGAAGCCTTTAAATAAAAACAAATTAGATTCCATACGAAAGTAGTTGGTGTCATCAGTCCAGCTTTAAATGGGCACCTGTTTCTAACTGGCAATCTTGTCATCTTCAGTAGAGCAGCCACAAACTCAATGGAAATTGAATACTCCTAATGCTAGAGGTCTTCTGCATGTACCACCACATGATGAAATAACTAAGGTTTTGTCAGTTCTGTGAAATATACTCAGGATTCTGTTTCCAAGGTAATAATTTTAGTATTTCTCATGAATCATGTTTGTTTCATGAGTCCGTTTTTACAGCTGTCAAACTGGGGAAAACTCTTAAAGTTATTACTTGAAAAATGAGAAGAAAGTTGTCTCAGAAGCTCTAGGTGTATACTTTGAAGTCAGAAGTCTAAAATGATGTCAGTTCAAATTTTCGAATCTACACGTCAATGTAGAAGCCTAGAAAAAAGTCCTGACATTCCAAGAGACAATATGTAGAGTTCATTTATCTCAGAGAAATGGAGTAAGTTGTCACAATCTTGTCATCTTCAGAACTGATTTTGAAGAAACACCGTGACTTGTCAGTGATTTAAAAATTGTATGTATTCAGTGATATGATTTGTATTTCAAAATTAATCTTGAAATCCAATCTAATCTTCTCAAACCAAATGTGATTCTGTCACTACGATGTACTAACCTTGGATTTCTTAATGTTTGGTGATGTACGAAACTGTATTTTATACCTCTCTGCTCCCATGATCTTCATGGGTCTGCATGGTATAAATTGCTCTCTTAGCAGGCACAAATACCAAATTGCAGTACTTGGCTTTGGCTTATTTAGTGCCTGTCATATAAACAGTACTGCAGTATTGTGCACTTTTAGACTTCTATTAGAAGGCAATCTAAAACTGTCGAAACTCCCTCTCTATAGCTGTAGCAGATTTAAAATCCAAGACATTAATGCCTACTAAATTATGGAAAGCCTGATGGATCACCAGTGAAAGCATTTTGACTCTGACTTAATGAAACTTGACATTAGTAGATGTAAACATTTCATTAGAGGCTTATCTGTGATCTTTTGTTTCCTAATGAGCTCAGTGTCTAGATTATGGGATGCCAACTAAAGGGCAATGTTTTCCTGTTGGAACAATGTGTAAGAAAATAGATATTTTTTGCACAGGGTAAGGACGTGAAATCTCTCACACTTGCATAAAGGTGACAGCCCACTAGTCTTTGCTGAACATGTCCTTCGGTTGGTCCACTTCTTCTTTTTCAAGGGTGCAATCCCACAGCACCACTCTCCTGGACTAGCTGTATGCTTGGCAACCCCTTATTTTCCTAAACAACATGAGGTAATAAGAATTCTAAGACATTTTTAGTGCTTTTGCACCTTTTACTGGTAAGGGAGAAGGAAAAGCTCTATGTAACTCAAATTGTGTAAGCACATGCTCAAACCAAAATGACAATCACACTAAGTTGTGTAAAACCAGACCTTAAAGATGGATGTGTTAGTGGGTTTTGTTATGATATCAAATCATGTGAAGCACTAGAGAACAGTGTGGAAGTGATTATCCATGTTTTAATGCACTTTTATTTCTCAAGCAGAGTATTGAGAACTTCAGATACTGCACGCAGAAGTCAGTACTCTGTAAAACACAGCTTTCTCAGTTTATAGATACATACTCTAACATGAATGCAAAGGAAGCAAATGAGTGGATTAGTTGTGTTTTAGGTCCTGTGTTGCTATACAATCAGATAAAAGTAGTTAAAAAATGCTCTTGGGGAAGTATTTCTCATTGTTTACGCCTTTTAGACTTGAAGACTTGGCAAGCCTGCTGTGTAACCATGCCTGTTGCTTGGAAAATAGCTTTTCCTTTTTCATTAGTCTAACTCAGGCACTGATTTATTGAGCAAGTGAAGGATAAGGCAGCTTTAGCTCTTCCATTAACACCAGCTGGGACCTGCATCACATAATGTTGTGTGAATGCACAGCTTCATCCCATTACATAGAAGCTGTAACAACCCCAGCCTTTGCCAATAGTACTATAACTTTCTAGAAGTTATTTATGCCATATGTCTCCTTAATTCTATTTTCTGTTCATTTCTCTACTCAGTGGCATTTTTTCTTTAATTCTACACAAAGGCTAAAATCAAGGAGACAAACTGAGAGGCATGTAATCATAGAAACAATACAAATAATCTCCTTGTTATTTGTGATATCCTAAGGACTCTCAAAGGACAAATACGGGAAAAATGCTTCATTTCCTTCTCTAAATCATATAAAGCCCAATATAAAAAAACATCAGTCATAAATAATTGAAAAAGTAGCCAGCTGAATGGCAAATTCGGTTAATTATCCTTTTGTATATTGGAATAAATACACATAATTCAAAATCACTGTGGTTACTCACCTTCATGTAATCTATCTCTGTGTGACTTTTATGATAGTATTTGGTAGATTTTTAGTTTTTATACATGCAGCTGTTTAAAGTTTTCTCATTGACTTCAGCTTTTGAGCACTGGTTCCAATACTTCTTTTGCTAGTGAAACTCAGCTCACCTCCACCGAGCTTTTAACACATTAAAGTAACCCACCAACTGCCATATGCTTATCCAATAGCTCTTACACTTCTCAGTCACCTCTCTGTTTCTTGGGCATTTTCTGTTACAGGCAAAACAGTTTTCTGTACACCTCTATGGAGCAGATAATCACTTTCCTCCCCTTCCATCTTCAGGGTCTCATTGGTTGTTCATTCACTACTAGAATGAAGAACAGCTGTTATAAACTGCTGCTAAAGGCTTTTTTTTCACTGTTTCCAAAGGATTTTTTTTACTGCAATCCTAGAAGTCCATGTTAAGCCTGGAAGCCTGGTGATTTGTCTTCAAAGATAAACTAGAGAAAAGCTTCCAATTTTAGCTCAAGGTGTTCACAGTTAAAGTTTTTGAACATGAATCTAGCTACTGTTGAAAGATAGGGAATGTCAGAGAGAACTTAATGCCTGCACTATAGTGAGGGCAGAGGTGGAGAGCACATTAGCAGCATGTCATTTCTTCACTCTCGATAATACCCATCATAGAAAATTTGAACTAGAATTATGGAGTGTTATTGCACTTCCAGGCTTTTCAGCCTAGGCCTACAGGAGCTGTGCAGTTTGTTAACTTTCAGAGAAGAAGTCAGAAGCAAATACAAACAAGAATAAAATAGCATTTTGTTTTTGTTTTTTTTTTTTTTAGTGCCAGTACATGAAATAAAGTAAGCTTTATGCTTCTGGAACTCGAATCATAAGATGCTTTTCATCTGCTGCCCATTTGTAAGGCTCACACATAGGGAACTTTTCCACTTTCTGCACTTTGGTTTCTCTAAGAAGAACACTTGACGTTTAACTTAATGAATGGTTTACAGTTGTAAAGCTAGGCAAGGTTGGATATCCTGCTAATAAGGACAGGATAAGATAAAACAGCTCAGCACTTTCAGGCTTTGTGTAGACCATCCTGATGCACTCAACAGTGAGGTCAAGTGTTAAATAATGGCTCATGTTCATATTTTTATAGCTTGTAAGAGACCATTTTCATCTGAAATGTCTGTTGTAGTCATAGGACTACCACATAGAACAGCAGTTTGATTATTTTTTGAATACTTGCCTGCTTTCCTCCAGGGAACCTGCCTTTCTGTCCAAGGATCATAAGTGCTGGTGACATAAGTAGGCTTGTAAACATAGTGGACCTTGCAGCTTAAGTTCCTGCCTGGTCAGGGGACAGTTAAGGTGCAGATAGCTCGCAGTTCATGGCTGTGGATTTTTTCATGACAGATGTTGAGTATATATTTGGTGAGCTGACAAGTTCACAGACTCACTGTTGTCTACTGAGGCCTTCAAAACTTGCTTTCAGACTTACCTCAGCAGTGGGTACTGGGAGATAGAAAATTCCAAGGCACTTTTTTACCCAGAATTAAAGTGGATGCATTACCTTGGAGTTCTTGGCTCCTAGAAAAAAGGAGGGCAAGCTAGTCATTGGTTAGTGTCGCTTTGCTTTCCCATTGAACTGAAGTGTGGAGGAAGCTGGTTCATGAAAGTATCTAGGGTTCCTTAGATCCCTGCCTCAGCTCCTCCCTGTTTCTTTGCATGTCTCTAGTAAGTTTTAAGTTTTTATGCTTGTAGGATTGGATTTTTGCTGTAAAGGTTGTGCTTTTATCACAAAGATACCATGAGCACATATGACAACACTTAGCATCACAGCAGGAAGCTTTCTCTTTTTTTTCAATTTCCTTTAGTCACATTTTTCTACTTTGAGAATGCTCTCGTTGTCTCTAGACAGAAGTTTAGTATTGTTGCAATGTCTCTTAATAAGATGGAGCTAATCAGTCACAACAAAAGTCATTATGGAAAATGATAATGGGAAAAGCAATTATTTGCATTTTTTTCCCCATTATGTCTCCTGGGGTATTCATTTAAAACCTTTATGTGTGACAGAGCAAAGCACAATACATGCCTATTCTTGTTTCATGCTGAGCTCTGACATCAGTAAGGCAGAATGGTTTGTCTAGCTACAGTGAGAGGTAGAATGGCAAATGTCATGAAGAGTAACATTTGGTAAGGCAATGCTATCGTGTGTTGGATGTCAAGTTAATAACAAGTAGGAAGACAGTGAGAGAGAGATGAATTTACCTGTTCCTGTCAGCAGTAAGGTTTTAGAGAAGGACATTGTCACTTGGACATAGGTCTCAGATTATCATATCTCTATGCATATCTTTGGAAAGTTTTTATTTCTTCAGTGTCCTCCAGTGAAAAAGTAAGAAGTACACTTTAAAGTCATACTGTACTTTTGTAGTATATCACAGTCCACCAGTTGTGCCGTATCCACATGCCTGCCCTTTTACTATTGCTGTGATTGTGTTGAAGACATCAAAAGTAAAGATGCTGTGGAGTGGAGATGAAATCTCTTTGATCACAGAGGTGAAGAGGTTGTGAAGCAGACAAAAAGCTGACTTGCCTCTGCTGTGTTTGGGAATCCAGTAAAGAGATGCATTTGGAAAAAATGCAGTAGAAGGAAGAAATTCTTTGAATTTCATATAACAGACTAAATTAGTTGCTCAGAATTTCTCCTAGGCTGAACCTGAGTTCTCTATCTAAATCCATATTTTATTCAGACAGTGGGAGAGAGGTGAAGCAAATGATTGTGAGTCACAATACTTCAATTAATAGACCATCACTAAACCATCCACAGAAACTGAATCTGAGTTTTAAGTACCTGATGCTCTCATCCTATGATTTAACAAAACTCTACTTCCAATGATACAGTATATTATATATATATTATATATATATAACCATATTTTCCAAATAGGAGCCCACTTTTGCTACATGATGTTGTTTGTAGTGCTTAAATGCATGACCAAATTATTTCAAACTAATGCTAAGCAATATTAAAAACAATGACCACAATTTCTTCCTTTGTTCCATCATCTAAGATTTCGACATCATGACATTGCTAGACTTTCTGGGAATTCTTTGAATTACAGATTTCTTTGTATGATACAGTTTGCTATTGTTACTTTTTTTCAGCTACCTAAAATGTAGAAAATGACTTGTGAGATGCTAAGCTTAAGGAAGAGAGGTGAAAATCTTGAGTGATAGAGTGATAAATAAGCTTTAGATGTTGACTTGGTTTAGAATTAGCTTTTTTTGTATAGTTGACATGAGAAGGTTTTTTGGTTACACTATATGTGCCAAGTGAAAATTATCTGAAATGTTATGGGAACCAGTTGAAAAAACATTCATGTTTAATACAGATGGATAGCTAAATGCAAACCTTGGATTTTTTGATAAAGCTGTGAATTGTGTAATGCATTTTTCTTCTTTGAAAGAAAGAAATGGAAGGAAGAAATGAGATTGGAAGTTTACAGTTTCAAAAATCTAAGTCATATGCAAACACGTGTTTCCGTATGAGGCTTAGATTTTGAAATCTCACAGTTGTTGTTATAGATTTGATTAAATGTTATTATTTAACCTTTAAAGGAAAAAAATTGAACTCAGTGTCTTAAGAACTTTGACAACATTAAAATGAAAACAAAAGAAAAATGTGAAGGAATTTTTTTTTTCTTATTGTTCTTTATATTTAAAGCCATTAGTAACATTTGTGGAATAAATACATTTATGTCTGCACACATTTATATATTAAAATCCCAAAAAAATTCTTTCTATAGGATTATATTGGACAGTTGCTTTGGTATGTTTTTTAAACTACTTAATTCAGTGTAGAGTTTTAGAAAACAGTCACAGAAATCACAACATATTTTTCTCTATCTTATTTATGTTATCATAAAGTGGAGAGCATTGACCTCAAGTGAAGCTCTGTAAGCCATTTGGGAACATGTTCTTTAGCTTGCAATTTCTTCTAATGTTCCATGCTCAAAGCCAGTTCAATTTTTGTAATCCCACACTATGGCTAAATGCGTGCATGTACAGGTGCTGAGATATTTCTTTGAGGAAAAGATGAGTTCAAAATCAAAACAAATAAATTATTCATGTTTCGGAACTTTGCTAAATAAATTGTTTAACTAAAAAAAAACCAAGAAGAACAATAGCAGCAAAACCCCTGAGTTATGTTTTCAGCTACATGCAGGTAATACATTATTTAGTGTGATTTGTGAAAAGATTGTTACTTTTTTGTATGCTGATTGGGTGTAATTTTCATTTCATGGTCTTAACAAATTTTAAAATTAAAGAGAAAATGATTTTCATGCTATAGTAATTTAATAGTGTTTATTTTGGAGTCAATTGTACTGAGCAATACTTATCCAGTGGGACCACTTAATTAAGGACTTACCAGGTCAGAGCTCCAAAAAGGACACTTCTGTTTACATTAGAATTCAAATAAAAATTAAGCTTAGCTTAAAATAGTTTAAAGATTCTTGAAACTGGGAATGGTAGGAAATGTCCAGATATTTATTTGTTCTTTATGACAGAATTAAGCTGAGGCAAAAATTCAAAACAGATTTTGACAAGACAGTGCTGATTAGATGCTTGTTTGTCGGGTACCTGACAGGTAATATGTATTATTGAATGAACATAAACTTCAAGAGTAACAAAAAAGGCACATTGTTTCACATAGAAACCATCCTCCTAGCTCAGAATATGCTTTTCCCAGGCAATTCATACTTAGGAAGGTCTGAATGCTAACAGTAAGAATAGTATGAAGGAGATCTATTGAAATTTATACTGGCTGTGATTGTGCTAATTAATGTACAATTGAGATCCTTTGAGATGCTGTTCAAAAGTATGAATTTGCTTCTGCTTTTTAATGGATATATTTAAAGCTGCCTCTTTCACAGACAGTTCGTATGACTGGAGAATTGTTTGGGCTCTGAGTTATTGCTGTTACTTCCTTTGTCTTTCTCTCCTTGATAATGGTATAGCTGATCCAATCTGGACACAGTGCCTTTGGGCATGAAGATTTGTCTAAGATTACCCATGGCACAATAGAAACCATTTTGCTATGTTTAAAAACAAAACCAAAAACTTTTTAACTACTTAATTTTTTCTTTACTTTCTTTACATTTGGCTGTAATACTCTTTTGCTTTCCCTTACATCAAGCACAAATTTCTTGTATCTCAGTCATGGCTTTGCACGTCTGTGTGATGCACCTCGTTTTCCTCATCCAGATTGAACAGTTTATCTGTGTGAGGTGAGAATTCTACTTTTTGGTGGAAGTGGAGGTGTTGAATGTTTTTTTTGTTTGGTTTGGTTTTTTTTTGTACATACCTGTTTGGAAAGATACTAAACATGCAAAGAATTATAATTATTTTCCTTGATCTGTGAAATGGTCTTCAGTTCTAGTATTGTACTGTCCTATCACGAATGATGAAACACACAGTGACATTTTTTTGTAGCTGTTGATTAATGAAGTATTTTAGGCTTTGCTTTATTCTTTCAAATATTTGAGAATTACAAGCAAAAGTAGTTTTAGTGGTGACTCTGTGAGTCAGAATGCCATGGCCTGCAAAGGTGGAGTTTTGTTTGATTTCATTTCTAGGATTTATTCTTAATTTTGATGGTCTGAGAAACACAGACTTTCTACAGGAAAAAGAAAAAAAATCATTGTGGTAATTGAGAAGGTGCTTTAAATGCTGTAAACCTCCTATTCAATTGATTTACTGTGCTTATCACAATTGATGCCGAGTTCCCTCTCCAAGTTTTAAAATGAAGGAATAATCTCTCTGACCAGCAGAGAGCAGCAAAGATATACTTTATAGTGACCTAACTGAGTCTGCCTGTGCAAAATCTTACTGCAGTTCTACACTGCCATGAGGTGGGTAATACCAAGTCCATTTATCATGAACACATGTATTGTGTTAAATGAAAAAATATATGCTGTGGATGTATGAGCATTATATTTCAAATCGGGACAGGTTCTGGAGTGAATCTTCTGTTCCATTTGAACAGTCTTAATCTGAAAACCGAATTACTTCCAAATGATATATAACCTGAATATATGTTCTACCTACTAATGCATATTTGATCATAAGAAATACTTCATGTTGTTCTGCACGAAAGTCCTGAGAAATATATGACTGTATGCACTGCGTCCTTGGCACCAAATATTCTGCCATTCAGATCTGCCTTGAGACCCACTCATGCTCTCTGAGGAAAGGAGTTCAGGCTGTTTCGTATTTATAGATTTGATTTTAGGTTAAACTAGGTTTTAGCAATGCTGGAAAGTAAGAGTTATGAATTTCTCATATTAATATTCCTACGTGAGTTACATAAGGTCTCCTTTTTTAGGAGTGTTATTGTAACTTGTATTTAGTTTCCTTTGGTTCATCCTACTGTAAAATAAGAGCATCATGTCACAGATAATTAATAGAAGTAAACTAGCATATGTTTATGAAGCACTAAGGCCTTGTGTTGGCTTTGTAAAAAAGTTAATGAGGAAAACATTGTTCTTTTCCTTTAGTGCATTGTTGAATAGTAGACAACAAATCAGCCATGAGACCACAAACTTGATAAACAGGAGGAATGAAAACATTAAATAGATCTTTGCTGAATGAGCGCCATCCTTTTTGTAAATGTAATAAAATGATGTCTTGAAGGAAAATAATGAGATCACATAATTAAAGATTTTATCACTATACATGTACCAAAGCACCTGGCTTAGAGCTCTTTGAGAAGTTTTGTTCTGACATTTCATCACATGAATGATTGATAGTGCAATCTGACTAATATTCGTTTAACAAATTGTTTTACTGCAGTGCACTCAAATTAGGAATGGAACAGATTTGATTTTGATTAAATTATAATTCTCACCCTTTAGTTATTTAATTTGCTTCAATTATTTGGATGATTATTAAAAAAACGTACAAGATCCATTTCATGAATCATTTTTTCATTGATCTTAGCATTTTATTTAATATAAAGATATGAGTAACTGTCATTTCCATTACTGTCCCTGTTTTGAAATAATATTAGATTCTTACTTTGCTAGCGTAATAGATTGGCAGAGTGGGAAGAAACGGAGAGACTACTGTCTTTACAAGTAGCGAAGGAAAATATTAGAAAAGGAGATTGTCAATATGGAGGCTAAATGAAAATGTGGGGTGCATGAAGATGTCATGTTAATTTTGGCAGTGGTTTTCATTTTATTAAAGTATTTGTCTTGTTGAAAATTTGTGCAAATAGACTTTGCTGTGTAGAATTTTAAGAAAAAAAAGATTGGACAAGAGTGTGAAAATTAAGTTAGATACAGGGAGAAGGTGGGCCACTAGATAGAGAATGAATGATGGAAGAAGAGCAGATGGCGGAAACATAAAGAGAATCAGCATTACAGGGAAAAGGTTTTTCTTCAGCACTTTCTGTAAATAACTTTGTGTATGGTTTTCAAATTACTTTCTTCATCTTTCATTTGACTTCAAGATAATTCATACAGAGTGTAAAAATAAAATGAACTTAAGAGGAGAGCTTAAATTGAAATGCCCACATTTGCTATGATCATCCACTTGTGCAAAACTCTGCATGTAAGTGTGTACATGTACACGTTGTGTGATATAAAACTCCAAGAGAAGAGGATTGAACACAAAAGCCCATATTTTCACCTTATTCTCCAATTTTCTTGTTTCTTTGACATTATTTAAACTCATATTTTTGTGAGTATCACTGCAGTTTTGCCAGTTTTTCCAAGCACCAGGGCGGGATACTCCTGTCTGTGCTTTTGCCTGGTTCCACAAGCAGAGATCCAGCTATCTCATACATCACCCACTCACAATTGTCTTGTGGTGTTTGCTTCACAATGCTTTGAAAAATCACCTCCCTGCCTTTCAGACAGAGTAATTTTGTTGATTATTTTGTCAGATGAGCCTGGTGAGGGGATGAAAGGCAGAGAGCAATCAGTGGGCACTGTAGCACTTTGGGTGTTGAGCCAGGATGGATGAAATAAGAAACTGTACAGGACCTAAAATGAGCCTTCTCACTTCCCTGTTCTGAGGCCCTGATTGAGCCCAGCAGTCTCATTTTTACTTTTTTGTTTGCTTTTTAACCCAGATTTAAGCTTGGTCTGGGCAGAGATTGAGGTCTCAAGCTGCAGTAGGAGGGGCTACGTGCTCTGTGCTTGCAAACAAACTGAAGCATCTCACACAGGTTTCTAATGAGAATTTTTTTTTTTTCCTTTTTATTTCCCCCCTCTACCTGAATGGTCTTTGTGGTTTAAATATATATTTGAGCTTAGTTTAAAAGAATATGCTGTGTCCAAAGCTAAGTTCTGATAAATTAAGTTCATGTAATGAAATACAGATTGCCTGAAAGTCAGAAATTCTGTTATTTTGGGTCAAAGATCAATATGTAAATCTGGAGTGTTGTTTTTTTTTTTAATTTAAAAACATTTTTGATTTGTTTGTTTTATTTTAAATGAAAGACTATCAGTATTTGCTTTGTCCACATAGTGACTGAGCATTACAGGAAGGTTTCTTTAATGTTCTTTTTCAAAGGCGTTATACTTTTTATTATATTAGCAAACAATTCATGATTATACTAGATATCATTAGTAGTGGATTTTATGCTTTTTATTAAATATACATTTATTAATAAATATAATTACAATATTTTAACTAAATTGCTTGGAAGTTTTGTGATCTGTAAGGAATTGTACCACAAATAATGTTCCTTTGAGATTACATTTCACACATACCAGATGAGAGTACATAAAAACAATAAAATATTGCAATTATTTTATTTTTAAATAACTTCTAGCCTACTCTTTCACTTTTTCATAATCTGCCTTCTGTTTTTATTTCATGTTTTATTTCCTCTTCACAGTTTTCCCTAACAAAAAAGAATGAGCAAACCACAGTGATTTACTTTAATCTCTGGCCTATTAAATCTTACACTTGAAGGTCAAATTTAAGCAGAGGCAAATCTATTCTCCTTTAATAAACATTAATTCTACAAATAAAAAGTGATTGAAAATAAATTGTAACAGATTTTCATTTTGGAATTTCTTTCTGCTTCATTTGGTAAATATTGGTTATAGAGAAGATAATGAGAATCTGAAGTTACTTGTTCCCCTGAGTACAGGCATCGTTTTCACTTGGCTTTGTTAGAATATTACAAGAAGATAACAGGTAAAAATAATAAAACTATGATCTTATAGCAAGAAAAAAAAAAAAAGTCAGCAAAGAGTAACAAAATTTGTTGGCAAGATGGGGACATGACAGCAATAAGGTTTTTAGTTTAAAGTAGGAGTAACAATACCTGATTGAATTTTCAGATCAAGCTTTTACTCCTTTCTAGAAGAGTTGAATGGGAATTTTGATTGGATGTTAGTAGTCTGAATTGTATGTTAAAGCACACCGCAGAAATGACTTTGAAAGTTCTGATAAGAAAATTGTGATAAAAATAAACACTAAAACAATACTGCTTTTTAAAACAATTTCTATCTTACAGATAGGATATAGGAAGAAAGAGTATAGGAAAGTCCAGAGGATTTGAAAAGCTTTTAAACATTTCCACTATAATTAATTAGGAATATGTTTTCCAAGAAAGAAAGAGGAAACTGAAATTAAGCTTTAGCATGTGTAAACAAAGCAGAAAACACTTTCTTAGCCTAAC
This sequence comes from Tympanuchus pallidicinctus, assembly GCF_026119805.1. Lineage (NCBI taxonomy): Eukaryota > Metazoa > Chordata > Aves > Galliformes > Phasianidae > Tympanuchus > Tympanuchus pallidicinctus. The sequence continues at coordinate 15,736,106 of NW_026294721.1, read as the reverse complement.
ACTTTGTTTTTTCAAGCATGTGTGACAGTCTGTAATGCCAATGTTGAGTACTTATGGAAAAAAATGATGAAAACAGTTTTGAAGAAATTTAGAAATAATGTTACAAGTATCTGTGATAAAATGAAAGGAGATTTTGTTTTCCTATTAATCTGATTTTGCACTTTTAATCTTAACTACTCTTACTTGATCAATGATGATTTGCATGAACAAATCCCAGCATTATCCTGAAAATATTTCCCTCTTTGCTATCAGAAGCAAACAAGCTGGAGGTGTTGTAACACACAACAGGTGTTATATTGGGCCATCATGTGCACCTGCTTCCTAATTAGTTCAAATTTCTTCTCAGCTGTACCTGGGTGAATTGTTGTTACTTGCAACATTTTGGTTTTGGGTCTTAACTGATTTTGGCCCTCTCTGTAGTAGAAAACTTGGTTCCAGTGCTGCAGTGTGGCATTTTGAGGCTGAAAACTGGAAAATGTTGTTAAGAGAGGAAGGAAAGAGTCCTTCAGAAATAGAGGTGAGTGAAACCCGTGGGTTTGCCAGTCTGTAGCTGGTGAGGAGGCTGAACCGCATGTTTGGTGATGATCTGGTGATTGGAAAGAGGATTGAATTTTCACTGCCTGAGGAAAGGATGAGACTCTAGATCTCTCTAATGTAGTTGCTAGGCTGAAGATGCCCTTAAGGAGGAGGGTAGGGGATTTCTCTGTCACCTTTCAAAGAAGTCTGTTGCATTTTGCTTAGCTATGCTGTACATCCCCTTAGTACGGGATTCTTCTAGTGCTTTAAGACCTGAGGGAACAGGATTGGAAATATTTTTTTCTTTAGTGCTTAATGTTGGATTGTTGGGGTACATATAGACTAAGCTTTGTACACCTTATCTAAATGCTTAGTGCAATGCTCTAGTTGTATGCAAATCTCAAAGGTGGCCTGATGGATACTAAGGCAAGTGAATTATCTTAGAAGCCTTCCCTGATGTCACAGTGACTTGGGTGATGAAAGAAAATAATAAATTCACAACTCTAGGCTTTGAAAAAAATATTCACAGAAATGTGATCTGGAAATAAGTTATCTTGTGGCAGAGGGAATGTTTGGTGAGGAGGAAGGGAAGTTCACAGCTGAGAAGAAAGGCTGTGTGCTGTATCCATAGTGGAGATATAGGAGAGTGGAGGAATAATTCAGGAGATGCAATTGTGTGTGGGGGGTGCTAGAAACACTGAGAACTTGTGTCTTTACCTGACATTTGTAGAGAAGTCATTTAACTGTTTACTTGCTGTGGATGTAGAAATTCAGTGTGTTTAATGGCATATGTAGACTTACATGTACTGTTTCAATTGGCGGAGTATCAAAAAAGTTGCTTATATGCTCAAACTGCTCTAATTAAATTGAAATCTGTTTAAAAGAGATTTAAGTAGAGCAGAGTAAGCCTTTTACAGATATTTGAGATCTTATCTGAAATGTATATATTTTCTTTTTTTAATAATTGCCAAGCAAAATACGGATTAAGTAAAAACATTGCTTCAGAAGTGTTGGAAATTCCTGTTTTGTTGGTAATGCCATGAAATGTGTTACACATGACTGACCTGTTGGGAAAAGGCACTATATAGTGGATGTGAAAAAAAATTTGTTCCTGTTCATGTAACTTAAGATAAAATTGTTTCAATGGTGTATGCAAAACAAGCAAATTCTTAGAGATGTTACACCTTGTCTAATAAGAAGTAAAACTTATTTTGGTAGAAGCACTATCAAAGTTTTTCCTTATTCTCGACTTGAAAATGTTCAGCATTGGCTATGAAGGGCTTAACAGATTTTTGGTAGTGAATCTGAGACCATCTGACTGAAAAAAAACAGTGTAAAAATTTCTAATTTTGATTAATTAAATATGAAGTTTTTGCTATAGGATAAAGAATGCTTTGTGAAGAGAAAAGAAGAGACTTAGGTGAAGTGTAAAAATAAACTTTATCTGTGATGAGTGATGAGGATGTTACTGTTATGTCACGTGCTATTTGAACATGCTGAAGTTTATAAAACTTGACAGCTCAGGCTGCACTATTAATTCATAATAGCTTGTTTTTTATTTTAAGTAAGTTTAACTCTTCTCTCACATGATAAAAGCCTGGAAAGTGCTTGTTTTCCCCTTTAGCTTATTTTAAAATTAGACCTGCTTCTTTTTTTTTTGACATTCCAGCCAGAAAGTAAATAAGATTGCAAAACAAGCATCCGAGAATGGGTTGCATTCAACTTCAAATGGTATCGGATTCAGTATGGTTCATTTTCCAGTCATTTTAGTAATTTAACAGATTATATAATTTAGTAATATAAACTGATAATATGGAGCTTTTTCTAAATTATTCTTTTGCTCTAATTACTAAAAGTTTGGATCGCCCTAGAAAAACATTAAAACTGTGCTAAAACTAACAATCTTTCAGAATAACACATCATGTGATCTCAGTGAAGGGTGCTATGTTTCCATAATCTTGTGCTCAGATGTACAACTCTTTTCTCATTCACAGTTCATGGTTCACTTTAATCATTTTGTGTGACAAAATCCACAAATTACCAATGAGGGAAATACTGCTTGTCATCTCAAGTCAGTTTTGGAGCTATACGTTGCCCTTAGAAAAAATCAGACAGTAATCCCACTTGGAAAAATTGCAGGTGTTAGGTCAGAAGTTGGAAGGGTGCGTACCGACTGGTAGACTCATATAAAAGGGGTGCTGCATGTGGGTGGGGAGGAGCCATGGTGTGCATCCTTCTGATCTCCCCTGATTCAGCTGGTATCAGCTGTGCCTCGTTGCTGAATAAACCTGCTTAATCTTGAACATCCCCAGAGGGCAAAAAATTAATCTTGCTTTTTAGATCTGACTTTTTTTTTTTTGTGAAATACACATGTACACATCAGTCATCAAATTAATGCCTATGGAAGCAATATGGTGTTAAATTTTATTAATTTGTAAGTAACTGAAAGAGTAGTTGGAAAAAGTATTTGTTTTTAAGTATTACCTTACTTCTGGGAAGTGACAGATTTTAAGACTTTTTTTTTTTTAATAAAGCAATGTTAAACATTACATATGTTTGTACACATAAAACCAAAACAGGTTAGAAAACTAATATTTAACATCAGACTGTCAAAACTAAAATCATCTGAGGAAAATACTCATTTTTGTGAAATAATAACAATATGCCCACAAAGTTAGTAGGATAATAGTTAACTTTTATTTTCATTTATTTTAATAGTCATTCTCTCATAAGTATTTGAAAACTATTTAAGTAAGAATTTTACAAGTTTTTATTTTAATGTATAAGATAATTTGTATCAGATGAGGCTCCGTTGCCTGTATGTATTATCTAATTGCCTACGTGATCTAAAATGCATAGCGTGAACATCTTCTGACTGTCAGAATCAATGCTAAGCTTGAGTTTCATAGTTGTTGGGTTTCTTTTTTTTTCCTGTCTGTTATATGAGAAGCTAGGGACAGAATGCTTTGGATAGGGGTCATCTGTCTGCCTCTGATCCTGGCTGTGTAATCCCATCACTCATTCTGCGTTGGTTCTGTTCCTCATTTGACAACATGCTAAACCAGTTCTGCTCGGTCACCTGCAGAAATGCACCTCAGTGTAGAAAGCAATTTTTTCACCCTGTGTATTGTTAGTTAAATAAGTTTACCGTTCAATCAAAGTACTAGAGCTAATAGCAGGGAGCAGGCTGGGTCACGAGGTGAGAAGATGAGGAGGAATGAAATTATTCTTTTTGCAGCAGTGAACCACTTAATCAGCTCTTTTGCAATGTGGAGACTCTAATTAGTGTCTGTTGTTGAATTTAGATATCAAATTTGTCACGACAACGAAGCTAGGCAGGCTTAATACTATTCCATTGATCACTGGAGTATTTTCATTCATTACTATTTTTGGCGTGACATCTCTTCCTGAGCATAAGGAGAGAGGGTTTTGTCTTGAAAATTGCTTAGCCTTTAAAAACCTTTTTCAAAAGATAGTTGCAAAGGAGGGGATAAGATTAGGAAGATAAACAAAAGTGAGAGCTGGCTGTCTGCTCACTATTCTGTTTCATAAAGAATGTAGAGTTGATCAAGAGAACTGTCAATATGCAAATTTGGAGTGAACATAAAAAGCACAAAGAAGCAGTTAAATCAAAAAGGGCAAATGAAGATTACAAATATGGCCTAACCACTAGCAGTATCTGTCTCTTTCCAGAGGTGGTGCTAGTCTTCTCAAGTAATAAGTATATATTTTTTTGCTTCAAATTTTTGAACTACTCAATACTACCGAGATAACAGAAAAAGCCATGCATTGTAGGGATTTCACAATAAATGTTTCTTTTTTCTTTTTTTATTCAAGTGTAAAAATAATAATATCATTGTTGATTCCTAGTAAACGATACGTAATGGGGCGTTAGAAAAGCGCTCATATTATACAGTTCCCATATACGGGCAAATAAGACTTCAGTTCATTGGATCTAATGCAGGTAATAAATTTGTTGAGAGAAAGAAAATTGTGAAGAGAATAAGTTTTAGCAAACAAACCTTAGAAAAATATAACCTTTCTCAGTTGTCTGTCAGCAGTTCACAGGCTTCAATGCTTGTCATGCGTACTGAAAATTAGTGCTTCGTTTCGAAAGTGTGTGGAAACATTTGAAATCAAAATTTGAGAGGTTTTGCTTGACAAAGTTCCATGTGAAACTTCTTGGCATTCTAGTTTTCTATGCTTTGTCACCTTTTTCCATTTGTTTAAAGCACAGAACAAATAACACAAATTTCTGTCTCAATCCAAAGTATGTTCCAGATAAAAAGATGCACATCTGCAAAATATCTGTAAGCAGCAATTACACTGTGAGCTTGTTAAAAGATTTTTGTTCGCACAAAGCCTTCCTTCCCTAACTGCCATGGTTTAAGCTCTCTACTATAAACAGTTTGTGTTGCACATAACTATCGTAATCACTGTAATAAAATGTAAATTTTATGCATATATTATTCCTTAAATGGATCTATGTACAACCTGTTGCCAATATTGGAATCTAAGCTGGCTTGCTATGGGCATATAAACTGCTGAGTCTATTGCTTGAAAGTTCTGCTGGAAGTCTTCATTCTGACAGCTATTTTTAATGAGCACAGAAGATTTTAAGGGAAAGTTAGCTGTTTTTTGAGTTCCAAGTGCTCTTCTTAGTTACAAATTTTCTAGATGAGGGTGAAATAATCCATTTCACATTCTGAGAAAATGTCTAGAATGCTTCTTTGTGTTATCACAAACAAACAAAACAAAAACAAAAAACAAACACAAAGACATTGGAGATAGATACTGCATGTTTGCACTAAAACAGCTGTTTATAATGCAACTTTTCTTGAAAAATGAAATTCTGGAAAAATTATTTCCTATTTACTGGATATTCTAATTCCGACTTTGAAGATACTCTACAGCCCTTTAGGAAGGCTTGTCTTTTGTATCATGGCTGTGTAATATTTGAATAGCAAGTGTGTTCTGATATCTGCTGTGCTATTCTCTTTTTATAATCCTGTCACAGTTTCTTCTGTTTTCTACAAGGCTTTTTATTTGCACGTTTCTCGCCGTTACTGAGTTTTACAGGGTTGTGTCTAGCGAAGTTAGAGGTAGATGACTTTGACCTCCGTAACTCTACTGCCTGAAGTCTTTTACTGTGAAGGAGGCTAGACTAGATATTAGGAAAAAATTCTGTACTGTGAGGATGGTGAGACACTGGAACAGGTTGCCCAGAGAGGTTGTTGATGACTCCACTGTGGAGGCATTCAAGGGCAGGCTGGATGGTGCTTTTTTGAGCTACCTAGTCTAGATGGAGGTGTCCCTGCCTGTAGCAGAGGAGTTGGAACTAGATGATCTTAAAGGTCTCTTCCAACCCAAACCATTTGATGATTCTGTTTGGGTCCTTCAGCACTTAGGCCAAGATTATTGTTCTGGCTGAAGTACCATTCTGAGATTTTAGATTAATGGAAATAAAATAATTCTTCAGCTTTCTCATTATCAATAAAGGTTATGTATTTTGTTCTTTGATTGAGCTCAAGTTCTGTAGTGTTGTATGCAAATATCTTGGACCTGATGATAACTCATTCTCTCAGCTGTCCGATTCATCTGAAATTTTAGTCTCCCTAAGGCTGTAATTTGAGTTTAACTGCCTCTTTGCTGTCCCTGTGCAAATGAGTTTTTTATTGACTCATTCAAAGTATTCAAGAGATTAGCAGGGAATAATTTTTTTACATCACAGAAATATCCTAGTTTGACCTTATCCAGAGATGATTATGTCTGACCTCCCTCCAACCTCTACACAGTCCACAGAATTTCCTTTGTAGGTTCTGGATGCTTTACCTTCTTGCTTATTGACTTGTCTACAGTAACATTTCCTGAACTCAAAAGGATTTCCAGTTACCTTAATTTTGAACCTTACTGATTCCTTTTATTATTTTTTTTTCCTTTTGCAGGTAAGTAACAAGTCTTTATGGAAACTGTTTGGATAATTACCCATAACAGTTTTTACTCTCCCTTGACTTTCCTAGATTGCAGTTTCTACCATATTTTAATATTTTCTCCCTGTTGATCAAGTAGCTAATGAAAACATATTAATGAGCATCTTACGAGTCACTGTCAAGCTTATCCAATGTTGACTTTTCTCCTAAGCTTTTAGAATGGTGAAAGCAGAATAATTCCTTAGGAATAACTTATTTTACAACTGTTCAGCTGTCTGAATTGTGGTGTAAATGAATGATGATGTAGGGAATAAAACTGTGGTTTTAACGTATCGTAATCGATTATCCGTAATGTTTGAGTTGTAGCAGGTTGATGTATCTATTTCCTGGAAGTAGCACCTGAGAGGGAAGCATCACCCTCAGAAGTGTTAGATTCTTCTTCATTGTTATGTATTCTTTGGCATTCATTTTAATGTGCACTGCTGTGATGAGCATCTGTATTTTGGAATGCTGTGTATGTAGGGAGACGAGATTTGTGCAGCATGACAAATACCAAATGTGATGACTTTAAATACAGTTTGGCCTGTAAGCTGAAAAATACAGTTAGAGAAAGGAGGTGGTGGAGGGCGGTTAGGAGGGAGTGGGAGCATTTATGCTTCACTTTCACTAATGTGTTTTTTTTCTGATTTTTCTTCGTTAAAGAGTTAAGGCTGATTCTGCCAGTCCATGCTTCTCAGTATTGCCAAGGAATATGAGAATCTCTTAGGAAGCTTTTCCTGTTCCACAATTAGACGTATGCAACCACATCAAATTTTATTCATTTCGTTTGTCTGACCACCAAAGAAGGAGGAGAATTTTTTCCTCAAAAAAAGCTAAATGTGAATGACCAGACTGAAAAAACAAACATGAAATCACTGTTAGTGCCATAGGATTTACAGAGCAAGTGCTTCCTATATTTTCTTCCTATTCTTGTGTACTATCTTGTTGTTTTATTCTCTTTTGTGGATTTCTCCTGTCTTCATGTTTCTTTTGCTTTTCATGTCTTCACTAAAATGCCCTGTTCTAATCTTCGTTCTCTTGATACACCACTTCCCATTTCTGACTGTTTAATTTATGAATTAAATTACTAATTCCTTCTTTAATATGTGTATTATTAGTTGTGGTCATGCATAAAATGTTTTTCTTGTCTTTCTTACAAGCTTCCCAGGGGCCGTTTGCTTTCATTGATCTGATTGTAGGAAGTTTATTTTCAGGACTGTTTTCTTTCTTCTTGAGAAAGGTTTAATTTGTGACTCTTATGTGACATACTGAAATTCTTACTGCATTGCCATTGGTCTAAAGAATACCAATGGCACCCAGATCGGCTGTAGGAGCAGTCAGTTTTGCAAATTGTTGTTTTTTTAGTTATTTACTGTCATTTTAATAGCAGACTGAAAAAAATAAATCCATAAATACCGTGGTTTTTCATCCTAACTTAAGACCATTTTCCCTCATTATGGAATAAAAGTGTGTTAAAGATAAAGACTGTAGCACAGCTTTCCAAAGAGCAGTTACATACCATTGGCATCTATAGGTGTATTAAGTATACTAGCGTTAGTCTGACACAAGATTAGGTGGGGAGGTTTGAGCTTTGCACTGGGGCCTGCCTGCATTTATTTTTCCTTAGCTTAGGGAACATTAAATTCATTTGGGATATTTTTTTCTCTCGTATGCTCAGAACTTGAAGAAAAATGCTAAGGATAGCTGTGAACATCACCAGCTCATCACTGAGCTACCGTATGTTTTAAGAAGTCGAAAAAAGGCAGTAATTGATGTAGTATGGTAAAAAAAAAAAAAAAAAAATACTTTTAATTCTAGCAAAGCACCTAAAAGTTGTGGTTAAAAAAAATATTTAAAATTCAGCAAATATGAAACTAAAATCTGCACAGATATGAACTGATTAATAACACTGATCAATAAAAAAAGTCAGATCCTCTTTTTTTGGTATCGCTACTTCTTTTTTAAATGATGTGCTAATTAACCCACAGAGTTGTTCATCTTTCCCTCTCTCCCAAGTTACCATTAGGGAAGGCTGATATATCCACTCAATTTTTGGAATCTGAAGCAAAACACCCATATCTTTCTTTCTCTGGTGTTAATTCACAAACAGCTCCTTCTTGGTAGTGTAAATAAGTTTCTATTTGCCCTTCACAACTCAGTGAGCTGTAAATGCTGAAGTAATTGAGCTATCCCTATCCTGGTCTGCAGGTGATATGAATGATGTGTTGTGTTAGCATTTCATTAAGTTGCAAATGTTATGCTAAACTGTGACATTGCTGGTAAAATTTGAATAAATGGATTAAAAACACCCTTGTTTAAAGATTGCTGAGTAAACTGGAAAAAAAAGTATTCTTCAGATCTCTTGAAACTACTAACCTGTGCTCTGCTGTTTTAAAAATACAGATGAAAAATCTTTATTCCTCAGCAGACACTAAAATTTGTGACTTAAGGAACATTAATTTCACACCTAAATGACATTTAATTATAACAGTGAAGATTAAATGGATCTCATTCATTCTAAGATAGTAAAGAGGTAACAATTGCAAATGACTGAAATTAAATCAGAGATTATTGCAGTAAGATCCAAGAATATATAATAATCTCAGTTCATTAAAAAGTTGGTTCTGTTTCGGTTTGAGGAACACTGTTTTGCCTTATTTCCATTTTTTGTTGTTGTTGTTATTTGGGTGGATGCCTTAGGAAGCCTAATTATGCAAAATCCATTTCATGAGTTTGTTTGAAAGGGATTGTTTCCAGTTGGGCTTTACAGTTGTCAACAGAAGATGTAGCCTGCTGCAGAGAAAGCCATGGCCAGTTGGAAAAAGACTGTTTTAAATGGCAGTGAGAGGCAGCAAGGCTCCAGCAACCAGTTGAGGACTGTAATGAAGCAATGTGGGAAAATACGAGTTTTCTGGTTGCAAAACAGGAAGGAGAAAGAGGGAAAAACAACTGTGGGTTCTTTCCTAAATTTTGTTGTTGTTGTTTGGTATGAATAGAAACCAAACCAGAAGGACAAACAAACTAAACATCTCAAGCATGTGCTCTGGGGGCAACAAAGAACTGCCTTCTGAAGCTGAAAACCAGTCTTACTGGATTCTGTAGGCATAGTTTCTAAAATGTTAACTATTTGAGGACATTTTTAAAAATCAGGATGAATGCCCAATGATTTCTTTTTCATTTAAGATCTTCTCATTGGGATTCTATCTTTTTGTTTATTCTTCTTTCTTTGCTCTTTTTTTCTTTGCTTGCTCAAATCTGTCGTAAATATATAGCTACAGAGCCAGTGTTGTTTGTTTTGTTTGTTTGTTTTTTAATGGCTCTGAAAATAAGGAAACTGTAATTTCCTCTTTTTAACTGCATTTAAGTGGCACTGACAACTTCACTGTTTAATTTCATACTGAATTTTCTGGATACCTAGAGTGGGGTTTTTTTGAGTATTCGTGAGTTGTACAGTCACATGGCTTGTAACTGATATTACTGAACTCTACTAGATATTTGGCATATGAACAAATGTCTAGAAGCAATTTTTAGGACATCTTTAGAAGAAGTCAGATTGTTCAGTCTTGAATTCTCAATACTTCTGAAAACCAGTGGTTAAATCCTGTCTGTATTTGGAGAAGAAACGATTTCTAGAAAAAAGTTTGATTTTAAATCAAAGTAGTCTACAAATCCATACTATGTGGTGGAGTATCGTGGGCTCACCATTTAAGTGATACTATTGTAGTTTTTGTGTTATCTCAGACCCTATTCACAGGATTGCTGTTAGATACATTTGAATAGTTCAATAACTCTGGATTGTACTGTTGCAACCCAGCAGCCACTGATTTTAAAGAAATACTGAATGTTGGCAGAAGCTAGGTTAATTTGTTTGTATCTTAGCTATATTTTTGAAGTCATCTGCTTATAATGAATCAAAGATTAAACCAAAACCTGGTCATTTTCTGAGAAGTTAAAGCATGGGAGCACGGTCCCATTTCTGATACTAAAAAGCAATCATAATCTGTTTGACAGGACAAAAGAGAGATGCACTTCCACTTAATGAATGCTGTGTTGGGTTTGGAATGAGATGGCAATTATTTCCCCAGACACAGTCATCTGTGTTTGATTTGTGGTTATTTTTCTTCTTCCTCTCCTGGATAGTTATCAATTAATTACTAGACTTGGATCCACTAGCTTTGCAAGGATCGTTGCAAAGAAAACATTGAAGCCATTAAATGAAAAACCATACTGAAGCTCCACTGCTATATAATTATGAAGGTAGAGGCAAACTGAAATTTATTCATAAAGTAAAAAGTGTATGAGACTTTATCTCTCATACTTGTGAGAGCTGTTGTTACACCAACAACTGTGTGAATTCCGGATCCTATTATTTCACTAATATGCTGTGTCCTAGGAGGCATTGTATGATCTAGTACTGCTTAGTGCAGTGCTAAAAAAAGCTTCTGTCTTCTCATTGTACTTAATGGTCCTGTCTAGAAATGGCTGTAAAGCTGAATATCATGGAAGCTCTCAATGCTAGCAGTGTTTAGTCACATCCTCTAAGACAAATTGAGATAGGGTGGCAACCTGTAAGCATTTAGAAACAGAATTTGCACGTAAATTTCAGAACATAATGTTTCCTTAAATAGGTTGCTAAGCTAATACTTTTTTCTATGTGCTCCTTCCCGTATCTTGAAGTTGCAAGTTGCTTTAAGACCTGGAAGGTAAGGTTCTGTTAGAGCCCAAGCTTTTCAAGGAACTATTATTTACCTGTTAATGAAATATTTGTGTCACACTCTGCAGCTTGCATTGAAAAGGCTTCTATATATTAATATAGATTGCTATCAGTTTCCTCAAAAACACAAATGTGATCTGAGCAAAACAGAATAGTGGAGGAGGACATGAGAAGTGTTTAGATGGAGACCTACAATACCTCTGCAGGCGTAATTGCTAGTGAAGAAAAGCGAGGCGTTTCCATAAATGGAATGCTACACTGTGTAGCAAAACCTGCTCATCTGTACAGAAAGAGTTTTAAGTCATCTGGCATAGTTTGGTAGGGTCAGACGTGTCAAAAGCTTTAGAACTTTTAGTGTTGGAATAGAAATAAATTAAAGGATGGCAGGAAAATGTCAACAGATGACATCCTGTCAGTATATGCCTTTCCAGTACTTTCAGTAAAGAGCAAAAAGACATGGGCAGCCATTACAGCTGCTTTTGCTTTGGATCACCAAATTTTCAGTTCTGAGGAATGAAGTCTTGTGCTGCAGTGCTGGATTTGTGTGAAGTTACATCCAGGTTTATACTGTAGATGAAAACCTACATTAACTACTTTTGAGGGCAGAATCTTGAAATACAATCCACTAGTTGAGGAAGAAGTTTATTGTTGATGTTTCTCTAGGGGTGTCTTTACTGAAGGCTCTGTAGCTTTTTCTTTTGTAAAGATCATGCAACTTCAGCAACCTGTTTTCTGTAGGCAAGCTAATCTGTCATTTAATCTGCCACACCAAGAGCAGTTAAAGAACAACCAGAAACAGCACTCTTCTTTAGGCTATCCTTTTCAAAAAAAAATTGATGTCTGCAGCTTCACAAAATAGAAAATCTGTAGAGGATCAGAGATTCTCTAAATACTTCATCTAGTCTAGCTGTTTACCATCATGCTTGTGACAATAGAGGAAAATAAGATCCTAGTTTATGGACTAACATAAATGCTGCATTGAAATTTTTGTGAATTAAATAATTGTAAAAACTTCCTGTGTTCAGATGTATTCTTGTAATGCTGTCATCATTCTTCATGTGCCTTTTATTGACTGCAACAAGGCTCTTAGGAACATGTAATCAGACAGCCAATAAACTCTGCTTAAAGGTTTGCCGTTGCACATTGGCAGAGTGCTAATTTATTTAGCTAAGCTCTGAATGCCTCATGTGGTGAGGTGTTTGTCTTGTGTGGAAAACATAGACCTTACGTCGGGCCAGATGGTACATTGGCAACCTGATGCACCTGGATGGAGTACTTGAACACAGAAGTGCTTTCTGCTTTGCATAGTTAATTAAATTGTTATTTAATGCAGGATATGAAACTGCTGGGAGTAGGTGATTTCTAGAAAAAAAGACAGATGTGAATAGTCATGCCTTATAACAAGCTTTCTTGTGCTAAGAACAAGAAAGGATTCAGAAGTGTTCAGAGTGCTGAATTATATTTCATTCCTTGTATAGTCTTTGAAGGACTAACTGTGATGTACCTTACATTTGAACTGCTTGAAAAAAAAACATCTTTGTTTTCACTATTAAATGACAGAAAGTGAAATGCTTACATGTACAAACGCTAAACAAAATTATTATCCTCTGCTTTAGTTAACTGGCAGTTTTTAAACAGTAATATACTTTAAATATGCTTAGTTGCTTTACCTGTTGCCTTATTGCTTTAACATAAAACATCCAAGAACAAAACCTCCAATTCAAACATCTATGTTCATAACAAAAAAAGCTATTTCAATGAAATTTTAAACCTCAGTTATATTGCTACAGAACAAAATGAGGGATTTTTTTAAAGCTGGCTTCTTCTGCAGCTCGTCCTTGTGTTTTAGCCAGTAAATGAGGTTGTTCGGGTTTTTTTTGTTTTGTTTTTTGTTTCTTTCATCAATGAAATATTGTGTATTCCAGTTTTGATGTTGTTCCAAAACATGGTTCAGTAAGATCTGCTGAGGATTACTGAGACTCCATCTGTTCTCACCATGAATAGGAAATACTACAGATGATAGTGAGCAGATGTATCCCAACTATTTTGTTATGCTCAAGAACACTGAAATACTGGATTGAAAAGGCAAAAACAGCTTTTTCCTGTATTTGCCAGACTCTCTGTATATCTGATTAGGCATCTGAAAACAATTTTACTTCTTTAGTTGTCTGAAATCTTTTTTTTTTTTTTTTTTTTCTTGGAATTAGCATTCAAAGCCCAAGACAGAAGTCTGAATTTCACATCCAATCCAGCATAGGTGATTTCTTAGCTTATACCAATGAAGTTACGCTTAAACTTTTTTTTTATGCCCTAATAAACCTTGAGGGATTTTGTGTATCTTGGATGATTATTATTATTTCTTAAGTGTAGAAAAAAAGCACACACCAACCAGGCAAAATTATTATATTTTTTTTTATACTGTATTGGGTGATCTTTGAGTGCAGGTCTCAGGTAAATTCTTAACTACACCAATGCTGGGGAGATAGTATCCACTCTAAATTCAAAAATGTAGCACCATAATCTCTATGATAACATACTACTTTTCAAAAGTTGAAAAGCTTTCCCTTAAGCTTTCTAGTTATTGGTATGATATTTACTTACGAGATTGCTGTTTTTGTGTGTATCACATACCTCAAATTAGAGGTGAATTTGGAGCATGCACTGGCACAGTTGGTATGACAGGTGACCAAGCAGCTTTGAGCACAGCTGCTGAATTAAAAGTGGTGCAGATGTAATGAATGAAAGGCAGAGAACCTCTGGTATAGGAGGAGACTGAGAGAAGTTGGTTCACTTGGCAGAGCAAAACAGAAAGCAGGAGAGAGATGCAATCAAGTGGTAGAAAAAAGTATCTAAAGTAAGTGGTGAAGGTAAGACAAATGCTAAAATGCTAAATTGACTCAGCAAAGCTCTGAGACAATTTTCTGATAGGAGCAAGAAGAGGAAGAATTTATCCCAAAGTTTTAAGGAGTTTTATGAATTCATTAACAGGATTATTGCAGGAATATAGAGTGGAAATGTAAGGAATGTTATGCACTGAACTTACATATAAAATAGTAATCTCCTTTCCTCATGATCATTTTCAACGCTTTCTTGAATGCTTAAATGCTTGCTTTTAGAGATGTATTTCTTTGAAAGTTAGCTGGTCTCTTTCTAACTAGCTTTGAATCTTTTGTTTCTGGAGAGTATAACAGTACAAAAGTGACACTGAGGTCTCTGAGCAGTCCTGCTGATAGAGAATGTGTGACTCCTGATGATCCTTTCATTTCCTTTTGAGCTTCTCTCTTATAAGAAATCTCCTGAAGAAATTCCTTATGCCAAACCTCCTGAAATGGCTTATTTAATTTTGCCTTGGTCAAGCCCTTCTATGTTCCCTTGTTTTCCAAAGTGAAGCAGAAATACAAAAATATTTTTGTCTTTATTTTAGATTAAGTTGGTTTTTAGTGGTTGCTGACCCAAGTAGAAATTGATAATTAATTGAAAAAAATGCTTCCAGGCTCCAACAACTCAATTATTTCTGTGCAAGTATCGTGTTGTTAAGTTAGCAGAAAAAAGCTAATCTAGCAGTGATGAAAGGAAAGGACTGCACCACAGAAAAATTTTACAGCCATAATTCTAGTGGTGCCACATGCTACTTCCTTGAGGCTGTGGGAGGGAGTTTAAACAGTGTGATGATGAGGACAGTGATGGGATAAAATCTGTAGCCAGACTGTATTCAGTACCTTCATTGGTGCCCTAGCAGCCCTCATGCTGTAAGGTGGAACCATTCAGGCTGTTAACATGGTTATGAAACTTGGTTTTTGCTGTGAAAGCTGATACAATAAAGCAATAATACTTGAAGAGAGAGATTTAATGAAGTTTTTAATATTAATGTCTTCCATTCCTCCCTTCCCTCGCTCCCCCCAGTTTGTCACACTTGCTTTGCAGGCCCTAAGTTCAATTTCATGTAAAAGATGTGCTAGGAACATTTCTGCCTGGGCATGTCAAGCGAGATTACTATCTGAGTACCTGAAGATGAGATCTCATTTTAACATTTTTTTAATCATATATGATGTAGTTAATTGTGTTTCCTAATCCTTTTTAGTGTTGTTTTAGCTCTAGAAATGAAGGAAATATGAGGAATTTTATACACTGAATTTATATATAAAATAATAATCTCCTTTCCCCTGATAATGTTGTTGCTTGGGGTCTAATTCTGCAGCCTTCTAAATAATTTGTTTCTAATCCAAGAAAACACTTGAATGGAAAATTAGCTATAACTACATAACTACATGTACACTACTAACTAATAACTACAATAAAACTGTAAAGAATTTGGAGAGTGTTTGTATACTGAAAAGTAAGATTGTATTCATTTTTTTCAGTACACTGTAGGGTTTGACTTAGTTGAGACAGCCTTTTCTAGAATGATACATTTGTTACTTATGGGACAGCACTTGAGGTAAACTTGTAAAAGAGGCTTCCTGATATTAGAGGAAAATTGGAAAATTGGCTTGCTTTTTTTTTTTTTTTTTTTTTTTTTTTTTTTTTTTATTAGAGCTAGGAGAAGCATTTTACAAATACTAAACAGTTGCCATTGCTAATATTTTATTGTTGTTGAGAATGTGATGGAGTAATTAATTGCAAAGCATTGTTATTCTTACATCCTTCAGATGATATGTTGAGTGAGAAAGATCAGTAGGAGACGTAAGAAAAGTAAAATAAGAAAGCAATTATTAGATATTGTTATTTAAAAGCCCATCACTCCTAAACACTCATGTGAGTGGCTGCAGGGTGACCTCTTTGCAGCCTTTCAGTACCTAAAGGGAGCCTACAGAGGGGAGGGGAATCAACTGTTTGAAAGGGTTGATATGTGTAGGACGAAATGGTAGGGGAAATGGTTTTAAGTTGAGGGAAGGGTGATTTAGGTCGGACATCAGGGAGAAATTCTTTACCCAGAGAGTGGTGAGGTGCTGGAACAGGCTGCCTGGAGAGGTTGTGGATGCCCCGTCCTTGGAGGTGTTCAAGGCCAGGTTGGATGGGGCCCTGGGCTGCCTGGTTTAGCATTTAACGTGGAGGTTGGTAGCCCTGTATGTGGCAGGGGGGTTGGAGATTCATGAACCTTGAGGTCCCTTCCAACCCTGGCCATTCTGTGATTCTGTGATTGAGTGCTTATGTTCTGTTATTTTATTCTCACCTCAAAATTTGGATCAATTTTATTGAGATGTTCTAATGTTTTCTTGTGTGTATATATATTTATGTATTTATTGCAGTCTTGCATCATTTAACTTGTAGACATAGGAAAAAAAGGGGACTCAAATAGCGTGAATATCCCATTATGTAAGAAGTACTAACAAGTAAATGCCCTTTTGGGTTCTATAGATATGATCCTTTTATGGTGTTATTTATAGCTTCTATCACCTATTGAGCTACTTCAAAAGGCAAGTAATACCTTTGAATTAGTCTGAATCCCATGCTTATGTGTTGTTTTGTGTATTTCTTAGTAAGTGTGAGGAAAAGACTCTGAACCCCAGTCTTCTCCTGGGTAAGACAGTGAAAATCAGTGAATTTGCCTACATCGGTAAAGGGTTTGATTTCACTTACTGGATCAATCACTGTTATAGAATCTGTCACCTTTTCATAGTTATGTAGTACTAGAATTAAAGAACAAGAACACAGGTATTCAGAGTATTCCCCCTGCCCGGTCTGCAGATCTTGACAGAAAGTCTTGCAGTTTAAAAACTGTTATTTTTGTGAAAGTACATGTTTTTGGAGGAACTAAATATAAATGGTGGACTGTGCTCTTACTGTTTTGCTTAAAAATAGCTAAAATAAGGGCCTTTGCATCACTGTTTATAAATATGCAGATATATACATTCTGCAATTAACTGGCGTAGATATGCAATAGAAACCTAATTGAGATTAGAATTTTAATATTTCTCTTTGAGATGGATATTGTCCTGTTTTATTATATTGGGAAAGAATAAAAGTTCACAAGAAATTTGTAGATAGCTTTCAGATATTATTAATAACGAGTGATCATGAGAGATGTATTTTTACATCACTAATAGCTATCCCTCTAATTTGCTGAGTCAGTTCATGTTATATGACAGATTTCTTCTTTTCTTACCTATCCAGGTAGATAGGTAGGTAGGTTGTTTCAGTAACCACTGATGTCTCTGAACGTGTCTTAGTTCTTGTAGTATAGATTAGATTGAATTTAAACACAAATTAGCTGAGTTGTTCTTCTGGTGCATACTCTTGGTAGGCTCCTTGGCCATATCTAATGTTTGTTCATTGAATAACTCCAGCACTTTCCATGGAGATTTGCGACTTGAATTACGAACCACAGCAACCTCACATTCTCAGCAAGGTGTGCAGCAGAGGAAGAATTGCATGTACTCTACTTTTGGGCTTTAATAACGTCTGATAGCCTGTTTCTGTCTCTCATGCTGCTTTCAAGAAAAAATCTCCCTGTTTTTTTCTCTCCAGTGAAACACTTCAATTTGCATTTGAATTGTCAAGGACCTTTCTTTTCCTCAGCATGTTTCCTGCATCGTGGTTGTGTTTTATATATGTTTTTTTTTTTCCTGAGAGGCATAGTAGGCCATATGATTTGAGTTATCCATTAGCCTATAAGCGATGTGATTTGGTGGCATGTAACCCCTCATTATCTGAACTAGTAAACATAGAAATAGCTACAGACAGCATTGAAGTGGAAGGAATCTGAGCAACCTCAGAATAGAGAGATTCAAAAGAATGTTCAGTCATGTTAGCAGATGAAAAGGATTTTGCAAGGTTTTTACCTATGTTAGACCATCTGAGCAGACCAGATTTCAGCTGTGAAGGAGTCTGTTCTCTCCAATATACTGAGCTCCATTTAGGCTTAATGAGAGAGCATTAATGCTATTTTTATTTAATGTTACTGTTATTTAATGTTATTTTTTCATACAGTGTCAAAAGTATCAGTGGCTGTCATCTGTGTCCCAGAGGTAAATCAAGCTACATATCAGGCTTTGGAATGTGGGCTCTTGAATCCCAAATGAACAGGTTCAGAAGAGATTCTGAAGTGTAATATTTCATCATAACTACAGAACTGCCTGTCTGGCTAACAGAAATATTCAGGGATATTCTGAAGACACTAATTTGAGTGAACTTATCTTCTTCCTTCTACATTAAAATAATGTGTGAACAGGAATGTCGTCATAGCTTTGATCCACTGCATGAAGAATGCATCAAATAAGTATGCATATTCAGAAGATAAAAGAGAAATTAATTAATATGTTAAGTGAACTTTTGGGATAATCCCATTTCTACACAAAATATTACTGTTATAGGTTTCTAGTTTGTAAATTGCCCTTTTATGTCAGTTGGCTTACAGTGTTCTCCTTTGTTAAAACCTTTTTGAAATGGTAGATGTTCAAGGACATTTTTCAAATTCTGTTTTAGTGGGCATACTGGTGAAACGATGTCAGTAAAGCTTTTCGTTGCCAAATTTTCAGTCTGTTCTATTGAGATGGATAGTACTCTTCTGAAAAATATTTATAGAATGCAATTTGCTTATTTTCCTAAGCTTCTCAAGAGATTTTTTTCCTCAGGGTTGTATAATATAGGAGAAATCAACATTAATTCTCTTCAGTTTTTTTGCCTGTAATAAGCTTACTTAGCTCTGTTTTTAGTATTAAAAAATCTGTTACACAATGCATATCTGACTGTTCCCTCACCTGTGGGTTCTTATTTATTACTTTGTAAGGCACGTAGGAGTACAGCAAACATGAGAGGTACAGTATTTTTTTTTTTTGTGGCGTGCTCTATAGGTAGTTTATGATAGTCTGTAAATGACTCTTATCAACATTTTAAATATCTGTTACACCGACTTTTCAAGATTTTTTTGAAAATATCTCTTCACCCACAAACAAAATGAATAAATTTGTGATAAGTGGCATGATATAATATAAAGCAGCAGTGATTATTTCTGACAGCTTAGGGTAACATGAAAATATTTGTTGTCTTAATTCTATTTTCAAATTTATCCTCAAAACTGAACACTTTCTCCTTTGTAAAGGTTAGTCAAAACCACTTTATTTCCATAAATGTTGTATATGTGGTCCACAAACAGAGTCCAAGATGGAAAGAATGTGGCATTCTTTGAGTTCATTTAAAATATCATACCTGACCCTACTTTCTTTTCTGAAGGAAAAGGGAACAGAAGAGTGCAGTATTTCTAAGAATGTTAAGAGTGAAGTCCAGATTTGATTTAGCTACTTTAACTGAATACATTAGCTAACAGATATTACTCATTAGTTCCTTCTTACCTAGTTTCTTGCCAGTGAGGGCTGTATAAATCCTACATCCATCCTGGTTTGCATGAAATGTATTAATAGAAGTTGCATTGCAATGGATGAAGGAGTATTTAAGAGGAACTGGGATATCCTGCTCAGTCTCAGTCATGGTATTATTTGATAATAACACTTGTGACACCTAACAGTGCTTTATCTGGCCCTTTGTGAGCAGCAAATACTACTTATGCTGCACTTACAAGCTAGCACAGACAAACTAGGGAGAAGATTTATGGCCTGTTAGATAGTATGTGCTGAGTACTGCTCTGTGGATATACGTAATCCATGATAAAGTGGCCAATTATGGAGTATTTCGTATGTTATGTAGCTACATGTTAGATTGCATGGTTATTTGAGCCAACTTTTTCCTAACTTTGATGTATGCAAGGTTTAAAAATGTTATTTAATCATGTGAATGTTATACTGTCCTATGTTTTTTTCTTAACATAATGAACAAATGAAATTGTAGCAAATATTGGTTCCGTTTATTTTTCAGGCTTTAGCAGTTGATTTAGAATACAACACAAATGCTTGAACAATAGAAGAAATGAAAAAAAAATCTAGGTTTATTCTCCAATTAATTTCCTTTTTGTATAGTATGTATTGTCAATTACAATATAAGCCTTACCCAGAGTTAGCCAAACAGAATACTTTGCAGACAGGTATGTTCTTTTGGATTAGTTATTTCTTGCTTGTATTGAAAATGGCAGGGAAATACCTGTTTCTCTCTATTTGAAAAGTTTTATTTATTTATTTATTTATTTATTTAAAAGAAAAAAAAGGAAAAAAAAGATAATCTCCTGGTATTTTTTGATAAGTGAATCCATAAGGAAAAGAAAACTTATCTTTCAAATGGTTCCCATTTGGACAGTTAACTACATCTGAGAAGTTTTAGGGTCAAACAGATTAGCAGTATGAGTATTTTCATCTCACCTAAGACAGAAGTCTTCAGTATTCAGTTAAATATTGCTTGCTTTCTTCCAGTGAAGTGGATCTTGCAAATATTTCCTTATTCTGAAAATCCAGTAAATCACAAGGAATATAAAAATAGTTTTGTGATTAAAGACTGTGAAAGGAAAGCTCATCTGGCCTCTTTTTATGTCTCTTCTGTTACATTTTGTGATCTCAGTTTCTGAGCTGATCATAAAATCACCAAGGCTGGAAAAGATCTCCAAGATCATCCAGTCCAACCACCCACCTACCACCGATATTTCCCGCTAGACCATGTCCCTCAGCACAATATTTAAATGTTTCTTGAACACTTCCAGGGATGATGACTCTACCACCTCCCTGGGCAGTCCATTCCAGTGTCTGCTTACTCTTTTGGAGAACAGATTTTTCCTAATGTCCAACCTGAATCTCTCCTGGTGCACCTTGAAGCTGTTCCCTCTCATCCTAACTCTAGTTACATGGGAGAAGAGGGTGACCCCCAACCCACCAGAACCTCCTTTCAGATAGTTGTAGAGAGTGGTAAGGGTCTCTCCTGAGCCTCCAGACTGAACAATCCCAGTTCCCTCAGCTGCTCCCTGTAAGACTTGTGCTCCAGACCTCTCACCAGCTTTGTTGCCCTTTGTCGGGCATGCTCCAGGGCCTCAATGTCTTTCCTGTAGTGAGGGGCCCAAAACTAAACACAGTACTGAAAGTGTGGCCTTCACCAGTGCTGAGTACAGAGGAACAATTGCTTCCCTGCTTCTGTTGGCAGCACTATGTGTGATCCAAGCCAGGATCCTGTGTGACCTTTTTGGCCACACAGCTTGGTCACGTTTAGCTGAGCATTGACCAACATCCCCAGGTCCATTTCTTCCATACAGTCTTCCATCCACTCTGCCCTAAGCCTGTGGTGTTGCCTGGCGTTGCTGTGGCCATCATGCAGGACCCTGCATGTGGTCTTGTTGAATTTCATCCTGTTTGCCTCTGCCTCGCAGTACATCCTATCCAGATCCCTCTGAAGGGCCTTCCTACCCCCCAAGCAGATTGATACTTCCTGCCAGCTTGGAGTCATCTGCAAACTTACTGAGGGTGCACTCAATGCCCTCATCCAGGTCGTTAGTAAAGGCACTGAACAGAACAGACCCCAATACTGACCCCTGGGGAGCTACTAGTGACCAATCGCTAGCTGAATTTAACCCCATTTACCACCATTCTCTGGGCCTGGCCATCCAGCCAGTTCTTTACCTGGCAAAGATTGTACCTATCTGTGAAGAATACTGCAGGAGGCAGGATCAAAAGCTTTGCTGAAGTCCAGGTCATCAACCTTTCCCTCATCACCAGGCATGTCACTTGATCAGAGGAGATCAAGTTCATCATATAGAATCTGCCTTTAATGAGCTTATGCTGACTGGGCCCAATCCCCCTATTGTCTTTCACATGCCATGTGATCTCAAGATGATTTGCTCCATAACCTTTTCTGGCACTGAGGTCAGGCTGATGGGCCTTTAGTTCCCTGGATCATCTTTACAGCCTTTCTTGTAGATGAGTCATGTTGGCAAGCCTCCAATTCTTAGTCTGTGTAGATAATAAAAATTAAGTGCAGTAATTCATTCAGATTTATCTGCAGATATCATTATCACTGACCATAACATTTTTTTGACTTATCAATGTTGGAGTTAAACATATAGTCCTTTTGAGTACTGCTTATTCCTCTTTTTCTGGAGAGTTTGCACTACATCAACCTGTGCAACAAACCATTTTGTTTGCAAGATACCACACTTTACTGCAGCCCTCCCAAATGAAGAGTGCTGATAGATTCACTTACACTGGAGTGTAAGTGAATGATGTCAGCATTTTAGAAATGTGGGTGGTTTGGTTTTTTGTTTGTTTGTTTTGGCGTGGTTTTTAATTGCATGTTATTGTTTAAATAAGGATAACTCTTTCAGTTGACTACATGTAGATTATAACTCCTATGTGATATTAACCAAAGATGCACCCTCAGAAAACATTGTAGTTGAATTGATTACTGAACAAATAAAAGCCTTGAATAGTTCTATGTGTATGTACACATATATGCGCATTTCGTTGTTCCTGTGGGGAGAAAGATATTTTCAACCTCTTTAAAAAGCTGCCAGTCTTCTCTGCAAATCTTGTTTGTTTTGTAATTACTGTGTTTATTGCAGATATTTCTGTTGAAGATTTTCTTTTGTCAGTACGATAATTTGTTTACAGTTATTCTTATAAAGTGTATAAATTATGCATTATGCCAGGAGACTACTTTCATCAAATATGAAAATCTGAATTTAAAATGCATACCACAACGTATAGGGTAAACTTTCTGGCAAAACCAAGGTTTTGTTAGAAAATAGGACTAATAAATAGTTTAATAATAGTGCAGTTTCAGTTCTTTAAATGTAGTATTGGTGTAATCTAGGTTGGAACAATTAAAACATTATTCAAGATACAGCAGATTCACCTCTGCATTGCTATTTAAGTCATTAATACCATGTTGGAAGGTATTTAAGTAGATACTAAGATTTTAGTTTATTTCAGATTTGCCCATGTTTGGGGGGAGAGATCAAATTTGAGAGTGCAACTTACAGTTTTGTTGTACTTCAGTGAACTGAACTAAACATCAAACTTCCATTAATAATCAAAATCTAATTCCCATAATTTGATGACTTACCTTATTTATGCATACATTATTTTAAAAGCGATATGTTGCTGAACAGGTAAGAACAGTTGAAACAATAGCAAAGTTATCGTTGATGGTTCTTTGGCCAGGAAATCATCTACTTCAAAGATTTTGTTTGAGATAGTCAGTGCAGTGAAATAAGGAAACAAATGCTCCCAGATCACACTTTTGTATTTTAATTTAAAATAACTTTCGCTCTTTATCTTGTCTCATTTAATGAAATTTTTATCTTAGTGCTCTCTTCCATTTTGAGTAAATTGAGCAGATGAATCGTGAAGCTGTAAATGAGGTGTTCATGATGAGAACATTGGAAAAGCCTTTGAGGAAAAAGCCGTGTTTGACAACTATGATTGTTGTAAAGATCAGCATGTTAAAAATGCAGCGCCTGCTTTCAGAACAGCGCCGCTAACATTGTTTGTTCTTCTCTGCCTCTGTGACCCAGCGTGAAGTTTAGCACAAGAATCATCCACACAGGCAGGATGCGTCAGAGACAGGAATAGAAAAAAAGTCGCCCTACTGTGAGATACTAATCAACCTTCTTGGAATAAGGGAATTAATGATACAATGCAACTAAACAGCTGCAAAAGGTTTTTTCAATCATAATTTACTAAACTCTATGATTTTTCTGTTAGTAAAATGTATTACTTAATATAGGGATATAGGGTTCATTGCTACTTGGTTTCGATACAGAAAATACAATATGAATTTATAGAATGCGTATATATTTATTAATCTTAAGCTGCTTTTTCTACTGCGCTAAGACATGGAAAACTACTTAAAAGTATATTGTTATAATCACCTACATTTTACAGCAGCATAAAAGCCTGCTGTAAAGAAATGGCACGAGAGCCATATGTGAAGAGATGTGCTGCTAAAACAGCAAGCATTACTGTGCTCTTATGTATAAGAACTAATAACTTTTGAGCATGCATTTTAATTATCATAGTAATAAGAATATTCCAAAACTTAAAAGAATATATGAAACTTTACTCAGATCTCAATCAATTCATTATTTCTACAGTGGATGGTCAGAGCGGGATTTTTCTCCACAATACTGTGATGAAATTTCTGCTCTGTTTTGCATTTTTTCAGTTAAACGCCTCATGAAATTCAAGGCAGTTTGGCAGTATGCTTTCTGGAAAGGGATGGGGGGGAAAGAAAAACAAACATAAAAACACATTACAGCGAGTATTCTCATCCCACTTTGTTAATCATGCTGAATTTTGTGCTTAAATAACTGTACTAAAGAAAATAAACTACAGCTTAATAAAACATGCCAGGTTGCACAATAAATGTATTTGTAGATTGAGTTGTAATGACTCAAAATTCCAGCTGATCAGGCAGTTGTCTCCTGAATGTGCATTTGTGTATGTCAGCAGCTGTGCACAGACCTCTGTGAGAATGCTATTGGTTGCAAGTCAGAGGTCTTTCAGTAGTACAAAGTTGGATCCAGCTTTACTTGAATCAGAGTAAAACACAGAGAAGCTGTATCAGTGTCTGTAAGTAATGTAAGTAATGCAATCAGGAATGGCTCAGTAGATTTAAGTGTTTGGTTGTGCAGTCTGTCTTTATGCTGCGGTGCTGCTCAGTGATTTTTGATTTCCAAGTAAAGTTAGCCTGAGTTCTTGGCTTTAACAACCAAACCACATGCAGGCTGAAGCTGTTCCAATGACCAAACATTTGGAGTTTATGGACCTTTTATGGATTGGATTGCATTTGATCGGTGCCTGCAGAGATCTTCCAGGTGGACTGCAGAAGGAAGTGAGTTCATACAAGACCAAATTGCTGTATGCTTCTAGCCATCATTGTGTATCCAGGAATAATTTTGCGTTTTGTTTCAAAGCTGCTCTTCCATTCTAAATCAAAATGCTGGTTTATCTGCAGAGGGGGTTGCACCCTTGTGCACTGTGAGATGGAAGGGACAGTAGTCTGCAGGAACACTGGTTACAGCTGTGCAGGTCAGGAAGCACTTCCACCTCTAGATGAAATGTGCATGCATTTGCACATCTGTGCAGTGCAAAACTAGTAAAAGTAAAGAGAAGGGAAGCAAGTACATCCAAGCATGCTGAGTGGTTTCCCTTTGAGGCTTGATCAAAGAGAATATACTGTATATTCTGAAAAAGAGCCAGCTTATGAGTATTTCCTTAGTTCGTCACAGTTGGTTGTTTTGAAGAAGGTAAATAAGAAAATATACTGGTGACATTGCATCCAGTAATTACATGTAAGAGAAACGTAAGGACATAGGTTTAAGTGCCAAAATATAATTCTGTGACAGTAGCAATATAACGTACAACATAGCTAACAACTATCTGCTTAAAAATACCTGAGTTCTTTTTCTCCAACTAGTTTTAAGCACAGTGTTGTACAGATAGCATAAACTCTGTATGCATATAGATATAAGAAAATCTGACACACAATATGAGAAGGTAGTAGATATCTGTCTGTATTGGCACAACTGCATTAATAGGTTTTGACACAGTGAAAATGGGTGTATGGCCACAGAGACCAAAAGTCTTATATAGTTTTCTCCACTAGCTTTAATCATCAATTTGACAATTTATTTGATAAATCATACCAAGCCAAATATTTAAAGTTAAAAGCACCTTGTATGCTTTTGTTTAAGTTCTATACATAGCAATGGCTTGAGACGATTAAGAGGCCAAAAGTATAAACTGAGACAAAATATAAAAGCTCACCAAGCAGAATTCTGTAAAAGAATGTTAGTGATGCAACTGCAAACAATAGCAGGTAACGATATGGATGACAACATGGCAGTAAATTATATGTAACAGCTCTCAAAGAAAGATCTAAAAACATTTTTTCAAGTATCAACAAAGTAAGTCTTACAATTGGATGTTATCATTTTCCTGAGAGTAAAAAGAAATCTTAACAACAAGCAAACAAACACAAACACCTCAGCATGATTATATTTTGGCATAAGTTTTAGTTTTGTGAAAGTAGCATGGAGTTGCTGCTCCTCACTATGCAGAATTTGAATAATGTAGGTTTCTGTTGTACATGGAATCTACGTAAACAGAAAGTATTATTTGAACTGCATACAAATTTCCATACCTCTGTCATTCCTTATGTGCTGCTGGTTGAGTCCATGTTTGAAAAGCTGCAAAGTAGTATTTGAAACTCATTTTACCACAGCACTTATTTTTCTTAATATGCTTTGTCTTAAATGCTGATAGCAGCATAAAATTCATAAGATGAAAGAATTATCCTGTATACAAGGAGACTGTGTCATTTTTATCTTGGTACCACATTCACAGCCATTACCAGCTGTCAGTGTAGCAGCATTCATCAACTACTCTTTTGTATTTAAATGAACAAGTCCAATCTGTAAGCAGTGAAACTCCTGTAAATCTGTGCACCTTTGGTCTTTTCATTAACTATATCTCCTAATGTAGCTCAGTCCCAGGTCCTGTTCCTATCTATATGTCCTGTCACACTAATGAATATGATTTTTACAGTACAAAATGTGCTCCACCTACCTCATCAGTGCTTTTTAATAAGATGTCCTTAAGTCTTTACAGCAACACTGCAGTGTGCATGAGTCAATCACATAACTGCTAGTGTTCTTGATTCAGTGTAACTGTTTAATTTGTGCTACTTTTAAAATTCTTAACAATAACTTTAAACTCTTTTGGATAATGACCCTTCTATTGCCAGTAGAAATCTGTCACTTTTGTATTTTAAGTGTAGAGAGATTAAATAAGTACAATTAAGGTAGAAAATGGACTAAGTCACTAAAAGATTTTTTTTCTTGATATTTCTGCATATTTGATATTTTGGTTTATACTTCATACTCATTTGACTTATAAGAATATAAGCTGAGTAGGTTATGAGAAATCATAGTCCAGTGTTATGAATTTTTATGAATATTTATGAATATTTGTCTTGGTCATTTTTATTAATCATGGTTGGATAGGGAGACAGGTTTTAATTTATTCCAGTATGGGTGATTTAGACCCAAGATATCATCTGGTGCATTTATGTTCATGAGTGCTACAAACATTTTTTCTCTGAAACATTTTTCTGTCCCTCCATGCCGTCTTCCTTAACGGTGCACTGCTTGTGGTTCACTCATACAACGTTGTGTGATGCCTTAGAGTGAATGTACCTGAACTATTATACTGATTATGAATTTTTAATATTCTATTTACACTACTTAAACAAAAGTTTGCAATGCCTGACTTTATATCAAAAGTCAGAGAACTGCTCCTGTTGCTGCTGCATCTTGTCTAGTCCTTTGTAGGAGCTTTTCTTTCTGCATTCTTTAACTGCATGTCTTCAGCCACCTATTTCTGACTGCCTGATTCGCTCCCCCTCATATTTCAGCAATACATTTGCAAACATGAAGGTAGTATTTCCTTCTTTTAGATTTATATTTTCAAGCCCCAAACAATAAATTGGATATAACTCCACCGTGATATTCTGTAGGCAAGAATAAAAGAGAAAACAATAAAGATTCCTTTATCTTGTCATTGATCTTGGTGATCATGAGCAGAAATTCTGTGCGCTAGTATTCTACACAGCAGCTTGCTAGGTACAAAAGTAGCTTTTGCTATTAGCAGGTGGCAGTACTGATCAAAACTAATTTGCAGTTGCAGTACTTATCTAGCACAATATGTGAAATGGATCTGACATAATATTATGATACAGTTGTACTGCAATTACCTTCATGGAGATTAAGGTGTGCAGAATAAGGTGTAAAAGCACACTTTGGTTTCATTTACTTTGCCTTGTTAATTTGAAATTCGCTAGATCACTACACAGCTTCTTAGAATTCTTTAACTTTGTTGAAAATATTCTAGCTTCCAAGCAAAGAAAAGCTTTACTTTGTTCTACTTGGTTCAGGGATATTTCTATTTGAAACATGATTTGCAGGTTTCTGGTTTCTCCTGTTCACAGACCTATGAATGGAAATCACGGCAGCAGATAAGATGTAGCTGACAAGCTAACTGGTTCTTAGCTATCTCTTTAGGCAGATTACTTCTTCTTTGCTGAAAGACACCTTAGGAAAGATATGCCTAACATTCTGGGAGGGTCAGTACCTGTCCTCACTGGCAAATGGTACATTCTGAGGTCAGAGTTCATTCAGGAAAAAAAAGGTTAGCACATTATTTGGGGAGGATGGGAAGGGTAGAGGCAATCCTCCATATAAAGTGGATCCTGAATTTCATGAAGGCATTCATTCCTATACCTGCACTACCAGTAATTGTTACTGACTCACTGGTTATATGTATGGTTTCATGGAGTTTCATTAAACTGGCTGTATTGTGGGGCTTGGTGAGCTAGTTGTCTGGAGCAAACAAGAAAAAGGGCTTTTATGTATGTATTTATTTGTTTTATGTCATATTTTAATGCTATTGACCAATGAGCAGTGGCTATCTATAGTGAGGAGTATATTTCCCAGCACTTATGGAATAAATCTATAAGAGTGAGCACTTTCAATCCTTCATAATATAAAAATGGCATCACCAAATGTAATAAAGTTGTGTGGTCAATCTTGGTTCACACTTCAGCTAAATGGATTGTGATCTGCTAACAGATGAATATACTGTGGTGGTGGAAAGAGATGAAAGGAAAAAGCAAATGATTAGCTGTACTTAAAAACAATCTCTTCTGTTGACTTCAGAAGATTGGTACTTTCTATATATTATAAATTGGTTTGCTGCTTAAAAAGAAATTTAAAGAGAGTTAAGAGATGTCACTTCTTTAGACACAGCTAGAACAATTATGATAAAGACTGCTATTAGTTCTAAAGGACAGTGGAAACAGCAGATAAAAGATGGCAGACAGATGAAAGTGGCATAATATGTTATAGACCTAAGTTCTCAAGATATTTCACTGCACCAGAACTATAAATCTTCTTTGCTATTCATTCTGCAATTCAGTAGCATTTCAGAAATGAAAAATGTATCAACTTCTGTCTGTTACTGTGTGTACAAATAAGTTGCTAGTAAACCACAAGGATGTTGTGTTCCTCCATGAAAAATATCATGTATTAAAAGTGTTTACCAACTGATCCTTTCCTTTCTTTGTAAGCTTCCTGCACATTTTACTTTGCCTCAGTGTCTTCTTGACATCTTGTTGGAAATTTCCATTCTTCCCACCATTCTTTGTAATAATTACTAGTCTTTCTACCACTGTGGAGTTTCAAGTGTTCAGGAGCAACAAAGAATGCATTTGTTGAATGTGTGTGTCAAAAACCACTTAGGTGAGAAAATGGGAGAAAATCACTGACAAAAACTTCTAAAACATATTCATTTTCATAGGTGCAAACAAATAAATAGCATCAATCAGAATTCATGTTCCTTATGGGATATTTCTTAGTTCATCATACTCTCCTACTTCATGAAAATCTCTTCTGGAAAAAAAATTGTTAAGTTCTTCACTAGACGTATTTGTCTGACATTTATATATATGAATTTCTTCGAGTATATGTAATGATATATATAGCAGAACTGTCTGGTTTTAAAGTTAACATTTCCATATGATAAAATTCATACATTTGCACAGAAATAATGTTTGCTTTTTACAGGGTGAGGCAAGGATAAATAACAGAGAAGAATTCCAAATTTGAACCAAGAAATTCCTAAGACAAAGTTTCTCTTTTTAGTAGGAAAAAAAGAACAAGTTTTTCGTACTGTAATAGCTGTCTTCCTATTGTTTTTACATCTTTGCTATTGCTTTTTTACCTAAGGCCATGATTCTGGATGAAAAATGATTCTCAATATTTATTTTACTGCTTGAGGTTGTATCTCAAGGAAACAAAAGGAAATTAATGATGATCTCTCACAGAAAATTGGTTCGAGCCACTTTTGAACTAAAAAGGCTGCACTGTAGCAAGTCAGAAGGGTCACTGGTTACCAATTGCTTCAAAAAGCAGCATGCAGCTATGCCCAGGACCACGTATGAAGCTTCTGTCTCTCTATTCTTTGGAAAATAGATCTTGATTTTCTTTACAATGTAGCAGCTACCTCCAAAACATTAGATAGATTATATAGTTTGTCCTATATAGTCAGTGCTGGTACCTGCTTTTCCTTATTCAGAAGAGCTGTATTGCACAGAGCGTTGAACCAGTCATTCACACTGTGGACAGGGCTGCAGCTGAAGTCTGGTACCCTGAAGGTGCCCAGGACCCTTTTTCTGTTTCAAAAAGAAGGTTGAAACTGTCCCTCCAGTAAAATTTGGTTTCGGAACTTATCAGCACCCCTACTGCTTCTCAGCACAGGACATAACTCTGTAAAATGCTAATTTGACCACCAGACAGCTTGAAAATGTAAAAATAAGCTGAATGTTGCTCTGCATGCCTGGAATATTGCAGAGTTACTGAATATCCTGAGTTGGAAGGGATCCACAAGGTTCATTGAGTCCAGCTTCTGGCTCCATGCAGGACCAGCCTATGACTATGAGAGTATTGTCCAAATGCTGCCTGAATTCTGGCAGCGTGATGCCATGAGCACTGCTCTGGAGAGCCTGTTCCACATCCACCACACTCTGGTGAAGAACATTTTCCTAGCACCTAACCTGACCGCACCCTATTGCAGCTCCATGTTCCCTCAGGTCCTGTCACTGTCACAGAGAGCAGAGCTCAGTGCTGCCCGTCAGGAGCGGCTGCTGCCATGAGGCCACCCCTCAGCCTGCTCTGCTCCAGGCTGAGCAAACCCTAGGGGCCTCATATGTTCTCATATGTTCCTTATCCATCTTTTCCTCCAGACCCTTCACCATCCTTACAGCCTTCCTTTGGATGCTCTCCACTGGAGACTGATAGCTCCAAAGAAGCAGAGAGGGTTAGAATTATTCCTTTAACTTTTGTGTCTTTTTATATTTTTTTATAATGTGCATTTTGCTTATCTGTGTTCTGCCTTAGTTCTGTGTCAGCACATCGTTTTATTTCTATCGTAAAAAAAACATCTTGAGTTATTTATTTTTAAAGAAAAATCTATGTAGATATGCATTTTTCTTTCTTTTTTAATCAATATAGCATGCCTTTCCAAATACTCCAGTAGGTGCTATTGTTCAGGACGGAGCAGAAATTACTGCATTTGTTCAAGCCATTTAATTATTCTTGCATTTATCTCTACCTATACTAAAATGTTTGCTAATTCTTTACACATTGATACTACTGAGAAGCTTCTTTGGGGATCAGAAATCCCGTTGCCCTGATGAATGGGAGCTTCTGTTCAACAAATAATGTAGCAAGTATTGTTTAACCTTTACAGCAGTTGCATTCCGTTTCCCCCAAAACAATTAAAAATGTAACAAGAAGAAGTAGCAAAGAAGTGAGACAGCTACTGCATTCTGTTAGCTTGCGACCCAGAGCAGGTATCAAATGCATCTTCTGTGGTATGCTAGACAGAGTAATTAATTAGGAAGAAAAAATATACCAGACTTGAATTCACCAAGAGAATTTGCCTGCTTCCTGAGCACCTTTTGTTATAGGCCACGCTGGATGGAACACCTTGTAGGAGGTGTCCCTGGCTATAGCAGGAGGGTTGGAACTAGATGATCTTAAAGATCCCTTCCAGCCCAATCCATTCTGTGATTCTATGATTACTTTTGAGTAATAAGACAAAATATAATAAACTATGTAATATTTTTTTGGTGTGAGAGGGACATTAATGAAATACAAAGACTACGATTGGTAGTCCAACTTTATAAACCTGCTCATGTCTAATTGAGCTCCACCTGAAAACTTTTAGTAACTAGTTTTTCCATATAGCTGTTTCCTTTAATTGGAACGGATACAGCAAAGAGCAGAATAGTGGGGAAGGCGGGGAACTGCTTCTGAGGAGATTAGAGAAATTAAAACTCATAGCCTGGTCTGCACATGAATATGGAAGGGAAGTTATTCTCAATACTCTTGGACTTAGAAATGGTTGAAAATGGCTTAAAAATTGATCAATCTGTGAACCATGTTTTAAAACTTCCATTTAAGAGGGAGGAATGCATGTAGATGTCTTTTTTTTTTTTAATTTACATGTCAAGCATGTGAAAATGAGCTATAAATCAAATCTACATAACGGAGTATCTGCTTATCCTAACTGTATGGAATACAGAAGCTGTGATAAACCCTGCAGAGTTGGCATAGAATATTGTGGTGTGTAAGGCTTTGGTGGAGGTACAAAATAGTGTGCTTCTGTACTTTCTTACTTCCTTATTTCAGCATTTGGAAGAACCTCATGATGGTGCAGCCTGTTGTAAATTGTAATGCTTCCTCAGAGAACAGCTGAAATCTTTCTTTCACTTAAGCGATAGCAAGGCATTGTAAACTTACTGCTTTCTTCAAGGGCTTGTTTTATACTGTTGCTGTTTTCCAGAGTGCTAAAACAGCAGATCTGCTGGGGCAGATCATTTTTCATTGTGCTGCATGGATCCTCCAATATCACTTGAAGAACAAATTGTTACCCAGGACTGTATTAGGAACTCCAAAGTGTCATGATTTTATATTCTTTCTTCCAGTCCCTCCCTAGTAATGATTTGCTACTACTTTCTTTTGAGAACTAATGAGAGCCTAGCACACAAAATCTTTATATTTTCTGAAGTAGATTTTCTGAATCATTAGTACTCTGCCAAACTCATACTTTTGGTGGGGGATTTTAAAATCCCACAAGACTCCTAACCCAGAGAAAAATGTGAAAAACAAGGGAACAAATAAAAGCAGTGCCCTTGCTCCTTTCAGAGTGTTATATATCCTGTATATCTCCCTGATATCATGCTCTGATAAGAATTACTACTAAAATTTCTCTGAAGTAAACTCATTCACTTTTTCATTGAGATGCATACACTGGAAATGGCCTTCATTGTCTAGGAGCAATAAGAAAACTGGCCCTAAAAGGTTTATTTTCTGGTTTATTTTCATGGAATAGTTAAAGCTGGAAGCAGCCTCTAAGCGT
This sequence comes from Tympanuchus pallidicinctus, assembly GCF_026119805.1. Classification (NCBI taxonomy): domain Eukaryota; kingdom Metazoa; phylum Chordata; class Aves; order Galliformes; family Phasianidae; genus Tympanuchus; species Tympanuchus pallidicinctus. Next base: position 15,703,059 of record NW_026294721.1, on the reverse strand, counting down.
CACCCCTGCTCTTGTGTTCGTTTGTGCTTGTGTTGCCTCTTGTCCTGGCATTGGGCACCAGAGAAAAGAGTCTGGCTCTATCTTTGCACCTCCCGTCAGATATTTGACGAGGTGCCCTTTTCTTCTTTAGCCTGAATAGTTTCAGCTCTCTCAGCCTCCTCTCAGAGGAGAGGTGTTCCATTCCTTGGATCATTTTTGTGGCCCTCTTCCTGATACAGTCCAAAAAGTTCATGTCTCTCCTGTATTCAGGATTCCACATAAGGATGCAGTGCTTCAGGGAAGGCCTCACCAGCTCAGAGTAGATGGGCAAGGTCACCTCCCTTGACCTACTGGCTGTCCTTCTTTTGACGGAGCCCAGGGTATGGCTGACTTTCTGGGCTGTGAGGGCACACTGCTGGCTCATGTCCAGCTTGCCATGCACTAGTACCCTGAAATTGTTTCTGGCAAAATCATGGCTTATCCTTTCACCATCTTATACTGATAGTAGGGCTTGCTATGACCTACATGCAAGACATTGTATTTGGATTTGTTGGATTTGTTGAGATTCTCCTGGGCCCACTGCTTCAGCTGTCTAGATCCCTCTGGACAGCATCCTGCACATTGGGCACATCAACCACACCGTGTAGCTTGGTGTCATCTGCAAACTTGCTGAGGGTGCACTCCATCTCACTGTGGATGTCATTGATGAAGATATTAAAGAGTATTGGTCCCAGAGCTGATCACTGAGGGGCACCACTCATCATTGATCTCCGTTCAGACATTCAGCCATTGACCACCACTCTCTGGGTACAATCCTGTAGCCAGTTCTTCATCCATCAAACAATCCACCCAACAAGTCCATATTGTTGCAATTTGGAGAGAAGAATGTTGTGGGGACTGTGTCAAGGGCCTGAAGTCCAGATAGATTACTTCATCTATCATTAATGTATTTACACCATCATAGAAGGCCAGTACATTGGTAAAGCAGAACTTGCCATCAGTGAAACCATGCTGGTTTTCTCCTATCACCTCCCTGCCTTCCACGTGCCTTAATATAGCTTTCAAGAGGATCTGTTCCATGATCTTCCCTGACACTGAGGTGAGGCTGGGTCATCCTTTTTACCTTTCTGGAAAACAGAGTTTTTCTCGGTCACCAGGAGCTTTACCTGACTGCCATGACTTTTGAAATATCATTGATTGTGGCTTGGGAGCTATGTTACCAGTTACCTCAGGACTCTGGGATGTGTTTCATGGAGTCTCAGTTACGGATGTTCAAGTTCCTCAGGTGGTCACAAACCTGATCTTTGCTAACAGCAGGAGGGGCAAGCCCCCCCCCCCCCAGTTCTTACCTTTCAACTCATCCACTTGAGGGGTTTGTGAGGAGCAGTTGCCAGTGAAGGCTGAGGCAAAAAATGTGTTGAGCACCTCAGCATTCATGTGTGTTGTTATCAGCCTGGCTCTATTGCTCACAAAGGGTTGGTACACCTTCTTGGACTTTCCTTTTCTGATTGATGTACCTGTAGAAGTCTTTCTTATTCTTACTTGAACCCATTGCCAAGTCTAGTTCAAGCTGGGCCTTGGCCTTCCTAACCCAGTCCCTACACACCCTGGCAGATTCCTGTACTCCTTTCAGGGTACCTTTCCGTGCTTGCACTGCCTTACATATGTCCAACTGCCTTCTAATAGTTACATTATACTGTAGTTCTACAATGTAAACATGCATTTGTATTTATAAACCTGGTAGTGACAATTCCTCCTACTGCAATAGCAAGGGTGATTTAATGTAAAAAGTAGAACAGATCTATGAGCTGAGGATGTAATCATATAATTTAGAGATAATTTAGTTTGCCAAGTAAGCCAGTGGGCCTTGCAGTAAAACAAAGCAGAATTGGATTACTTATTATTATTAAATGTAATTTAACCTTGTTTAGAAAAGAAATGGTTTCTCTCTAATGCTTTGCTAAAGCTTTATAAATTAAAATGCTACTGTTACTTCCATGGCCAATCTGTTTAATTTACAATTCACTTGTGCAGTAGCTACTTGAAGAATAATTATATAACAAGTTATAACAAATAATTTTATAGGAAAATGAAACTACATGTAGCTGTTAAGTCACGGCAGAGGATTTGGTAATGTTTTTCTTTTGGGGTTCAATTCTTGCCTTCAGATCAGTAACAGCCGCAGTCCTTTGATTTAGATCAAAGAAAGAACACAAGCTTCCAGGAGCAAGTGAGAGTCAGGTGAAAACAAAGAAAATTATAATAATAATAAAAATAATAAAACCCCATTCCATACCTAAAATGAGGAAATCAACTCTGGATGTTTGTAGCTTCAGCATTATTTTAGTGTAATTTACTTCAAAGTATGAGACCAAGTAATCAGCATCTTGGATATCATATCTTTTCAAGGGAGAAAATATCTTTGGTTTATCATCTATACACGTGTTGATCTATTATTTTCTTTTTAATTTTCTCAGACTATATCCACTTACAATCATTAAAGATCTAGGTCATTTAATGTAAATGCTAAAGATGATATATGAAATCTGACAAATTTCATTTTAGGTAATTACATTTTCCATAGGTCTTCTGTCTAGAGAACGTTTCTCTGCAATTTTGGTAGGATAAGTACTCTGCTACTGCAGTTATATGCTTTTCAGTAGCTGCAGCACTGGAGAGGTAAACAAAGTAATTTTGTATATTAGCCTCATTTTTCTAAGCATTTTATGAAATTACATAGTATTGTGTATTTATCTGTAGCAGCCTATGCAGAAGTTGCTACATTCAGAAGTATGTATTCTTTTACTCTGAATATAATTCTTGAAAAGATCTGTGTAATCACTTCTCCTAATTCCCAGAATATTTTCTTCTGGTCACAGTTTTTTTCTTTAGATCTAAGGTTTTTGTTTGAAAACTGAAAATTATTGCCTATGAACAGATATCTTACTAGCTAGCTAATAGGAGGATTAAATTCATTGTCAGCCAGATGACTTGCGTAATAAACGCAAATCTGACCTCAACAAGAATTTGAAAATTATGAATTCAGATGACCTGCACATAGGTGTCTTTCCTGTGTTTATTTCATAGTTTCTTTTTGAGGGAGGTGATCCTCCCCCTCTATCCTGCCCTGGTAAGGCCTCATCTGGAATACTGTGTCCAGTTCTGGGCTCCCCAGTACAAAAAAGACAGGGATCTCTTGGAAAGAGTCCAGCGGAGGGCCATGAAGATGGTGAAGGGCCTGGAGCATCTTTCCTATGAAGAAAGGCTGAGTGAACTGGGTCTGTTCAGCCTTGAGAAAAGAAGACTGAGAGGGGACCTGATCCAGGTCTATAAATATCTAAGGTGTGGGGGACAGAATGGCGAGGCCAGACTGTTTTCAGTGGTGAGTGGAGACAGGACAAGGGGAAACGGCTGGAAACTGCGGCATAGGAAGTTCTGCAAAAACATGCGCAAGAACTTCTTTACAGTGAGGTGACGGAGCACTGGAACAGGCTGCCCAGAGAGGTGGTGGAGTCTCCTTCTCTGGAGATGTTCAAGACCTGCCTGGATGCCTACCTGTGCGACCTGGTGTAGGGAACCTGCTTTGGCAGGGGGGTTGGACTCGATGATCTCTGGAGGCGCCTTCCAACCCCTACAATTCTGTGATTCTGTGATTCTTTCTCTTCTGACTGACTGGCATTTCCCTCTGGAAAAGAGTAGAGAAAGAAGGACAACTAATCAATACTTCTTTTTTTTCTTTCTGTTTTCTTTTTCAGCCAGTTTTTGGAAAAAATATCAAATAATTTCTAATGAACTGTTACTGCTAGCCAATTAAAGCTTCTTCCCCCCCGTAAATTGCTTCTAATACTGGGCAAAGGCATTCATTTGAGGAAAACAGTACAATTCAAGTCAATTAACAAGTAATGATATATCCTCATCATTAAAATTATTTTCAGTTTTAGTCAGCTCCGATCTAAATTAGATGATAGCAGATATAGAATGTCCATATAGAAAAGCAAGGGAAATCAAAGTATAAAGAGAGCCCTTCTTTTTGAGACACTGTTTACAAGCAGATGTTGAAAAGAAAGTACAGTGGAAAAACATAAATTAATTCAATGTATTTTAGATCAGATATGTATTCTTGTTTTTCTACTATCATGTATAAAAGTCAGAAATCAAATAGAAGAATTTACAAATGATAATCAAAACTCCTTGTAAAATTAAAGTTTTAAAATAAAATTTCATATTTTTACTGTGTTAATTACAATGTCAGCTTGTAGTTCAAAGATAAGAATTTACTGGAATTAAACTAGATCACCAACGTATTTAAGAGTTATAGGATGATACCTGATAATTTTTAAATAACTGTTTAATCATATACAATTACAGGGAAAGTGTATACCCTAATACACAAATGAAAGAATTACTAGTTATCTAGTACTTCTTAGTATTTCAAAAGTTTATTCCTTATGTGTTATATTCATAATGCCCTACATGTTATCGTGGTATTCTGAAGCATTTTCTACCTTTAGTGATGTGTCAAATTGGGTAGGTTATTGGTTTGTTTGTTCTTTTTTAAATAGTAGATCTTACCTGCTTTGAAATTATTAAAATTTAGTTTCCCACACATAAGCTTTATAAATAACATTTCCAGGCATTCAGAAATACTCAGCAATCAAATCTTTGTCTCTAATACAGTCATATTTCATGTTTGCTTCTTCCGGTATGGACAGTATTCTATTTAAAGTAATGTAGTCAACAGTCAGGATAGTTTGTAGCAATATTATGCAAGAACTCCAAAACTGGGCTGACAGCATTCCATTTTAGAACTCCCTGAGGATTTTTACTTCTAGAGAGAAGACGCCCTCTACAGTGCTTCAATGCGTGTTTCTCTTCTCTCCTTAGGGAGAAAAACATGTACTTAACCTTGCACAGATAATCACCAATGGATAGAAAGAGGAGGTGGCAGATCTATAGCCAGGTTCTCTACCCTAGCCTTTGAGAAGCACCATTCTTTGTTATGCATCACATTGCCAGATGTACTCCTCTGTTGCTGTAAAGCAGCAGATCAACCTAATGGTCTGTTTTTCTATGGGGACCCATTAATAATTTTGAGTGTTCTGTATTACAATTCAGGTACTGACATGCTTATGCGTTCTGATAATCGTTCAATAAACCCTCAGGGTGGTAGCGCGAGTTTCAGGCAAACATTAAAGGTTCTGCTTCAAATCTTCATGGAGAAGAATTTATAGCCAGTGGAATTTGTACTGTTTAGATGTCATAGCTTTCTATCAATTCTGCAGTACTGACACGGGTGGGTTTTTCTGTTACAACTTATTGAAGAATCACTAGGAAGTTTATGCAAAGTCAGCACCAGAATGCATCACAATATCCAAAATGAAAGAGGGAGTTAAGGAATGACAATGAGCCAGAGCAATGCTTGGCTCATTGTCATTCTAGAGTCATCATAAACTGTCTTTATTCTAGAGTCATCATAAACTGTCTGCTGATGTTTCATTGCTTCATGTGAAGGATGGTGTTTTCCTTCATATCCTAGAGAGAGTATTGAATTTCCTTTACTTTTAACAGCTTTTAAAATTTTCTCATAGTGTCAATACAGGCAACCCATATGGACTTACAGAAATATTTTTTTAGAAATATTGCTCAAAATATGAAGCGAGAGACAGAAGTTAAACTTGGCTATGAATTTAGGAAGTGATCAGAATATGAAGATGTAACTCATTTAACTAAATTTTATGATCTATTTGCTCAAGACTGATTTCATTTTCAAATGCTTTGAGACATTACTTTTTTTTTTTTTTTCAATGACTCTAGAAGAATTCACCTCTGTAAATTACTCTGTTATTTGGATGTGTTGCATGGAGTATTGAAAGACACATTTTCTACATTGCTTCCTTTTCCTTTCCACACTGTTGATTGTCTTTACTGCTTTATTTTCAGAGCTAAGCATTGGAGAATCCCAAAGTCTCTGTGTGTTTCTTCTAACTCTCTTTTTTATTTTTTTTTTTTTTTAAGGATGTACTTTTGGAAGTAATTAATCAATTAAATTAGTAGATAGTTTATTTCTTTAAAAGTGTTTCTGTGTCTCATTTGCAGAACAGACAGAATTGACCCCCAAAACTATGAAAAATTGTAATTTCTGGCCTTTTTATTTTTTGGAAGACATCTAGTTCTCTTTCCTTGTGTGAAGACAAAAAACAAAAGACTGGTTATGTCCAACACTTCCTGCTGGGTGGCTTTCTGTACATGGGCTGGCACTTTTAGTGATTAGAAGAGCCGCTGCTCCTACCTCTTCTCCCAAAAGTAGACTACTGCTAGGATGTAGACCAACAAATTTCTCAATTTTAATCCTGATGCAATTTATTAATCACTAAGGCATGTCTCACTACTATATTGTTGTTGCTTTCATTATATTAGCATTTCTGCCTCTTTAAAGTCTGTAAAACAGCATGTTTCAAAGTTCCCAACCAGGGATTGTTTTGAGCCCTGAAATACTCTGATTGGTTGGCCATGCTACAACATTTGAGAAAAAGAAGAAATTTTGAGACAAAGATAAAAGTAAATGGTAATAAAAAGAAGGAGAAAATGTAGATGAGATTAAGATAACCAGGTTAGAGCCTTAAAATGGGAAAATTATTGAGGGTATTTAGAAACTTAAAAGAGGTAAGAAAATAGTACTTTTTTTGAAAAGGAACGGAGCATTACATGAAAGTAGATTAAATACTGAGAATACAAGGAAAACGCAGATGGGGTCACTGAATTTGGCTTGATATCTTTTAATTGTGTGCTTTCCTACTACAAATCATTAGCTTTACTCATGAATAGGAAAATAAACTGATTTTCAGTTTCAGAGCATATGTAAATAATATAGAACTCATGACATTTTAGTATTAAATATCTAGAACAGTGAAATCAGAGGATATTGTTGGCTATGTATTGCATAGATAAAACCTAAAAAAAACTGTAGTAAAAATGTGATTTCCCAATAAATAAAAGTATTCAGCTTCTAGAGCCCTGTCTATAGGTAAAAAATACGTGATTTGTTATTGTAATTCAAGGAAAAGCAAAAAATTTGGTTGTCAGTTGGGAGTTGTAGTTTTCTTTCTTTTTGTAGTAGACCATAAAAAGATCATTAATGTTTCAATTTATTATCCAGAATTTAAATGTAATCGTTTTCTACCAAAAGTAAAAGTTTCTAAGCTTCTCAAGAAATTACTAAGAATTGTTTTGAATTGAAAGTGTTAAGTCATCTAAGGTTAGCAGTCACTATCACTCCTCTTTTAAGAGATTACTTTCAGTGTTAGAACCTTTAGTAAAATTATATTTTTCTGAGTTCCCTTCACTTCATGCTACTGCCTTGTAAACCGGTGGGCACAATTTAGTTAAATGGTTACGACAGGCACCGCATTAGCATTTAGGGCTTACACTTTTTACACATGTGCTGCAAAAATGCTTCAGAGCTTATTATTTACACTGGCTACTCTCTTGGTAGTCATGTTAATAAACACAGGGCAATTAATTTTATACAGATTGTACAGTAAATCAGCTGGCATCATAAGCTTCTTTTCTCTTTCCCTGATGCATTGCCTGGGCAACATCTTCCCAGAAGCTGTTGAAAATGCCTAATTCCCCTGTCTATGAATCAGTTTGTGGTTCAGCACTTCCAGGTTCTTGTTCTTAGACAGAAAAGCGCTGTTTTATTCCTCAATCAATAAATAAAACATTCTCCCTGGCTGCAGAATGGGGATTTGGGCAGTGCATGTCTCCTTGACACCACTATATTTTGCTAGCTCTGGGCACTGATCATGCTGACGTGCATTTCTTTAATTTTCTTATTTCCACTAAAGATTCTAATTAAATACTGGCGATGCATAAGAATCAGTGGGGACAGTGCTTCCCTGCACATTACATCTTTTGATGCAGAGGGCAGGGATTTTCTGACATGCAGCATTCAGCATGTGTGAGATGTCTGTCTCTAGTAAACTGTCATCTGTCATGTTTAACCAAACTTGTGCTAAAATAAGCTGGGGAAGGACTGCAAAGCTCAGAGAGAACTGCAAAGCCTGGGTCCGGAAGCAGTGGAGCACAGAGAGCTGACAGCAGCGTGCTCCCTCGTGCAAGTTCTCAGGGAACGTTTCTTCTTGGCACAGGCACAGCAAAGTCTGCACTTCTGGCACAGATGTTCCTCCAGCAGCTCTGAAGTAAGGCTGCCTGCTGGATACTATGCCATGCCCGGGGGTTAGTGGTCCTCCTCAGCCTCTCAAATTGACTCACCTCTGATGAAATCCAGTACTTAAAGAAACAAGAGATGTGGGGCTTTAGCTGATAATTCCATCTCAGCTAGGGTGGCTGGTGAACTGCCACAGCCCAGCGCAACGTCGCTTGGCACCGCTGCAACTTTCTTCAAAGCAAACTATTGGTAAAATCCTCTTGTTTCCCTCTGATCGCAAGCTGGTGTGACAACTGGAATGATTTGCCTGTTGGAAGAATGTTGACTCTAGAGTGGGAGTCGGAGGGACTGCAAACAGTGGGTATTGTTGTGATTATATTTGCATCTCTGAAGCTGCTTCATTTGCTGGGACTGATTGATTTTTCTGAAGGTAAAGTGGTCACTCGCAGTTTGTGCTGTTTCTAGGTGTGGTGTCTGATCTGCTAAAATAGACTTAGCATCAGGTATAAAAGCTGTGAAATGAAAATGCCTGGAAGGAGAAAATAGCAGTCAGACTAAAAATCTGATATTGTTCCTGCTGCTTTTACTTTGTTACTGTAAAACAGGAATAGATGCTAGTTAGATGCTAGCATCAGGTTGGAATTTTACAAAGAATTAAAAAGGATGAAAGCAGAGAACGTAGCATTTGTCTGTCAGTTGCTTTGAAAGCTGTTCACTGCTAGACAACTTGGTGCATTAAGTGAATCTTAGCTCAGTTCATGTTTATAACACTGTTTTTCTGATTTATGCATTTAGAGGTTAAATCCGACTCTGTCTGTGTTTTAGATCAGTTTCATAGCTAAATGCAAAACACCTTTATTACAGAATAAGTAATATAGGTATAGCTTTAGGAACAAATCTGTTTTATACCTTCCCAAAAAAGTAAAGGATATATGCCAATTGTGTATGTATTATACCCATATACATATAATTAAGATATATTTTTAAATTCCTGTTTGTTTGCTCAGATTCCTGTCTCCTCCCTACTGTATGGATCATATCATATCATCTACTCTCAAAGAGAACTTCACAATAATTTTAGTAGGAATTTTATCTGTATACAAATTGTGTGGTTCTTAATACCTGTTTTATTGAAATAGGCTGTTTCAGCTTAATTGTTGATGAGATTTTGTGAACTTTTGAACAAAATATCTTAGTGGGTACTGCTGTAGTAAACAGAAACCATTCACTCACTAAAACATTTGCTTGGAAAATACTTGCTTTTCTCAGTGTGTTAGTGCGTGTGAACAAAAACCAATCCTTTTTGCTGTGCAATTGCTTTCAAGTCAGAAAAAGGTAGCCAAGGAGAGCACTCCAGTTTTCTGAAACATTAACTTTTCATCATGGAATAGGATCTTTGATGGATGCAGATTCACATCATCACCTCATAAAATCACTCGGTGTGCTGATAAAATGTGAAATCTTTAACACAGCACTTTTATAGTTACTGAACTACTGAAATAAGTCATCCTTAAAAGCATATGTGGAGAGAATATATAACAGTTGCTATGTTTCTATATAATGCATTTGTTATGGAATTAAGGTATTTTTTGAATTCTAAACAGTGAGTAATTCTTTTCATGACACACACTTTGTATTTCTTCTTTCTCTTGGTTTGCAGCATTTTTAGCACCTTAAAATTCCTCTTATCTGTTAACTTTTACTTCATTGTGTGTGGTAACATAATTTATAGACAAATAATTATAATGCACTTTTTTTACAAGATATCCCTTTCTTAACTTTTCACAGAATTATATTATAATTAAGTCTGGACAATGCTTCATGTAATTTCAACTCTATCACCTTTCAAAACGAATAAACAAACAAACAACCCCCCCCCCCCCAGAAAACCATTAAACATTACAGTGATTTTAACATAAGTGTAAGTTGAACTGAATATCAACTGAAGTCTAACTTTCTCTGCTAATATGACGATTATCTGCATTTTTCCTTAATGATAATATAGTAATTTCATTCAAATGTACCTAGTATCATAAAACAAACCTCTAAATGTAAAAAGATTAAACATTACAAAGTATTGTGGGTATGTTAAGAATATCTTCAGTGTGAATAGCTCCATTGTCTCAGAGGATTTCTAGTTTCCCTAAGGCTGATTTAATCTATTTAATTCTTCCACGCTGAGGTGCTGCCATTACCATTAAACAAGAATTCTGCCCCAGATGATGAAGGATTGTCTGTAAGGTGATCAGAACAAGTGGCTTGTTGTTCCCACACTGAAAGGCCAGGCTTGCTGTTGATGTGCAAAGATGATTGAATGGTCAAGGTTAATCTTGAAACCAAAATCAGCATTGAGCCCTCCCCACCTACTCCATAGAGGCTGAAACAAATCCGTAGGTAGGCTTTCCGATATCTTAATGTACTTAATAACTCAGATATATTGACTTATGTCAAAAATATCACTGATAGAGAGTCCCAATGTTTGCCAGTAAATGGCACGCAACACACATAAATGACAAATCTTTAGTTGCTCCACAGATTTTACTGAGGCTCCATGTTAATGCTCCACAGATTTTACTGAGGCTGTGATGATGTTTTACGCAAGTTTCTACCAGCAGAAAAGGAAACTGCAGCAGCTTGTTTGTTGTTTGTCTTTATAGTTATTTACAGAGTAGTACAAACTAGTGTTTTTCCTATGTAAGCACTTTCAGATTTATATTCTAAAAAAAAAGATAAAATAGTACTATGCTCATGGAAAAAACTCTTCTTCAATTCAACGATGGGAAATATTTTACCTACTGTGATTCTTCCTCGGATCTCTCTCCTGCAAAAGTGTTTTCAGTTCTACTCAATGTGCTGTAGTGGACAGTCACCCTTTTTGCTTTACACAGGGAAAGGGGTTATGGTGAACACGAGCTTGACTGCCCAAACTCCTCCATGGGAGCATTAGATGAATCCAGGCAATCTAAACAGTTTTATTACAGTGTTCAGTGTTTGACAGGGCAAGGAATCTGACTTGATCCTATACTCTTATCTAGGGACCATGTTCTGCTACTTCATCCCTCTTCTACTTTCCAACAATCAGAAAAGGTTGAGCAGAATAAGAGGGAAGCTGATTTCACTGGTGCCAATGATCTCCTTCAGTTATAAGCACTGAATTGAATTAATACCACTTTTACTGTGAGAATGAAAATCTCCTTTTCCTCTCCTTCTGTTGCTTTGAAAGAGGTTTGATGCTGATCAATATCTTCCCTTCATCTTCCTTGCCTGAAGTTTTTGCTGCTGGGTGAATTTTTGCTTTGTTATTCAGCTGCAAGGGGTGCACAGGAAGGAGTTTGTAAGTGGAACAGAGGATCAGTGCACCAGATACAGAGGGAATGAATCTTCCAGAAGCTTGGAGGGGAGAGAACTGGAAAAATGAAGAATTCATTTTATTTATATTTGCGTGCAGAGAATGTTTGTCATGTGACAGCAATTTGGGAAACTATATATATATATATATATATAAATACTACTAGTAGTGTTATATGTGTCAGGGGGTTGTATAAACAAAGCCGTTATTGGGACAAACTTTGTACTTCCTCCTTCATTATACATTCATTATGTTTTTAAGTATAACATATCATATAGAAATGTTTTGTGATCATAACCAACCAGAGTTGTAATCTATTCCACACCCTACTATTCCCACTCTTTTGTTTCCACTGAGTTCTGTTTTCAGAGCTTGCTGTTATCCTTTAAGTGCTTATTCAGGTATATGTTTGATGTGTGAATGGCCAACAGCTTTATACATCTTTCAAGTGAATGAAGACTTGGTAGAACTACTTGAGACTCAGTTTCTCTTTTGGTGATGCAATAAGAAGGGCAATTACTTACAGTTATCAGGGAACATATTTGGCTGTAAAGTCAGTTTTGAGAGTAAACTGAGGATTGTTGCTGTGGTTAGAATCTGGAAATAGGAGAGGGAGTTACACACATTCTTTAAGTAAGGTTAGCTGTCTGTCTTTTAGATGGAAAGGTACAGAAAGACCAGTTTTTCTTTCTGTGTTGGATAGGCAGAAATCCAGAAGTCATGTCAGTGCATTTGAGCTGATTTGTTCTGTCACACTAACATGCTGAAATGTGTCCTCTTTTCTATCTGTTTTGGATGCAAATACCTAAAAGCACAGGGAGGATAAGCTTAGGTCTGTCTGCAACCATCTGTGTTAACATGTTGTAAGCTACCCTTACAGTTCAGCAAAAACAGGAATATTTAAAATATTGCCTCAAGTTCAGCATTACTCTCCCCTTGTAGTAAATGAATGATACAGGTAAAGATATACTGCTAACAGATGATTCTCCATTCGTTTGTGCTTTTCTGTGAAAAACGGCTCAAAAAAAGAGAGTTTTCGCGTGAAATAACTTTGTTTAGATGTGACTGATAAAAATTATCCAAATTTGAATCTTCCATGAACTGGTGGCTGTGCAAGGCAGGCTGAAATTTACTGAAACTGTTACGTTCTACTCAGGGTATAGAATCATAGAATCATAGAATCGCAAGGTTGGAAATGACCTCTAAGATCATCCAGTCCAAACGTCTTCTCATTACCACTGCTACCACAAGCTACAAAACCATATCTTGCAGCTCCTCATCCAGACGCCTCTTGAACTGTTGAAGTAGTTGAAGATGTTCTATTTTCTCTTCAGTTTGCCTCAAAAACTAGGTTTTCATGGGAAACATGATTGCATTTTGGGAAGTATCATCTAAACTGAGGCTGTCATGTTCTTACATAGTAAAAGAATAAACGTAACATAATTGTATTGAAACTGAGGGTTTTGTTTTGCTTTGCAGTTGTTTTACTAACTTTCGTAACCTGCACAGACCAATGGTAAGACGTACAAATACAGTTCGTTTGATAAATGAAGAGCAAAATCATCCTTTTCCTGTAAAAAAAAAAAAAACAGGGAAGTCATGCATCAGCCTATAGGTTTGTTTTTACCAAACTATGAGTGAAATGGGACAATTGAAATAAAAGTTTTAAGGGGGGCCTTTTCTTTTAGAGATTTTCTCATCAGCTACTTCCCAAGGACTTCTTTACTAAATCTGTGTGAGGATGACAATCAGAGCATGAGCTTCTCTAGTGAAATTAATATCCAAAAATTCTGATCAGTTCAAAGTTTGGATGCTGACCATATAAAAAGTGGGAGGGCTTACTTTTAGAGATGTCAAAAAATACATGGTGTAAACAGTCCGCTGTAAGTACAACTTATGTAACCTTCACATGTGTGTTTCTGGAAGGATTAGGTATTCCAATTTTTTTGATTGTAGATAAAGCATATCTGGTTAGTGTGCACTCACCCACTGTACTAGAAATACTGTCTGGCTCAGAATCACACAGTACATCTTCATCCTGTCTTAGGGAAGACACTTGTTGGCCTCCCTGCTTTGGAAGGGCCATTCCTCTCAATTACTGGTTCCTCCTTTTGAGTTCCCAGCCTTGATTTTTCTGCAAGAAGATTCTCTTAGTGACAATCACTTTAGCCTGAGGGACTGACTATTTTCAAGCAGTTAAGGCAGTTTCTCTTTGTATTCCTCTCTGCAAAGACTGGTTACTTTTGAGCATCTTCTGAATTTTCATTCAAGGAATGCTGGTATTCATCTTAAGATCATTCAGGATATCTGGGTTTTTACCACCTTTTCCTCCAGTCTTGACCAGGCCTCTTTCTCAGGACCATTTTACTATCATTGTTCACATAGATTCTGAATACCTATGTTGAGTGCAAACTCATTTGAGAAACAATTGGAATATAATAAACACCTGGAGAAGAAAAGCAAAGGACTAGAGCGTTATCAGTGTGTACTATATGCATGAACTGTCACCTGCCCTTCATCATGCTGTTACAAGTTAATAAAACAAGTAGATCCTAATAGATCCTATACCAACAAAGGAAATCAGAAGATGAAGAAAAGAATGCCCAGAAAACACTCAGTATTCAATCATAATAGCTTTAAGAACCACTGCTGGCTAAAAAGTGTATGTCATTGGAAAGAGAAGAAGGTATTTTCTCCCAGAACATAGAGAAAAACATCTCAAAGAGAGGCAAGTAAAATATATTTAGTATGTGTAGCAAAGACTGCATCTAATAGTGGATGCCAGGAAATTCCTATGGAATACCCTGTTACTCATTTTCTCTCTGCATGCTGCCGTTGCTTCAGGCTGGTTTTAAAACATAGCTCCACATAAAGTCATTCATTTTATGATGACAGAGATGTGCTGTGACAATGTATGTTTCTGAAACGTAACTACGCAGAGTCAACTGAGTTAAGGTGAGGAGAGAAAAGCATTGCTAGCGTACTATGGGGCTGAGAATCCGGAAGGCTTTACTTTAGAATGTGATGTTTGCAGGCATAAATAATGATTGTTTAATGTGGCTTTACAGAATCAGATTAAATATGTGCAGTGAGAGAATGACTGAATGAAAAAAAAGTCCATAATTGTGCTTTAATGTAGGAATAATATACTTGCCTATGGTCTCTTGAAATTTTAAATTATCTACTCCATCTTTGACACAATTTTCAACCAGAATTTTTCATCTTTGATATCAGTGAAAACATTGATATTCAATTAAATTTTTAGGTATTTATATCTCTGGGTTACGTGCAGACCTCAATGAAGCATCAAGGTCTATAAAGCAGCTGAATCTGTTCCACGTAACGAGAAAATGATAACATAATTTCAAGCAATTATGCTATCATTTTACTGTTCATTATGCATTTTAGCTCATAATAAATATTCTCATGAAATTGTCTTTGAGAAAAATTGTAAAAGCAGTTATAAAGCTGAATTTGCCATGTCATCTGGACTCTCATGCTATATACTATAGCAGCATGAGCAAGCACATACCAGCCTCTTTGAGTTGTGGAAGGCTAATATGCCCTTCTAAAGGCTGTAGTCTGTGAATGTTTTGAACTACTATAGCAGTAGATTGATTGTATATTCGTATATATCTGTGTACATTGGCTGAAGAGAGAAATAAAGTTAAGACTTTGTGTATCAAATTTTGGCACTGAGTAACTTTAAAGAGCTATGGTATTCCAAAGAATCAACTATATAATGAAAAGTCAGACAAGTTCTTAGATAGTACTTTTTATTTAATATATATATGTCTGTGTGTGTATCTTTATTGGTCAAATTATTATTTGCCTATAAAATATTTTATTACTAAATAGTTTATATTTCTGTATTAAAATAGCAGGCTGTTGGACAGATTGCATATTTTATACTTGCTTTTAAATGGATGGATGGATTCCATATGTGCAGTTATCTAGTTTTCAGATGCTTATTTAAATAAACTGACCTTGAATATTTCTGAGAGACATCTGTCTATGTCCTGGTGCATTTTATTTTCAGCCTCCCACTAAGCATATAAGCAGTGAATGATACCAAATTAAACAAGGCATTGTGCAGACAGCAGGGCTCTTGTAAGTATGAATGAGGGATATCGATCAAAGTTCACTGAAATGAGTCAAGTCAAGATGAAGTGCAGCAGTTGACTTTTGTGTTGCTCCCAAAGATAGTTTGTTCCTTGCTGATAAAGCTGCTGGGTTTGGAGTGGGAGAGGGGAATTAGAGGAGAGAAGCAGTGGTTGAGAAGGGAATAGTAAGGTCTAGTTTACTCAGTGATCTATCGCCAAGCAAATAAGTTGCTAAGCAAGGAGAGGGCAACTCCCTGCCCCGCTTGCAGAACAGAATAATTAGTAAAGTAAACAGTCATACATATTACACTAAAGCATATACTTCTGTGTATGTACACCGTAAGAAATGCAGCATCCTGTGCTTCAAAAATAGTATTTCCCTGTGATCTGTTGGGGGGGCTCATCACTAAGTGGTCACTGCAGACATCCAGTGTGGACATCAAACACGCTGGTTCATCCTGGCTGTATCTGCAAAATAAAGCTATAATATTTAACCTATGCACTAGCGGTTTGAACTCTTTCCTTTTCTCTGTATTGCAAATTTTTTAGATATCTTCTTTTCTCAGTAGAAGATGAAGTTCTAGATTCAGCACGTCCTCATGGAATGTGAACTAAGCCAAATTTAGTAGGTTGGCATATGTATTGCAAGGTTGTGTTTTGTTTTTTTTTTTGAAGCAGTAACAAGATAGCAGATAGCAACAGAAGAATATATTGCACTTGAAGAGAAATGTCATTGAGTCTTTCAGCAAGTGACCAGGCAGGGGTACTGTTTACACTGAAACATCAACAGTTGTGTTCCATTGTTTTTTGCTGTAGCTTTTCCACAAGAGCAGGAGTGATCGTTATCCTTAGATAACCTATGTTCAGCTTTTCTCTGTATTTCTTAAATAGTTTGACTTGTTTATAACATGCTACGTTATTTTTCTGTCATATGGGTATCAATTATCAGCACCTTCAGTTACATAATTAGAAGAATTGACACTAAATTGTTAGAAAGCTGTTTGGCATTTGGGAACTCTCATTATTATTCCCTTTCTTTGTGACCTTAGGGTATAGAAAATGGTGGAAATTATACTAGTTAGTTCACAAACTGTTTTGAGGGCAAGTAGATTAGAAGATGCTTCAGATGCTGTAGTAGTGAGGCCATATGAGACATATGTCTGCAGATCTCTTGCAATCACACTCTCAAAACTTGGAGCCCAAGTTTGAATTTTGATTGTGGTGATAGCTACAAATAGCTTCAATTGTTTGAGATCTTTTATACATAAGGACTTCTCAATCCAACCAGAAAAGTGCTGACATTAACCAATAGCCCGCTTTATTCTTTACCACTAATGACTTCTATTTTGCTGTTGAGAAAGCAGGTAGTCATATCTCAGATTCTAATAAAAAGTAGATCCAATATAAATTACTGTAAGATTTTTACTACGGTAAGCATCTCCTGTTGAACACCTGTATCTTTTCTTCAGTTGAGTTTCATGATGCCTATTCTTTCTAAGCATTAAAAACAAAACAAAAACAACAACAAAAAAAAGCCACGTATTTATTACAAATAATTTATATTTATTTATACTTTCATGTTTATATAGAATAATGGATTCCTTTGTGAGATATATAGTGCATGCAACAAGTACATATCACATATGTAGTGAAATATATATGGCAAATAACTTTAGAATATTTTCATTTTATGGTTTAATAAATGAAAGTAGACAGATTTGCAGAATTTCGTAAATTACAAATAACAGTAAGAAATATTTTTTGCCTTTTATTTCCTTTTAAATATTTCAAACTGCAGGCCCTACTTCTTCATCTCTCACTCATCATATACTTTTAATACAACACATCTGTAAGGTACATGGATTTTTAATTTCAGCACAATATATTATTCTGATATTAAATTGTGGAGAATTTCTATAGGGTTCTCTTTTCCCAAAGAAATATAGGAAATAAATTCCATTCTAATTTAATATTGCAATATAAATAATAAATAGCAAGTTAATGGAGAATATAATTTCATGTTGCAGATAGACTTTCGGAGTTATAAAATCAACAAGGATGGGATCTTCCTTGTTTTATTTCAATGATGACACAATGTAAATACTTGTTTCTCTTATATTTCAGTAATTAATAATATAATTTATACTGCTGAGGGGAAAAATAAGATCTCGTTTTCAGTTATTTCTCCCTCCTCTGGGCAATTTTTCATTCTCATTACTGGAATCACTAAACTGAGCCCAATCAATTAGCTCAGAATAATTGTTTTGGGATTGTATTCAGCCTCTGATCTTCAGATACATCAGACAAACTTTTCTGCATGTTTTTTTTTTCTCAGATGAACAAATCTAATGCACTGGAGTACATAAAATTCCAGCTTATTTCTTCAGAGATGGAGCATGTCTACCACTTTATTCTCTCTGAATATTACGCAAAAATTGCACATTTCAAATATAGCAGTCAACACAAAAGTGTAGGTTGTTTTCTTAAAAATACTACCAATAAATGGATGCTTCGCTGTGTACCCATATATTACCATGAATTTGTGGTTCTAGCTTTTTTTTTTTCCAAATGGAGAAGGAATTTCTGAAAATAGTGTTATTCCGAGCTTTTATTCAGATCTCTTTCATCTGTGCCAGGTTAAACAAGTATCTCATGAATGCCTGAATAGAAGTGTCTGAAAAGTCATAATTAAATAAAATTCGTAGTGCCAGTTTTTTGCTTTTATGAAATTTACTGATTTGTGCAGTTACACATTATTTGTGTAACTGGAGGCCGTGGTCACATCTATTCCATTGGTTATTATTTAAAAAACCAGAGAGTGTCTTCCTAAAGGCCATACAGTTCAGGGGTTGCTTCTGTTTGTACAGATTGGGAAGCAGATGGTGAGAATGCAGGTGGGTCTGGGGGCTGCAGTCTCATAGTTGTCTGCTGCTCAGAAGTAGCAGCATGTCAATATTTACGGCAGCTCACCTTTTCTTTACTCTCCAGAACATTCCTTATCTGCAGCACGTGATGGGAGGGGGAGATTCAGTGCTTGTCTGAATAGACAATAACAGGACAGAACTGCTCCTTGGAGACTCAGGTTCTACTCACCTGAGTATAGAAAGAGGTAAATGAACTAACATGTGCATGCCACCAGATGCAAAGACAGGTGGAGATTTGTTGCCTCTTACGTGGGTCATAATCAGGCCCAGAGGCACTGAATGGAATCATTTTCAATGCAGTGTTGAAATAGAAGAATTGTGGCAGATTTCAGAAGAAATTTCACTGAAAATCAAACCACCTTTATTCATGACCCTGGGTTTTGGTCTGTGTGACCTAGTTCACTTGCCAACCTTTGAAAATGTAGTTTAGGCATTAGTGCTTTTTTTATCCTCAGCATAAAGTCTTTTCATTTCTTGATGGTTTTATCACTTCTAAATAGTTGTAAACATGATCAGTCTCATCGGTGTCATGAATCCCAGCAGAACTAAAGCATGCCCAGGTACTTAATTGATCAGGGTTCTGCTGGACTAAAACAGGATATAATGGATTTAGATGGTCAGGAAGCTGCCTGGAAACTGCATAAAACTATTCAACACTGAGAAAAGAGTTTTTATAGTTTTATTTTTTGAATAATCTCTCTTATTCTTACTTGAATAAATACAAGTCTTACCCTGCAGGCAGTAAGAGGTGTTATTTAATACCAAGTGATTCACAGTCTAGTATTTCTTCTGCACAGTTGCATGTTTCTGGGTGAAAAACATACCTAACTATAGTTTTAGTACTTTAATCCGATTATAATTGAATTCCTAAAATAGAGCATTCTTTGAGTTTTAAACTGTATTTCAGAATACCTAAGATAATGTAATTCTAAATATGAATGAAAAATAAGCACTGTCTCAACTTGGATATTGTAAGCAGTATCATTCACATTCTCTACCGTTTCTTTTCAACTGTAGTCTTCTTGTGAAATATTTCTCCGTGTTGCAATCTTAGTTCTTAAAAATATATATATAGAGAGAGGGGTTTTTTTCTGCAAGTCTTTCTGGCTCATTATAAAAAAGGGACAAGGAGGAATAAGTTCATGAGAAATTGGGTGTTCTTTATTTTTCTCTAGTGGTTATGGAATTAAAATGACAACTCTTCACATAACTAAAATTCAGAAATCCAGAATGTGTATTGACAGAATGTAGTTGTTTCATTGGATTTCTTTTCTGTTTCACTTATTTAATATTTGCTTAAGGTTTGATTAATATTTTACCTTTAATTCTTTATGTTCCACAAGCTTGTGAAAATGCTGGGAAATAGAGGAAGAAATTAAGAGCATGCACTTGAAATGCTTGTTTCTGATCTAAGTGTATTTCTGTAATATAGATTTGTCCTCTAGACATCATAAGTAGTTCACAGGAGAGTTGTTTAAGACTTAAGAGTAAAACATGAGTTGCATTTCTGCAGTGTTTCTACTTCATGTCTACATAGACCTGAATCACGCTCTGATTTTTCTTGCAGCTGTGTGTGACTCCTCTCATGTGGCTTTTTTTTCAGTTAAATGTTCCATTTCTGAAGCACAGCTTTATGACAACAATGGAAAAGTTACCTCAGTAATTTATGGTGGATTCATGACTATTAATACAAGCTCCTGGCTAGTATGCTTTAGAAAATCATTTATCCTCCTTGAACTACCACATCTTTAAATTTCATGTCCATCAACTGCCTGAATAATGTAAATTAATATTTTAGTAGAATCGAGGTGGCATAGAATATGACTAATGAAGACTGGAAATATACTGCATGTTTACTTTCTGTGCCACTATGGTTCTGTTCTTTCTATAGATGTTGGGATTTTCTAAGAAACTATTGATTTCTGGAGATAACTTCTTATTTTAGTTGCAAATTTAACTCCCTAAAAATGTCAGAATATGATCACAAATTCAGCTAGATATCAACTGCTGTAGCTTCTTTTGTGGAAGGCCAACTGATGATGAATCTTCAATAATTATATTCCATTTAATGTCTGTTATTTCTTCATGTATTTTACACCAGTCAGATATTGCTCATTCAACAGCAGCATAGAAGATAGTAACTCTAAATGTGCTATTGTAAAATTAGAATTGAAAGCTTAGGTACCTTTTTTCTTTGATCACCACAGCTGTCACCCAGCAGTTCTCAGAAAAAGCCATCTTTGTCAATTGAGAAGGACAGTGCCAGCCTCTGAGCTTCTTAGTCACACCTTTTTTCTTGTCTTCTATGTACAGCTATGTACTGTTAAAAGTTATTTTACTGGGACTATAAAAAAGCCCTACATTTCACAATGTCATGATAATAGTGTTTTAATTTAATCAATAAATAGCCACATTTTTCAACGCAAATATATATTTAATTTGTTTCCTTATCTTCTTAAAAACAGTAGGATATTAATAAACAGAAGAAATGAGCTCGCATGTTTGTGGCCTAGAAGGGTGATATTCATGAGAAGGTTGGACTGAGATTAATTGAAGTGATTCTTCAAGATGATAAAATCTGTATGATAAGGTATTGGATAATGAAGTAGGTGTGGGACGAAATGAAAGTGTACTGGCCTTAACCGAGAAAAGCGAGACAGTGAGAATGTGTGCCAAAGGCATCACATGACAGTCCCATACATATGCACAATATCAATCTATATTAAAAGCTGGAGGCTAAAGACAAATGGAGTTAAGTCAAAACAATCTCAGCATTGCTTGCAGAACCCTTCATTAGTGCTTTATAGTGTTGTTGTAAGTTGTAATAAAGAATCAGAAAAGCATCCTTGAGTATGAATTATTTAAGTATTGTAAATGTTAGCTAGAAAGGAGATAACATCACCAACAAAATATTAGCCCACAAACATCACTGGGGACTCTAATGAGAAAGTATCATACAAAAAGGTGGAAAAAAAGACAACTTAATAATCTTCTAGAATTAAACTAGTTCAGTTATTTGAAGAATAAAGGTTACTATCAAAGCTAACTGAAAAAGTACAATTTGTCCCAATATTAGGCTTTTCTGGGTTTTTTTAAGCATTGTGTAGTGTAAAGCACCACCTTACTTTCCTATAGCTGTACACTGTCTCAACGTATAAGGCATCACAGTAGCTATTTAAAGTTGTATGCTACCCCAGAATAGTGGCTCCAAAGGATAAGCAGCCAGCCAGACCACCCACCAGTTAGCTGGAGTAAGACAGTGCCCATGAGGTACATAGGATTTGTTGATTTCGAGACAAGAATCCTCTCTGCTCTCACATCCCTACATATTATCTACATTTAAAATACAAGGGCTGCTCTGAAAGTAATGCCTCCTATTTTATTTAGTGGTAAAATGTATGACCACTGTGAGCCAGAGTCAAAATGGCAGTTTATGAAATGGCAACATGTAAATTCCCAATGAAGAAAAAGTTCAGGACTCAGGTAAGGAGATGTGCACTATCTTTTGGGATAGGAAAGGAGTGATCCTTCTGGATTTCCTGGAACTCAGACAAATCATCAACTCTGACAGCTGTATTGCAATGCTGACTAAGCTGAAGGCTTGAAGTTCTAGAGTTAGACCAGAGAAAAAAACAACTTCTCTTTTGAACCATGATACTGCCAGGTCCCCTACCAGTTTAAAGACTGTGGAAGCACACTGACACTGCCAATCTTAGCTGGACTGTCCTACAGCACCTACCACTCAGTTCAGATTTGGAGCCTTCTGAGTTCCATTTGTTTGGGCTGGTGAAAGATGGCTGTGGGGACAACACTGTCTTAGTAACCATGCTGTCATAATAGTTGTGAAACAGCGGGTCCCCTCTGCTAGTGTAGGTTTTTATGAGCATGGAATGCAGGCTCTTGGTCATTGCCAATGAAAATGCGTAGCTAATGATGGTGAGTACATTGAAGTATACTGTTTTGTAGCTGAGAATTTGCTCTGTCAACTGGTGTTATGCTCATTGAAGATGTTGTGCTTTATGGAAATAAATAGGAGTAGTTATGAAAAATAAATAGAAAGCATTACTTTCACAGCAACCTATTTATGTGCAACAGCATGGATCAGTGATGAATGGTGTCCCCCAGGGAACAGTGCTGGGACTGATACTCTTTAGTATCTTCATCACTGACATTGGCAGTGGGGTCAGGTGTACCCTCAGCAAGTTTGCTGATGACACCAAGCTGTGAGGTGTTGTCAACAAACCTGAATGACAGGATGCCATCCAGAAGGACCTAAACAGGCTCATCTACTACCAATACAAGCTGGGAATGAAAGGATTGAGCATAGCCCTGTCAAAAAACACTTCGGGGTACTGGTGGATGGTAAACTGGACAAGAGCCAGTAGTGTGCCCTCGTGACACAAAGTCAGCTATACCCTGGGCTGCATCAAAAGAAATCCTGCCCCTCTACTCTGAGCTGATGAGGCCCTCCCTGGAGCACTGCTTCCTGATGTGGAGTCCTCATGTACTGAGGAGAGATATGCACCTGTTGGAGTGCATCCAGAGGATGGCCACAAAAATTTTGCAAGGTGGAGGACCTCTCCTATGAGGACATGCTAAGAAAGCTGAGGCTGTTCATCCCGGAAAAGAGAAGGCTCCATGGTGACCTGATAGAGGCCTTTTAGTGTCTACAGAGGGGCTGTAAGAAAGGAGACAGACCCTTGAGAAGGGTCTGGTGTAATATGACAAGGGGAAATGGTGTCAAACTAAAAGAGGTGAGATTAAGATTGGATAAAAGGAAAATGTCTTTTCTAGTGAGTGAACTGGAGAGGTTACCCAGTAATATGGTGGATGCCCTGTCCCTGGAGACTTTGAAGGTGATGCTGGATCAGGCCCTGGGCAACCTGATCTAGCTGTGGTGTCCCTGTTCATTGTAGGGGAGTTGGACTAGTTCCTTCCAACTCTAAGGATTCTATGATTTTTGTACCAAAGCAAATTTCAGACAGCCCAGGCTTTTAGGAATAATATTTACAATGTAATTCAAATGAACTTTGAGTTAAAAAACCTAGCTATCCATTATTCCTTCTGTAGTATTATTTTAAATTAGGCTAATACATACTGAGGCATTTTAGCTCTTATCTTCAAATTAATGCAGTAAATCATAAGCGGGATTTTTGTTTGTTTTCTGAATAGGTATTGCGTGTAAAAGATATTTCTAAAAGAACTATGGTTGTAAAGTTTTACAGCATGTATTCAAACTTGGTATCTGTCTTGTGTTTTTGCCCATTCTCATTTTTCTGTGAAAAAGTCTTGATGATAATATTCTTTGTTGAAGTCACTGGAAGTTCAGAACAAACAAGAAATGCAGACTAAGTCCTTACTGCTATCTGCAAAATAATAATCTTCAAATAATATGAATAAATTAGTATTTTTCAAAGATATGTAAAGGTCAGCTTCCACTTGTCTGTTTTTTACAGAGGAAAATTTCCAATTGCTATTGTTAGCTTAAATGTTCCTATTAATAATGAAGCACCTTTTTGAGAGGAGAAAAATAAATTGAATGTCAAAGGATTTTCAGACTCCTTTTCAGATGATGCACAAATTTTACTATTTACAAAATTGCGTTCTGAAAATGAATCCTTTTAAGTGCCTTTTGGAAGCTTTTTTGTTTTATTTGTTGTTTTCTTTTAACAGAGGAGTGGGGTGTTTTTGTTGATCTGTTTTTGTTGTTGTTTTTAGCACACGTATAGTAATTGAAAGACATCTTTGGCTTAAGCCTATTCCTTAGGCAGACTGCTGTGTCACAGTGGCTGACCACTTTAATAGCTATGAAGAAATCTACCTTGCTAGGCAATTAATTTGTAGGAAAATCACCTCTTGGCTTCTTCTGCAACCTTTAATCTTTCCTTGGTCACAGTCTAGCAAAGAAAAACAGCTTAGCAAAGCTAATTGGTTTTGCAGAGCTCCCACAGATGGAACATGGAGGCTGCCTCCCAGACATTCAGCCTTTGGGTGGCCAAGCACCCCCTGCCAGGAGCATCATGGGTGAATCATAAATCACCTCTGTCAGTAATCGTTCTCCATGATTTGGACAAACTGGATGACATCCTGACCCTGTATTACAGCAATGGAAGAGTTTTCAGAGAGCAACATGAGCAAATAGACTCTATCCCTTGTATGTTGGTTTCATTTCTCGTGAACTGGTGGCAGTCTGTCAGAGCTGGGCCATGGGGATCCTCATTTTGCCACAGTAAAAGTCACCCTGTACATCTCCTGAGAGCAGCCAGCCTGTCTGATATATAATTGAATCTTACTCCCTGCCTCTCTGTGGAAAGCATTATTCATTTTTCCATCAGACTTTGTTACAAATTTGGGCTGTTTCAACTGATTTGACTGCCATTGTCCCATGAAGCTCTTTTAATCACTTCCCATTCTCCTGTCAATTATTTTCAATAAAGCAAACATAATTTGGACTTTTACAATTCCTTTGGCATTATCCTCCTAAAGTGCAGCTGAATTAACATTAATATTTTCGCACTTGTCTGCATATTTTTAGAAATCAGACCTAAAGATGGAATGGGAGTTTCAAATGCCGAACACCAGATAGCACTTCTGTGCCATGCAGCTGATGGAGCCCTGGCACAGGTTGCCTAGACTGTGGAGTCTCCTCCTTGTAGATACAGAAGCTGTCTGGGTGTGGGCCTGGGTACTGTGCCCTTATCACAGCAATAGCAGGGGTGGGACCAGAGGGACCCAGAGGTCCCCACCAGCCTCAACCATTCTGTGAAATCCCGCTGGATAGGGTGTTACAAAACAGTATGAAACAGTTCCCGTTTCAGAGTAGTGGAGATTTCAGTTATATCAGAATCTGAAATATGGGAAGGCAAAAAAATTGCTAGGAACATTGGTTAAGATTTCTCAGGAATGAGATTTTATATGTTTTATGTTTTACATAGCAGCATAAGCTGTATTTCAGAAGGTTCTTGCCAAGCTGCTTTCT
This sequence comes from Tympanuchus pallidicinctus, assembly GCF_026119805.1. Taxonomy (NCBI): domain Eukaryota; kingdom Metazoa; phylum Chordata; class Aves; order Galliformes; family Phasianidae; genus Tympanuchus; species Tympanuchus pallidicinctus. Next base: position 15,677,555 of record NW_026294721.1, on the reverse strand, counting down.
TTCCAGTAGTGCTCCCCTGCAGGATTTTATTTTATTTTTTACGTTTTCCAATCCAGATTCTGTTTCCTATTGATCATTAATAGTATTTTCAGTATTTTCCTACTGTCTTCTGACTGGAGATTTTCAAACTACTACTTCATCCGGTCCAGTTCATGTCTGTGGAACATTTAATCTGGGCAGCCTCTCCTTCTTGCTGTCTACATTTCATTCTCTCCTCTCAATTCATATTACCTTGGTGAACAAACACAACCATAACCTAAAGTTACATTGGACCTTTTGCTCATTTCGAAAATGAACCAGGAAAGTTACTGTAAAAAGGACAAGCATCCAGCTGGTGGGGCAGATGGAACTTTATTTCTGATTTACAAGCATTCCCCATTAAAAAAATAAGCTATTTAAGAAAATTCACATTATGTTTATGTGGTTAGATGGTCATATGCAAAATAACAGTGCAAAAATGATCCATTTACGTGAATAACAGTGATAATGGAATATATTAGCTAACTGTTTCGTATCAACATTTGTAACACAGAGAGCAGAAAATTGGGAAGTAATATATTGCACAAATTACAGAAATAAGGAGAGCCAAACAATATAGATTAATTCAGCAAGAGGCTAAGTTTTCCTTTTGAATCAATAGTATTTTTTTAGGTTTTCATTTTTACGATAGATGGTGAAAATGCTGAGCAGAGAGCTGAGAAAGAGAAGGATGTTAACTCTCCCTCTGAAGGAGTCTGCAAATACATTTTTCAAGCTTGGAGGTCACTCTAGCTGAAGTTGCCAAGGTAGGACTTATCTTGATTGTCAGCCTTTCAATTCTTTTCCAAGAAGAAGATTTTATCAGTCATATTTGTCAGTGACCCTGGGAAAACTCATCTATTTGAGGGAGAAATCAGTTACCCTCAATTGGGGTCAACTAAGCTTTGGAATTTGCAGCCAAAACTTCAAGCCTTACTTAATGAAGGCTTTTTTATATTAAGGTTTAAGAGTATAAGATCATAATAATTTGTAAATCTTGCATTTAGATACCTTTCTGTAAACACATACGTGATCACTGCCATGCATATTTTTAATGACTTTTCTGTCTTTTCTGCTCATGAATTTCCTGATTATAAGGAGAAAGTGGTACTTTAGTATTTCTAAATATATTTGTATATGTTACAGGGATCAGTTTAAGTAAAGATTACCACCTCAGATAGGGTTTATGCTAAGCTCTGAGGCTCATGAACTTGTTCTGTTCTGTAAATGTCTGTTGTAGTTGCAACTGGAGTTAAAAATGGAAAAAGTGTTAGTTTAAGAGTGATGTAGAGAGTTTAATGTCTTATTTTCCAGTTTAATTCTGTATACCTACATCAAAAACATTGATAAAAGACTGGAAGTCTTAAAATGGCATTTTAAGTTGAGACCAGAATAAGCCAAACAAGAAAGCACATGTGGTTATCATAAAAATATTGTGCTTAAACTTTTACTGCAGCTGTAAATACTGTAGCATTTCCTGTTCTCAAAACTCATAAAACGTGCTTTTTGTAGAGTAAATATGAGCAATAACATGCCACAAATATGACTGATCCTTGCTATGGGCTTGAAACTCTTCAGCTGACCCTTAGCATTCTAAAGAAATTGGTGTTTCAGGTGCTAGACATATTTCTTCCCTCCAGGAAAATAATTACATAAATGCCTAATTTAAAAGGCAATTATTTCCATTAAAGTCACTTAAGGATCAGATGAATTAACTATTCTTAACGTAGTATGTTTAAACATAGAGTAGTGTCGGAGTAATTAGAGCTTGGCAGTGTCAAATCTATGGCTAGCCTTTAGACCTAATTTATAGTGTTGTCTTGCATTTATCTTGACAGTGATAAGTGATATGATGGCAAGTATGAAGTGAACGCCAGTGAAAACAACTTCTAAAGACTTCCTGTCCCTCTTATGTGGCGTCACTGTATTGTACAAGAAACTGGAGAAGTTTGCAGGACACATTGATAATTAAAGCCTCTTGTTTAAACTAGGTCTGATGCTGCTTTCAATGTACCCAGAAACAAGCATTAGTCATCATTATAACATCAGCCTTTTCCAACAATTACAAAAGAGTGATACATGGATACTGCTGTTGTTTCGTAGAAGCTGAAAGCCTTTGCACTGCAAACCGTACATTCTGTTTCTGAGTTGAAAAGCATTAATAAATCCTGCAGACCTCTGAACGCTTGGCACTATTAGAGATGAGGTAGTGGCTGGATTGCTGTGGAAATTTATGGGCCTCCAACAAACCATGTTAAAATTGTGCTGTATTAATATGTAGGGTCAGAGTCACTCCGCCACACTGAAAATCAAATTATGTGATAGTATTATTTTGGGATGATATCCTGCTGTTGCTGGTACGGAAATTGTCTCTGACTCAGCTGTGTTCTATTGGACTAGGGAACAAGAGAATACAGAATGACTGGTGAGTGTCTTGTGAATCACTTCTGTAGCCTCAGAAGGGCGTAGAAATAAGTAATATCACCTGTAAAAAATGTATGTGAGATTAATAGGTCTTTCTGAAGCAAGAATTCTATTATATCATGAGTTCTGAAGATATATTTTTTTTCTACTTTACGTCTTCTTACTTCAAAACTTTTCGTTTTAGTGCAGTGAACCATTACTTGTTAGAAGAAATTCCCAATCATAAAAATTACTTGCAGCATTTGGTTGCATTAAAAGGCTCGTCATAATTTTGCAAGTACAGAAATAAATAAAAGAATGGGTAGAAATGTAAATGTTGAAGTTTAACAGAAGTTTAACTAGAACTAAAAATAATAGACATTTCTCATTCTACTCTATGAAAACATCACTAATATTTGTGATGCTGTCACAACCTCAGAACTGCATACTGTATGTCATGTCATGTCAGTCTGTGCTAACAGCTTTTCTCCATTCAACATACTTGCACACTAAAAATATTTAAACAAATAAACAAATTTGATTAAGCATGGTTCCATCTGATGGGAATAGGAAAGGTCATGTGCACACCATTTTTTAGTTCTCAACAGCTGAGGATCATTTTTGGAATCAGATGCTGCTAATCTCATATTTAGCAATGCCTGAAGCAGTTCTGGCACCTCCCTCCCACTGCAGATTCTTCAAGAAGGCCGATGTCTCATCACTTTTTTCTTTTTCTTATTTGCCATTTAATTGCATCCGAATTACTATAGGCAGCTTGAAGACTCAGACTGTAAATCACCTATTATTTTTTAATTTTTTAACTCATCATTTGAATATAATCTTTTAATCTTAGAAAGCATTAAGAATACCTTCCTTTCCTTAATAATATATGATGATCCACATTTACTTGGAAATTCATGAGATAGGAATATGAGTGAAACGTTTCTTTTTTCTGAGTTGTAGATAAGAGGCAAAAGTGCCTGAAGAAAACATAAGCATACTACAGTCATATCATTTGGCCATCTAATTCTGCATCACAGTTAGCTCCAGTCAGTAAATACTGGTATTTACTTGTTAAAAGAATAAATAAATGAATAATAGATGAAAATGCGAGATGGAACATCTATGAGGTCCTTTCTCAGACTTATAAATTCTGAAGATTTCATTCAGTCATAAGGAAGGAGTTCTCTTTTCTAGATAGGAACTTTCTGCTCAGGTTAGACAAAGAACACTTCTGCAGTGGAAGCAGAACAAAAAGTAATGCTGTAAGTGCCAGAGTGGTTCTCTTTTTGCTACACTTAACATTTTTAAAGGAAACCCCTTTGCTTCTGAATAATTGTTACTTACTTAGATTCCACCCTAAATTTATTATAGACAATTTATAGCTGTGTTCATTTCTGAGTATTATAAAGTTTAGAAATTTTCAGCATACTTTGCTAAAAGGACATCCCATTACTCTGGAACATTGATTACATATTCCAAAATACATTACCAAAATTGTGACAGATCTTATCATACATATCCTATCCTTTAAACAAGTTCTCCTTTATACAGAAATATGAAGTTTTAAGAAGATAAAAATTGCACTTTGATATCAGTATTTATTTAGTAGCATTGGTTTTGTTTTGTTTTGTTTTTCTTTTGAAAACTCTGTTCAGATGCCTAACAGAAATATATTCTTAGAAAATTTCAGACTGTTCTCTGTGAAGATTTGCAGGTCACATCTACTTTTCAGACTTATTAAATCTCTTTGAGCATTAGTTAATCTGATCCTTCAGTGTTACTCTATGAATTAAAGTCTGACATAAAGTCTTTGGTAAAACGTTGTCTCTCCCTCCACTTCTGGCAATTTCCTTCAGCCTTCTACTACAAATTTCAGCTTTCCATTTCTATCTAAAACTGTTTCCTTCAGGCTCTTGATTCAGATCCTCTCTTTTAAATCTGAAGATATCAGATGTCCTCTTAACTCTCCCAGTCCACTGGAATCAATAGTTCACCTTATTGGTCTTTCCTTTGATCTCTGGCACTTGTGGAGGAGATTTTTGTAGGTTCACAGCCATGACTTTCTCTGGCCACTTCAGAACATGCATTTTAATTTCTTTACAAATATATGAGCTCTTCCTTTAAATTATCTCAGTCATTTCTTTCTTTGTTTATGAGCAATTTCATTATTGTTCTATCTTTGTTAACAAAAAACTTAATTTCCACTTTCCCTGCTTCGTATCTCATGCCAACATTGTTGTTTACTTTTGGATCAACAGCAGTATATTTTTTTAATGCCTTTTGATTATGGCTTACATTTATATTAGTACAGAAATAAAAATGCATAGGACTCACATAAATGTCAATACATTGCTGAGGATGGGTTCCAGAGAATTGTAGAAACAGAACAAGAAAAGGCAGATTGCCATTCTATAAGTTTGTCTCAGAAGAAAATTGTTAATACTGTGTCTTGCATTCTTTATGAAGCTTTGCGTGCAATTATTTGCACCATTTTGGACTTTTTTGACTTAGCTGCATTTATTTGCTTTTATTTTATCTTCTGTGTTTCACTTTGAGATCATCACTGCCTCTATTAATATTTCATTTGAGTGACAGGTTCCTACTGACCTGATTTTCCAGTGTACTTATTTCTGCAATCCCTGCTATGAAAAGTTAGGCATAACAGACAATTGGAGTGTGATGTAATGTTCTTGTGTAAGTATAAGACACAAGAAGTTATGATTCATGAAGATCATCCCTTTCAAAGTACAGGGAACTTAACCTTTACTTTCCAATGTTTGACATACTGATTCCTACTCATCAAAGAAGCCATCAGTAACATTGTGTATTAGTGTCATTTTCGTTACATCTATTACACTTATCTCCTTTAAAAAAATTAAAAAAAAAGATTTTTCTTTGTCTGTTTTATCAGTTTTCATGGCTTATGTGCAGAGTCTGGATTCCCTGTAGTTTGTATTGTGCTTTATATCTGACTGTTAAAGAACGGATTTGCTCTGAATACGTGGTTTAGTGAGAGGGAAGCTTTTCAGTGACATGCATGAAGCACATAAAATCTCTGCAACATTAAAGTAGGTAGGTCAGTAAAAAGAAGGAGAAAACCTATTTCAGGCTGGAATAGAAAGCCACGAAAGTAGGAAGTTGATCTGTATAACAAAGTGTTATGCATGTATGCATTATGAAGACAAGATTATGGGCATGAGTTACATGTGAGATACTGCTGTGGGTCACTAGTTCTTTGGTAACTGCCCTTGTACATGTTTTAGATATTTATCATTTTTATCACTATCACAAACAGAGGCCCTTCCTCATGAAGACAGACAGGAACACATCTGCCTTTGGTAGAAAAATGTATCATGTATCAACAACAACAACAAAATAGAATGGGATGTTGAACTGCAAAAAAACAACAAAAACTGTAACTCTTGAAGGCTTTTACTAAAGAGCTCATTCATATCTTAGCAAATCAGTAGGCTTAAGCGTTCACATTAATTGCAGAAAAGTAAACTCAATGTCAGTTAAACATAAGGTGCATGAGGCTCATAGTCTTTATTGTCTGGTTGATGTCACCTGCTTTTTTCAAATAGGAAAATGAATTTTTTGGTTTCTTTTCTCTAGCTAAAAGGAAAAAGAATTTAGATGAACACATTTCAATTATACATGTAACCAACAGCTTCAAGGTATAGTTTATATTTAAAGAGATAGCCTCTTTTAAGAGTTCCTCTTAAACCCTTAAATTCTGGTAATAAGCAAAATGCAAAAGCTGGAGTATAGCAGATGCATTGTGCATGCAACTATCAAATATACAGTGAGAAAATATATGCAAAACTATTAAATATAGATAAAAATAGTCACGAAAAATGCAAAATATTTGCTATTTGTTATCACAATAATCATTATTTATTTATTTCTGGTACTTCATTAGAGGTTTAAATGCCCACAGAGATGTACCACTTTTTGTGTTTTGACTTATAAAACTGGATTACAGCTTAACCATAATTCAATCCTATAACTGAGTGAGGTTCACTGAATAGCTAAAGGATTTGTAAGGTGCTAGAAGGATAATAAGCCCTAGGGACAAAGACCAAAGTAGGTCTTCAGTCCTGACACATTCTCACACAGAGACTTCCTTCCAGAACTTTGGAAGAGCACCTCCATTGCATTAGAAATGTGGAGAAGCATTGCCCCACTTTCTCTTCCAAGCCTCTGCAATTGATCAGTGTTCATAACTAAAAATACTTTAAAATGAAGGTAGTTGTTCTAGGTCACAATAATTACTGTAGTGATTTAGGGAATATGCCTATGTATAATTTTCTAATTCATTTTGAGAATATGAACTCTGTACTTGTAACTGTGTCAGGCTGAAGACTTCATTTTCTCTCTGGATCCTCTCAAAATTCTCTGTTATATTTCTACATCCAATTTAGAGAAACAGCTAACAAAGGATTGTCATGCTTTGATTATCTTCAATTGCATGAAAGTATTTTTGATCAATTTTGAGTAACATTGCCACAGGTGAAATAGAAATAGGATAATTTGTCACGTGTTTTGGTCATTGTTGTTTTTTAAATATTTGATGAGCTAAGTTAAAGAGGAAGTGTATTGGAGGTTTATTATATACTGTAATTGATGCTTGATCCTCAGGTGTTATACTGTAATTCAGAGTGTTGGTCAAAATTGTTCTTTGGTAAAGGATGTTTTTAAATAGCATTAGGGTAGAGCTTGCATTATTCATGGGCTTTGTAAGCTAGATTTACCACTCCGTTGTGATGCAGGAATTTTATATCCTGAGAGAGCATCTGGAAACGAAAAGCAGATTTACAGTTTTGCACACTGCAACTTTGAAAGTTCAAAACACATTGAAAGTAATCCCCAACCTCCAGACAAGGGAGTGCTCAGCAAAGGAACAATTTACAGAAGCTTTGAAGATTGTCTGCTATAAAGACCAACCAAACAAAATGTGAACAGGCAATATTATTTTAAAACAATGAGTATTTCAGGATATATATTTAGAACATCAACAATTCCTGAAGGAACTTATTGTTTGAAGTGCAGTCTCCTGGCAGACTAGGAGAAAAAAAGTGCCTTCAAACTATTCTAATGAATTCTCAAGCAGTTACTGTGAGATTTGGTACTGGCTAGAAGGTTTTATTTCCATTAAACGTAGTCCCAATAGAACTTATATTAAAAGCCAATGGAGGAATTCAGGTGAATACAGGAGGAATAGTTATGTCTATTCCAGAGGCCAGACTTTAGGTCTATACAAGTTATTAAATCTTGATTGATAAGTTATCATGCTCATCTTTGCACGTTTTTACATAGAAACAGGTGATTATCCTCTAAAGCTTCCAGACTGAATATTCTGGATTCTCTCAGCAATGTTTTTTCATACATTCTCAAAAGCGATTTGTGAAGGCTCCATTGTACTTTGCTACAGCATGTTTTCATGTGTTCATGTTATTCATGTTATATATATACAGCATGTTTTCAGGTGTTATTCAGCTCATGTCTTGCAATTTAAACCTTATATAAAATAACATCACGCTCAGCCTACCTGATTTTAAGTCAGTTTCCCATTCCATAGCTTCTCCATTCTTCCAGATGCCTTTGGACAACACTGACTTCTCAGTCTAAACTGGCACTTCACTTTTGTTGCATAATTACTAGCATTTCAGGCTTCAGCAGCAGTCAGTCAGTCCGTACAGCACTTAGCCAAAAAGCAGGAGTTGGTGAACAGCAGTTTTTTTGCTAAGATAATGTGGCAGGAGGGTTGGAGATTCATGATCCTTGAGGTCCCTTCCAACCCAGGTCCTTCTGTGATTTCTGTGAATAAAATGATATGTAGTTGGAAATGATTAGTAATATCCAGAATGATTTTGATACTTGTTATAAAATAGGTGTCCCTGGTAAACACAACGTCTGTTAAATTGAAATAATCTCAAAATAGGAAGAAACTTGTGGCAAATCAAACAGTTGAGTAAGCTACATGTTAGATGAGTGTGTTATGTGCAAGTCTGCAAAAATATCTTTTTCTGTCTTAGTATTGCAAACAAAAGCAAAAGGCAAAGTGCCCACATTCCCCTTTCCTCACATACTGATTTTGTCTCTTTGAATAACTTTTGTGAGCTTCAGTAAAACCAAATTATTTATCTTTCTCTCCTTACAAGAAGGGAATTAAGAGATGGTCTCTTCCACCTGTAGATTACGGACATTTTCTGGTCCATTATTACTGTTATAAACTTGACCACAAAATCCCAGGAGGATAACCACAGAGTGGCAGTCACTTATGCTTCTTTTGTCTTATTTTTACCCCCTTACTGCAGTTTTTTCCCCTTTCTTTTCCAAGTCTTCATGGCAGTAGCCATTATGATGCTACGATAGGTGTTTTTATGCCAAAACTTCATAGGTCTGTTAGTTGATCAGGTCTGTGCACCTGTAGTTTTTTCATTAACACTGAATATATTCCTACTGTCTAGCTTGCTTCTAAGGCAACCTGCAGTTAATTTGAAATTTGAATCCAATATATGGGTTGGTGTTCAAATCTCATTGTACCTAACTATGCCCAAAGTATGCAATGTATGCACTGGCTTTTTTCATGGACTGGATTCATGAAATTCGTGAAACATATGAGTGTCTTCCATTCAGTTAAGTTTTTCTTTTAAAATCTTGTGTTCACAAACTTTAAAATGAGGATGGCAATAATTTGTACAACCCATGCCTGAAAATAACGCACATTCTGTGCACTTTCGAGTCCTGTTGTTGGTAAATGTGGTACATTTTCCTTGCCTGCAGAAGCACAGAGGCTTAGGGATCAGTATATTCATACTATTCAATTCTGACACTTTGATTATGTGTCCATATTGTGTAAAACATAAGGAGCAATTTTTTTACAGCAGAATTTTAATGCACGTTACACAGATCCCAGAAAGGCTTTCTTGCAATTACCCGAAAGGATTTATGATTTCTCAGACCACAAGGGCCACATTGTGTGTGAAAGTGTCTTTCTTCTCTATACATATTATTCTTTGTAAAGGAACAGAAGTTTAACTTCCTCAGAGCTCTGAAAAGCCTGAAATTTAGAGACATATTGACTGAAGAAGTTCATCAACCTGAGACTTTGTCTTTACAAATATACTGACTAGGAAGTGCTTATTAACAAAGACAGTAATTATTTCTCCATGATGTTCTGATAGTGTTAGGTGAAGGATCAGCCTTGCTGCAATGTAGAGTAGATACCACTAGCATAAAAACGAATTATTGATACTTAACATAGCCTACAACTTTCTCTTTTGTATTAAATGGTCATTACAGCATTAAAAGAACCAGTAGGGTGCCATTTCACAATATACTTAATGTGATGTAACTGCAAATGAGATACACCAAAGTGTGGATCCTATCAGCTATTTTGAACTTGGGTCTAGAAAATAACAATTAAATGGTAAGAATCTTCTTTAGATTTAGTCTTCTGTAAAGTCAATAGTCTTTTATAGTTCACATCACTTTTTACAGTGCCACTGTAGACTAGAACAAATGTCATTTTCTGGTAATAGCCACCAGGGGTAAGCCCATGTATCACACATGAAGGAGTTATCTGGATTTTGAGAGTTTAAAAAAGAAAGTTTGAAAACAGCTGCGTTGATTGGAAGTACATCTACTGGCAACTCCCAATGCATTGCATTTGTGCTATATGGTAACATCTATTCAGAGAGAAGAAAATTTTCTGTTTCCGTGTCAGTTTGAGATGCATGAATTCAATCAGTATTTGCTTTTGACTTTGGTGGGACAATTTTTTAACATAATGATTCTGGAGTAGGAAATAATGTGGCTTATCTACATATTTTTACTTTAGTTATACATAATAAGTATCAAACAACAGCTTTGGAGATCTTTGCTGTAAAAGTGCATAAGGAAATAGGCAGAAAACTACCATTTTTCTGTGATAAGATAAGCTATCCTATAGCTTTCCTCTCTGATGCCATTCATGTGCTCATTCTTGGCTTTTACATCACAGTAAAAGTTTCTCTGCAGATCTGACCTCTTTGCTACTGCTCAGCTCCTTATCAAAAGCTTTAGTTTCATTGAAGGAGAAATCAGTAGGGCCTCCGATGTTTGGGAAGGAGCGAGTGTCACTCAGAACTGTTACGAATATTTACAAAGCTGATCTGCCTAGAGGAGGCTAAGAGGAGACTTCACAAAAAGAAGTTCTAAAGATGCAACATTCAAGTCCAGGATTTTGCTGAAATCACTGCAGATATTATAGGAAGCCATATCTGTTGATAGGAGTCTGACACAGGTCTCAGTGTCAAAATACAAGGTTTTGAATTGCAAGAGATGTATAAAAAGACATGTAAAGTATTCTTGCCTGCTTGACACACAAAAGTACTGGTACATGCTTTTCACTGCATGCTCCCAGATCAAATAACTGGGCAATTTTAGAATTCAGTTGTCAGCTGCTTTCATTCAGCTTTCAGTACTGTTAAATTACTAATAATACAGTCTGGTGACAGCAGTAGGGCTATACTCCAGGAACACTAAAATTAGATAATGGAGATCTTTCATTAAAGTCAGAGAAGGAGAATGGAGAAGAGAAAGCTTTCTGATACTGCCCTAACACATATTGTTTAACTACTATCTGTTTTGATTTACTTCCAATAATCTGTTCTTGTATAAGACCACAGTCATCTTATCAGTCCAAGCTGTTATGAGAAGAATTAGTGAGGAGCCAGCACAAAAGGGATGTGATGGATGATAACACAGGAAATTAGATTTCTAAGTGCTGAAGAGAAACATTACAAAACTCAAATACCGGTAAATAACTGCTGTCTCCATCTATTACCCTGGAAGAGGCTGCACTGATGTTCCTAAAAGCCAGTTCCTATAATTTTAATAATTGAAACTGCACTTGATCTTACACACATTTTGTTTCATTAGACATAAAGGCAGTTTTGGTTGTTCTTCAGAGCAGCACAGAGATGTATATGGAAGAAAACAGTATACAGACTTTTAAAACGTGTCTACCAAAATACGTATTATTATGTCTTGATTAGGAAGACAAATGAGAAATAAAACCTGAAAGACTTTGATTTCGAAGGATGCTGTTTGTTAGTGACCAAATCTTTAAGCAAGTGTTAGTGAGATTAGCTTCAGGTAATAAATTATCTGAGGAAGGTGAAGGCTGATTTGATTCATGAGTTAGCAGGTCTTATTTATATCTGTTGTATCTCATTGCATACATTTCTGAACTGTTTTATCAAAAACATTCTTAATAAATGTTTACAAATGACCAACATATTGCAGTACTAAATAATCAGAAGTACCTATAATCCAAATATCAGGAGAGGAAAAAAGTGGAAGGAACCAATTGTCAGTAATTTGAGTTTGTGTTTTCCTGGTCAGAGAGCTTGCTGGCAGCAGTCTATTAGCTTCTTCAGAACCAGGGTTGCCAATATGATTTGTTGGTTTGTTTTGATCAACTGCTGTGCTAATGGCTAAAAGAGATGCATGATCCCTGCTTGACAGGCTTAACAATCTAAAGTCATATTTGACCAATCTGAAAATTCTTGATGAGTTGTATATAGAGAAAGAGATTTATAGCAAATGAGGAGCCATTTGCCCTACTTAAGGATTCATCTTGTTTCACAGGAACATAAAAACATAAAAACAAAGCTGATGAGATTGTCAGATATTCATTTAATCTGTTGCCTTAACACTTACAGTATTTGTGACAAATTTTAAAACAACAAAACTAATGATGGGCCCACAACATATTTACAGGGAATTTACTTGATTAAATTAGGATGATTTTCCAAAAGCATAATACAATACAGAGGCTGATCCAAAAGTAATGCCTCCCATTCTATTTTGCTGGTCCATGACATCAGAGATGAGGCAGATGTTGGTGGTATGGCAGCAGAAGTTGAACCTTCCCACCAGTATTTTCTTACACTGTGTGGCTGTGTGAGAAATGGTAGCAGAGCAGCAGTCCAACAAAATGGCGTCTGAAATGGAAGTGTGTATGAAGCAAAGATGTGTCACTGAATTCCTCCATGGGGAAAAAACTGTGTCCGTTCACATTTATGGAGGCCGAACAGTGGATGTGAGTATAGTGAGGCAGTGGGTGGTGCATTTCAGCAGTGGTGACAGTGTCAGTGGTCACCTCCACTGGTAGAGATGGTTATGAGTGCAGCATGCAGGCTCTTGTTCACTGCTGGTGAAAATGTTAATTAATAGTGGTGACTGTGTTGAAATATAGGTTTTCTAGCTGAGAGTGCTCTATCAGATAGCGTTACTATGCTCTTTGCGAATTTTGTAAAATAAATACGAGGCATTGCTTTCAGAGCAACCTATGTATAACCCCTTTTCTGAAACCTAAGCTTATTACTTTTTGTTTGTTACCCAACATCAGAATATTCTTTTCCTTTTTGTGACAACCTTATGCACATTTCATACCATTATATTGTTTCCCTTCAGGCTTCTCCTTTCTAGATCAAAAAATGTGCTTTTTCAGTTCTTTTCTTTTAGTGTCCTGTTTTCATTCCTTTTACTCAACTATACACTCACTGAAGCTGTCTGTGACCTTGATAGATAGTACCTTAGCACAGACATAAGCCAGTATCTGAAACTTTATTAATTTTGCCAAGCCATTCTTTCTTCAGGGAATACTTCACACTTGTCTTGAATGGCTTGTATCCTTGAGGGTTTACAGTTATTTTTCCGAGTTGCCAAAAGCTCTCTGAATTCCAGTCTTGCCTTCAGTGTCCTCCCTGTTGTTTCCAAATGACTGCTAGATCAGTAATTTAAACTGTAATAACTGTTATTTCTTGCAACTTGCCGAATCTGGAATGTGATTATCTAGAGTAGATGTAGTTTTGTGAAGAAAAGTATTCTAATCATAGCAAGATGAGCTGTTTATGACAGTTATATGCTTTTTCCTGCTTTTAACAATAAGCTAATCACAAGTAATTTACAATATAAATGACTCCATGGGAATATTCTCCCTTTTTTGGTTTTGGTCCATTAATGTTTTTTAATTGAAGTACTGCAAGCAAATTTATTACTTACACAAAAATGCAGATAATTTATAAGTGGTACTAAATAATGGATACTAATAAGAAATATATATATATAAATTACTAGCAGCTAAGATAAAGATTAACTTAAGAAAATGTGATTTTAGAGACTTTAGACTTGAATTGCACTTTCTGCCCCCTGGTCAGGGATACAGATCCAATCCTGTGTTATAACTGCATTATAGCAAACAAAATCCAAAGCAACGTAACCTTAGTTTTCAGTGAAACTACACAGTTTTAAATCTACCCACTGTCTGCCACTCCCATTTTTTTGTGCAATTGCATGACTAGTTCTACTAATATGTGTTACACAACAGTATGAAACAGCAATAGCCAAGCAATGTAAATCCATTTTGTCACTGAAGATACTTCTCTTCGAGCATGTGTGTGTAATAGAATGTGATAGTCAATTAGACTAAAGGTCACATCTGTGTGCTCTTCCATATAGTTTCTGTCTATTAAATTGAATGTTGATAATGATTTCAAATCCACCTGTTCTTAGAGGTTATATGCTTGCTGGAAAATGACACAATTTCATCTGCCATGAGTATTATGAATTTATGATTACCAATGAATCACTGATCCTCAATATTATAGTTTAATCAAATGTTCCCTGGGGCATATTTTAATCTTAGATCATTAGTGTGATTTTTATTTGAACTCAGTAAGAGATGTAATAGGAAATACCCAATAGCAATCTGAAAGGCAAAAATTTTTATAGGGGTTTCAAATATTGTTAGAGTCTCATTTTAACATTATTTAGTGAAGTAGTTTAGACTGGTTTGATATTCTGTCTGTGAAAGGTGCTGTATTTTAGGTGTCCGGGGAAGTCTTCCAAAAGAGCAAGAGCCCTTCAAATGAAATAAATGCACTTACAGAAGTGCCTAAAGCCTTTTCTGAGTACTTTTTTCCTTTGCTTTCTATTAGCTTAAGCACTTAGTGGATTGAAACACAGGTAAAAAAAAAAAAATAAAAAATCTTGCTGTATTTCTTTTTGCACAGTAGGTATTATGAACAAAACACAGCTGCAGGCAGTTTAGAATATTGGGTTGCAGCTTTCATAAGGAAGCAGTTAGTTTGAAAATCTTCCTGTCATCACGTCACAGCGTATATTCCAAATTGCCAGCAAGAGAGGAGGAAAAGAATAGTCTTTCAGATACCTTAACATATCTGGTCCAGTAGTTGAGATCTGGCTAGAAATAATGAATTTATATCCAATGTACTTTGTTATTTCTATGTTGAAGAATAGTATTTTGTAGCTGAGATTTTCCTTTATCAAATATTGCCTTTGTATTTGTTTTAGTTTCCATGGAAATAAATGGGAGGCATTATTTTTGGGTCAACCTACATAATAATTTTGTATCAACCTATGTAATGATAAACTCTATGCAATGAGTCACACTAGATGAAGTTTCTGCCTAGTATACATTTGAATGCATATCAATCAAGGACTTGTTACTTCTTAAATTGACACCTTTTTTCCTTAACTTTCTAATGAAAAATTGATTACTTCAGCATAGCTTTTAACTACGTTTCTTTGACTTTTAACTGTTGACTTAACTGTTTCTTTGACTTTTAAAATATCATTTGATTGTTAATTTCATCTAATGTGCAGAAATAGTCCTCAATAAAATAATTCTTTTATGAAGAATGATGAGCATCCTTGGGTGCATTTAACTCTGAACTCTGAATTGTCCTAGGAAATTCTAGCAGTTTTCATTGAGTAGAACCATGCCAACCTAGAGAATTAACACTGTGCAGTTATCTGTGAAGAATTTGTATGTATACTGCAAGATCATGATGCAAAAGAAAATCTGAATATTTTGGTTTGTCCCTTTGTCAAATAGATAAATGCCAGAGTTTTCTATTTTTTCTCCTCCTGCTGCTGCTATTGTCTTTACACTTGTGATTTTATTGCTTTTATGTGAGATGACATCATGGGGATAGGATCTGTGTGTCCTACTTCCAGGCTTTGATCTAGTCTTATGTGCAACATCAGTAAGGTCAAAATGTGCTTTCTTAAAAACTTTTTTTAACCAATTTTAACCAATTTAACAATGTTTCAGATTATCTTCAGGATCCTGTATCTGCTGCAACAAGTCTTAAATGAGTCACCTGGAAGACATAATTGTGATCTCTGGGCTAAACTTAGAGATAATTTTCTCTTACACCATTACTCTGAAAGGATTTCTGGCATCACTTCTAGTTACAATTAGTTCACTTTAGTACATTTCTTAAGGAAGCACCATAAGAATGAAAAGGAGCCCTTTAAAATTCACATTTCAGATGTCATCAGCTCTGCAGTATAGAACACACAAAACTAAAATTTTTTGCAAATCTGAAAGAGATTGCAGTCTAGAATGTATTAGCAAATTATCCAAGGGGACAAAACAACATTTTGTTTTGATTTTTGTTTTATTTGTTAATGCTATGAATGCAATTAGTGTGAATTATATTCTTAAGACCATTTAGGAGAGATTTTGACAAAAGCAGCACAGTAATTCCTCTGAGGGTATAAATTCAGTATGAAATGCCAGATGTGGTGTGTTAATTCCACAGACTTCTGTAATGAATGTTTAAAAATGATAATAAACAAATTTTTGACAAAGTCTGTTATAATTAATTCCCAGGTGAATATTCTTAATGGTGTATTGAAGAATATCTTATAAGAATCATACATAGAAAAGATAACAATCCAAGTTGGAAAAAAACACAGGAACAAAGGTGTCATTCGAAACTGTGCATCCTTTTTTTCTATGTATTTTCCTTGCAAACATGATTAAAAGGCAAATTCCTTTTGAAGACAGTGGTTTCAAACAAAGCATAGCTCAGAATTGGAGAGAAATGAGTTTTCTGTATGTAAACGCTTATTTCAATGTATGTGTTTTCTACCTGCTTTTTTAAAAGTGTTTTTTTAAAAGGTGTTTTTTAAAAAGTTTACGAGATAGTTATCCTATATGATAAGAGACACTGTAACAATTCTGACATCAGTAGAACCCTAAAGGCTGAATTACTTCCAGCTACATCTTTGCCCCCAGGAAAGATTATTTTCTACTGGTTTCTACCACCACTCTGTATTGTCCTCTCAGAAATATTGGCTCAATCTCAGCATTAGTGTAAGCAGTCTCAATAGTATTTTGTTGACATGTCTAAGGAAATATATGAGTTGAGTAATGAGATTGTATTTCTGAATTAACTGCCCTAATGGTTGTGTCACAGGTTACCTGAGGAAAGAGAAAGGATGGGGGACATTAATTGAGGGTATATTGCACTGTGAAAAAGAACTACGCTTGATCACAAGAATTCATTAAGTTATACAGTAATGAAGTCCTTCGTTAAATTGATACATACAGTTATCTCTGATTATTTATACTTACTGGTTTCAGAATAAATAGTCGCTGAAAGATGTTTTATTGTGTAATTCTTTCACAGTAGGTCCAAGGAGAAGGTATGTAAGAGGAAATTCTTAAAGACAGCCCACTTTCTGAACCTCAGTAATTTTCAGAAGTTTCAGGACCCAAATTCCCTTAGGAGGAAACTGCAGGTAAAACAATACAAGCCTGACAGTATCTATGTGTTGTGGATGTAGCCACTCAATTTGATTTGACTTTTGAGAGCCCTGTGATTTGTTTTCTGTAAACATAAGTGATCTGGAAGAAAAATGAAAGAAAAAGCACACTAAAAGCACACTGCTATTCTTCTCTGAGCTGGCTAATTAGTTGTTTTGTAACACAAGGCAGCAGGACAGACATTGTTCTGGGAGGTTCCTGTACTGCTCACACAATCCCACTTTCATGTACATGTTCCTGTGTAACACCTTAAATTTAGAGTAGCAGCACCAGTTTTAAAATCACACTTAAATATGAGAAATCCTTTTTTTTTTTCCTTTTTTTTTAAAAAACAAATATGATTCCTATCAGTGTCCCCAGTGCCCCAGTCTATAGGTCACCAGCAACAGTTTGTTTGCTGTTTCCTCGCAGACCTTTAAAAACTGTTGAATTATGCATTCTTCAGAAAATACCAGCTGGTGTTTTTGTGTTTGTTCCATTATGAATTTTTTTTTTTTTTTTTCACTTCAGAAGAAATACATAGGAGGATTCTTTTCTTTAAAAGTAAATAAAACCAGCCACATTGAAAGGCTCTTCTGCTGCTAGTTTAAAAAAAAAAAAAAAAGTATGGAAACTTCTGCATAAATGCTGTAGATGGGAAGGCACAATCTGAATCAGGATCATTCTTCTTTATTATTGATGAAAAATTCTAATGAATTCTGGATTTACCAAAATAGATGAGTTAGGTGTGAGTGAACCTTTTTTAAATAATACATAAAATTGGAGACTTCCTTCACTATGGCTTCTTTCCTCACATACAGAAAATATATCACCAGACTGATATTTTTCCTCTTTTAATTCCTGTTAGATAAGTCAGAATTGTTGGTCTTCCTGTAAGTACTGGTGGTATCCTACACTAAGAATTCTGATATGTGTATAATTTTTCAGTACATGCCCAAGACTAAAAATGAAAGGTATTCTCTTTGCAAATCGTATTTCAGTCTATTGCTTAAGAAAGTCTTCAACAACTGACAGTAGCTGTAGTGTTTCTCTTCCAAGGCATTCTGTACTTTTTTACACACTGCTTCCTCTACCCATAGCACAGTTTCTGTTGGTTGGTTTCCAAAACTGTTTCAGAAAACCACAACTACAGGTAAATGATGTCAGTTGCTATACTCTTATCCGCTAATGCTATAATCTCATTGTTGAAAGCAATCAAATTTGTCAGACACAATTTGTCGTTAGTGAAGCCATGCTACTTCAGTAACCATCTCAGTTTCATATCATATATTATCATATATATATATATCATATATTCCAGGATCTGCTTTGTGATCTTGTCGGGCACAGAAGTGAGACCAAGTGGCATGCTTTTCCCTAGACCTTCCCTTTTTCCCCTTTTTTAGAAATTGGGTTGTTTCCCCTTTTCCAGTAAGTGAGAATTTCACTGGACTATCACAACTTCTCAAATATAATGGAGATTGGCTTAGAAATTGCATCTGCCAGTTCCCTCAAGATCCTACAATGCATCTCATGAGGTTCCATGGACTCATGTAACTTTAGGTTCCTTAAATGATCTTGAACCTGTTCTTCTAATTCAGTATGTCCTTCTTCATTCTCCCAGTCCACATCCTTCCTTGCATGGTGTGGATAAAGCACTTTCTGGTGAAGACTGAGTCAATAATGTTACTGAATACCTAAGCATTCTTAGGTAACCAGGTCTCTTGTTTTCTTCTAGAGAAAGCTCACATTTATGACACATTTGGAAGTAACTGATTCCAAGCACAAAGATTTAGACTGTGAGAAATGCAGTCCTGGCACATAGTCTTCCGTCACAGTTAAAAGCTCCTTCAGGCTGAAAGTAAGTTTGTGCCTCATAGCCCATGACAGAGCACTGCGGGGCTCACTGAGTGAAGTTGAAGTCACTTATTCCTGTTCAGTAGTTGCACTAATCGTTTTATCTAGTACTGGTTTTTAGGTGATTCATTTTATTTTATTTTTAAATTTACATAGTTCTGCATAAGAGTACCTAAGGATCAGGTCTACCTTGGATTTATTGTAGTAGTTTTCATGAGAATGTACATTAATGTCTTTGTCCAAAGCAACCAAGTAGATGAGAAAGCAGCAATAACAACAGAAATAATGGGACAAATAATACAAAGCAGCACATCTTATATGTCTTTATTCATGGTCACAGCTCTACAAGTTTCTAAGTACAAATTCAGTCTCGTGCTATGAATAGAAAAGTTTTAGGGTATGGTTAAAAAAGAACACATGGACAGTTCTCCTTACCTTTTGCATGCAGTGGTATGAGTAGAAAGAGTGAAACTCCTACCTGAAAATTGAGAGACATGGGTGATCTCCGAGGGAAGAAAGGAAGACGTGTGTGCTATGTTAAAGTAACTAGAGACTTTCCCAAGACAGGAGGGGAACATTGGTGATGGACTAATGTGGGAAGGGAAGTATAGGAGAGATGTTTATAAAGGCTGCAAAGCAGCAAGCACTACACTTATGTCAGGGCAATACACTTAAAACAAAGTGGGAAAATTGTCTTTGTAGCAGAGTTTGAATGGAATGCAGGAAATATTTACAAAAAAAAGGAATGTAACAGATGCACAAGTGCGAACTATTATAAAAAGGTTATATGGTGGAATAGAAACTACAGGCAAAAGAGAAAGTGAGCGCTAACAGCTGAGAAGTCCTTTAAGCAGGGAGAAGAGGTGCAAAATCAAGAGGATGTAATCAAATACCTTCACTTTCTGCAGAGGTTTGTTTCTCTTATCTTGCAGCCTGAATTGCCACAGGGAAGACTTGTAAGTAGTATCAGAATGTTGTGGTCAGAATTTGTGTATGCCTGTGTGTGCAAGTATTAGTTCATAGTAAAAAGCACTTTTTAAAAAGCCATCCAAAAATAATGTTTTAAACTGTTATACAGCAAGTGACCTTTCTTTTATGTTTCAGCGTTAACTGCTCCCTTGGGTCCTTTGCAAAGGTTAGAAAAACATCAGGATAAAAAGCCAGTGATCAGTTGAACTTTTTTTTTCTAATGTTTTTGTGCAATCTGGTGTCAAAGTTACTTTATAAGTCAAATTTTATATGTCTTTGTTCAAAACAACTGATTTTATTAGCACTTTTGCCCACTGAAATGGAAAGAACTTTGCTCTAATTGTCTTGCTAGTGCTTTGTGAATTTGCCAACCTTTTGAACTGTAATTCATAGAAAAAGCTAACAGAAATAGCTTATTGGTGTATTTTCTCATACCTACTGCATGAGTCAGGTAAATTTGTTATGACAGTGTATGATTATCTAACATTTTTTCAGGCTGTTGCTCATTAATAATCTGATGTTTTTGAAATAGATTAGATGCCTTCCCAATTCATGTCCAAAGCTTACAGTAAAAGCAATTTCTAATCTCAAAAAGTAGCTTGGAATAACTCAATTAATTTCTTTTGCTAAGATTAGAAGGAAAATGCTCATAGCTGAGAAATGGGAAGGATTTATATTCTTTTCTTCTAGTTCTATTTTATAACTTTTTAAATGAAGTACATAGTGAAAGGCATTATTTTTGGCTTCTTACAGTCTCTTTGCAAAAGAAAAAGTGTATTCTTCATTACTTTGTCATTTCCCTTTTCTGTCTTGTTCAAAAATGTAATTGCTACAGTAGCAGGATTCAGACCAATGACACATAGAGCATTTTACTTCAAGAAAGAAAACTAGCAGTTTAGGCAGCAGCAGCTTAAAACTATCAGTGTTAACTAGGGATTTGGTAACTTCTGTAAGAAGGTGTGGTGTAATGTCACTATCACCTCAAAGCACCAAAATTTGCAATCTAAGTGGAGAATATATACTTTAGATCCAGATGCTTCTGTCTTGAAGTTGACTTTGACAATGGTCTTAGAAGTGAACTCCATTTGAATGATCTAGGTTACAGCTGACTCCTTTGGGGCTAGTTCAGCAGAACTGAAAAGTGTGCACTGGTTTCATTTAACTGTTTTGTGAAAGTTCTCTGAGCTTTTGATGAGACATCTTTCATAAGAACTAAATTCATATAAAGCATTAAAAAAACCGCAACACATTACAATGATAGCCTCTAGCACTGCAGGTTGTTTCCACTCAGACTAATTGAATAATATTGTGAACACTATGAAGACATATGCTAGAAGTTATTCATTAAAAATGTCTGTTACTAGTCTTACCCAAGTTTCTATAAAATACAAAAGCACCATTCTCTGTAAAGTACAGGGATGTACAGGGATGTTGTGAGTAGCTGCTGCCTCTAGCACCTGGGGGACCAAGGATTCTCCAACTGTCGGGACAGCACCCCTCATTCATGCTGTTCACTGGCCATAGCCTGCTGCAGGGGACATACACCATTCCCAATCCCAAGGTTGGGGCTGAGATCCCCACTTGCTGCACTGAGCAGCGGGGAGATCCCCAACTCAAGTAGATGACACCGCAGGGCAGGGTGCCCACAACCTTGGTGTGACTGTTCACTGTGCTCAAACGTCTTATTATCCCAAATACCCTCAAATCTTTATGTTCTTCTTGTCTCCCTTTACTTGTCAGTTACAAACCCATGTTGCCTCTCCCCAAAGCTGTCTCTGGAGATTCTTGATGGTTAGGTACATTGCCATTGAGATATCCAGGTGAGTCTACTTATTGTTAGTGCCTATTTTGCTCCTGCTGTAATGTCCACCTTTCTTAAGCTGTGAGAATATTTCTTTTCTCTTCAATCTTTGTCTCTAGAAGCCATCTGCAAGATCTCTAGCACAAATTAGATGAGAATTTTTCTCTATAGTTAAAGGTTCCTTCAGCATCACTGATTTCATCTGCCAATCTATTTCAGCTGCACTGTATTGACTATGAATAGTAGCCAGTGTGGTTTTCCCTGAGTGGAGTGTCCTTCCTGAATTTTAAACATTCTTGAATTGCTTGCAGATTTTCTTTGGCCCAGAGTCCATACTAATTGCTTGTTTCTTTGAGAGAAATTGTCATTCCTTAAAAGCTATAAAAATATGTTTGAATCAAAGCTGAATGAAAAACAAAAAATAGTTCTTTAGATTCTCATGTATACATCAATTTTTAACAGTCCATCAGAAAATGCTGCATTACAAAGCTGTTGGCAGTTAAGCTTTGTTGTTCAGCATTTTTATTTCACTTCTAAAATCCCCTTGAACAATACTAAATCAGGAATTTCATTAATAATAATGTACAACTATTCACTGCTTACAACAGTAAGAGAGCCTAACAAAAACATTGTGCTTAACAGGCTTTTTTTCATTTTTATTTTTTAAATTTATCTGTATCATTTCAGAACTCTTCTTCAAGTATTTTTTTCCTTTGATCTAGTACTCCTCTAACTTAAAAACCCCTTCTTCCTTATCTGTTTCTTTCCTAGATCCCTAAATGATAACCTTCTCTATGCTGATACAGTTTGCTGTGTGATAATTTGTATGTAGTACCATTAATTAAAAACTTCTGTGCTCTTCCCATAAGGAAGAATTTAAAAAAAAAAAAAAAAAAAAAAAGGAGGGAAAAATAAAAGGAAACTGCATAGCTCAGAATAGCAGTCAAATCTGGTTCATTGTGTATCTTCTCATATGCTCACCTGGGCCGTTTCATGTGAGATTTTTCAAGCTCTGCACAGGGGAATCTCTACAGGATTTTTTTTGCGTTTGAGCTCCTGGAAATGATTACAAAGTATTAGATAATGTTTGCATTAAACATAGAAACTATTTATAACTTCAGAAGTTCTTTATTCTGAAAATCTGCACAGTTTTATTGTGGAGGTGTTATCTGAATAATAAAGCTGTATTTGGGAAATTTAACAAATACTGAAATGAAAAAAGAGCGGTCATTTCTCTGTTTTAAATTGTTTGTGCTTTTACACATCTTTATGTCCTTCTCTCCGGTGTTATTAAGTATTTCATCTCTTCTTTTATTCTTTTTCCTATCTCCCACCCCACAAATGCCCAACGTATTCCATTCTGTGATTATTGTTTTAGGCAAAATCCCTTTTTCTCTACTTTTTGTTTACAATCCATGCTAAGCACTGTTGGTCTCTGGAATTCCATTTTGATTCTGACCTCTAACTGGTTGGTAGGTAAGTGTGGCTGCCAGCTCCTCATCTCAGTCTGCCCCTGGAAATCTGATGTAAAACAGTGTGTACAAGGGAACTGAGACAGATGGACAGCAGTCTTATTCCTGAAAGTGTTTCAAAGCAATCCCTAAAATGCTGCTGTACATTTTTTCTGCTCAACACCTTTATGGCTCCTCCCTGTAGATCTGTTGTAGTTTATAGGGTTGTGTGGTCTGTGAAGCTAACAGATGTATTTTGGAATGAAAAACAGATGGGGCAGAACAGGATGAATCACTAAAATTATATCTGTACATAGAAATGGGATTGGCAAGAAAGCTTTCCCAGTTTGGCTAAAAATGTTGAAGATCCATAGAGTAGCTTAATGATAACTCAGACAGTTCCTCAGCAGGTGTTTCCAAAAACTGAGACTTATAAATATTTCTGTTGTACATCATTTTGTTTCATTCCCAGGCTCACTAAGTAGAAGGAACACATTCTGATTCGGCTCTCTTCCACAAGTCTTGAACTATGAATATGAAAAACTGCACTCGTTTTGTCTCCCTTGCTCTTCCATCTGTGCTGAAACATTAGCAGTTCAGTGGGGCTGACAGCTCTTAAGGTCCTGGGAGAAATTTGAACATACAGCTGAAATTGAGTGCAAACCAGTATGCCAAGAAAACACTTCATGCTTTTTTTTTTTCCCTCCAGAATCTTTGTCAACTCCTACCAAATTTTTAGATCCAGGAAAATGTAAGCTTGGCTTTCACACTTTATATTAGGCCTCTTCCAAACTAAAGAACTAAAATACAATGTAGGCATTTTTTCCCACCTTCTTCAGAAGACTTTAAGTACTGTAAGTGAAAAAATGCAAATTCCAGCAAGCTGTACTGCTGAGACGCTGGATGCGGCCAGTGGACTGTAAATAGTGCTGAGTAAAAGGTAGAGCAAGACTTAAACACAGGAAGCTTATCTTCTGGCTTTACCAAATAAAGGAAAGAGAAAAGTACTCAGATGTGTGTGCCTTCTAGGTTGAAGTTTAGCAGCCAAATCCCATTATAGAAGGTCAACATTAAGGTGGGAAGCAAGGCAAGAGAGAGCTGTTTTTAGTAGTGGGAATTTGCTGTAGCGAAGGTTGTGTAAGAATTTAAGTACAAGGACAGCTACAACACCAACAGTCCATCTTGTGTTATTAGGGGGGATGCAAGCCAGAATGCTATTCTGCTGAGCAGAAGACTACCAACAAAAAGTGGCTACCTGCCCTTGTTTTCATGCTGGCTGCAGAACATTTGCAATGAAAACAAGTGCATTTAGGAAGAGAGATGTTTTGCCTCTACAGACTCCTGCAAAGTTCTCTTTGATTGATGTTCTTTGCTGGGTTGGTTTGACCTGTTTCTGTAACAGTAGGGCAATACACAGTAAAGCAAAGACATATGTCTGAATAAATGTGTAAAGAGTTAAGATGGGTCTAGTCTAGGTTTAGGTATAGTAGATTATGAATGTATGGTAATCTATAAATCATAATTTAC
The DNA here is from genome assembly GCF_026119805.1 of Tympanuchus pallidicinctus. Classification (NCBI taxonomy): domain Eukaryota; kingdom Metazoa; phylum Chordata; class Aves; order Galliformes; family Phasianidae; genus Tympanuchus; species Tympanuchus pallidicinctus. The sequence goes on along the minus strand of NW_026294721.1, from coordinate 15,652,912 downwards.
AATGCATACACCATAATTTTTATATTCTACTATACACATATTGTACTATAAACTACACATATTATACTTTTATTTATACAGTTGTGGATTAACAGTTCTTTAGTTTAAATCTCTGTAAATCAGAGGTTTAAACAATTGCTTTTTTTATTTGTTGCAACTGCAGATATAAATTATGGTAAATAGCAGCACTCTTAAAGTTTGTCTCATATGCCTAAAATCTATCCATATACAGAACATGTCTCAGTACAGCAGTATCTAGATGTAAAGGTGTGTAGGGCATGCTCTAGTTAGAGCAGTTTGTGTGAAGTGTGAGCACCTCTTGAGACAAAAAAACACAATTCCAGCTGGTGTGGTATGGAGATGAGTTTTAGGACGTTCCCATTGTGAATTCTGGGGTAAAGTGTGTCTCGGGGTTTAACTTCAATTGCAGAAGAACAAATTATCAAACTAAAGAGCAAGGAGCCCTAGTTAACTAACCTGAATATGAAGAAGTCTAACACAGCCCATGGGAGTTTGTGACTGACTGGGTGAGGGATAACAGTTGTGAAATCTCTAGATGACAAAACATTAACAAATGAAATCAAGATGAGTTTGGAAAAAATCAGTTTCTGAATATCACTTTGCTGGCTATGAATTACTATCATTCTCTTCTATAGCAGTTTGAAGGAAGACAGTCACGATCACGGCATTACTATCTCATGGCTTTCCACCTCTTCATTAATATCTATTTTGAAGATCAATGTTAAGACAATAATCTCTCATTATATTAACACAACACAGACTGCAGCATACTTTCTTGGTGGTGAATTTTTTGCTTAATCAAATCTGTGAGCTTGAAAAGTACACAATCTATTGGGTTCTCCAAGGCAGTGTGTGCATCTTCAGTAATTACATGGATTCTGTGGACCTGTAGACCTGTGTAACTATGTAGTAATGTAAAAAAGTGCAGGAGTTACATGAAGTCCAAACTGAGCTTTACTTTTCTTAGGAGCATTAATCATTTGGTAAACTGTTGTACAGATGTTAAGTCACTCATTTGCAGCAAATACCCATCTAGGAGATGTTTGCTCATATCATCCATTTTGTATAAAATGGTCAATCAGTCAGATGTTGCAGGCATTTAGGCTAACAATTTCCTTTTCAATAAATAAGGATAGTTTGGTTTACCTACTTTATGGCACGTCAACATCGGTTATTCAGCCATGTTAATATTGATGAAAATATAAATAATACATATAACTACATATATATATATATATATGTATATATATATATGTTAAACTTCAAATATTAAAGAAAAGGTAGACTGGTTGTTAATTGTAGTCAATAATTTAATTTTCAGAAAAGGCAAAAGTGCCAGGTTGGTTATCTTAGTTGCTGAATGTACGATATGAAAAAACTCAATCTTGGAAGTAGAAGATTGCCATAAAGGACAACAAAAGATATATTTAAGTTTTTATTTGTGTGGTGGTTTTTTGTGTATGTTTTTCCACATTAAACCTAAATTCAAATAATTAATTAAATACAGTTAAAAATCTTTAAAGTATTTCTAGCATTAAAATCTTTAGAAACACACCTGCTTTGTGTTGTTTCAAATATACAACCTGATGCATGTGTGGGATGTTCTAAAGTGGGTTATAAGAACTTCGGCAGGTTATAAGAACTTTTCCAGGGATGCACACATACAAAACATCCCCTTTGTTGGAAAGATACGACAAAATGGTTTTGTTGTCCTGATCAAAAATTCAGGTTGCCCTTGGCAATTCAGGATGGCTGTTGTCTGTTTGGCCTTTCCCCATAAGGATTCTGCTATAATGATAAACTGCAGCATGTACAGAAATTGTTCTCAAACCTACGTTAACAATACTGATAATATATTTTTTAGGTTTCCTCTACGCTCAGAACAGTGCCAAACGCAGTATTAAAGAGCGACTTATGAAGCTCTTGCCCTGCTCGGCTGCCAAAACGACATCTCCTGTTACTCAAAGCAAGTTTTATTTTTCATTTGATTTTGATTTTGATTTCTTTTTTAGGTTTGCATGCAACAAAATTTGTACTTTCATTAACTGCTTGTTGAAAAGAGAAGATATCTGCTGAATGAATGATCTATTCATGTTTAGAAGGAGTGATGGACAGGCTGCTAACAGATTTGTCTGTGCAGAGCATAACGGCAATATACCAGTGCCAGAGTCTGCTCTGCAGTAGATTCTGGGTTGGGATTTATGCTCTGCAGGCTAGCTGGAAAGTGGTTCACTGGTGAAATTAAATGCTTGTTCTCACTGTATTTGCAAATTGGTAGCTCTTTTGTACACAAGTACAAATGTTTGTGTTCTTGCTGTTCAGCTCATAGGATAGTATCAGCAGTACTGGTTTAGCTGAAAGGCTTGGCCCTACATGTTTTTGTTATGTAATACCAAACTTTGTAGGAAATGAAACCTGATATACATATCTGGAAGAAAAAAAAAAATAGAGCTTGAAAACAAACTATATGAATGTAGAGTTTAAGGACAAGCACACTGACTTTTTCTTTGATGTCTTGATCCTATGCTCTGACAAAATGCAATCCTTTCAGAGACTGTCCAACCGGAAGAAACAGATGGACAGATTCACCATCCATATATACCCAGATAAAGACAAATTAGAGCAATAACACTAATACAAATAACACTAATACATTCCTATATCTTTTTTGTTGATATAACTTGATATTAAATATCCCTGTGGACCCAATTCATACATTCCTATATCTTTTTTGCTGATATAACTTGATATTAAATATCCCTGTGGACCCAATTCAATCTAGATTAATTTGACTTTATTCTATGCACTCATTTTAGCAGCTAAAATTAGATGCTGAGTGGTCCCTATGCTTCCAGTATCCTCTTCTTAGCAAAGCATATATCAGTATAAAACAAGTGCCTCTAAGAGCAGTTCCCCATGTCCAGTGATCATGGAAAAATCCGAGATCACTAGGCTATGAACACAGGCCCCAGATTAAGCACCAAGACTTCAGTGGTATGGACATAGGATTTCTTTCTGCTACCCAGTTTTTTTCATGTGTGCCTCCATAGAGAAGACTGTTCTTCTATGTTACTTTCTCTCCTTTCTAGTCATTTGAGATCTCAAAGATGAAAAGCAGTAAGGATTTGGTTGCACAGTAACATTTTCATTGTGATTTCAGTTGATGTGTTTTACTGTAGCTTAAAAAAGGCATTCACTGTAGTGACAGCTTTAAGTAGAAACTGCTTACACCTACATGACCTGAGAATGATAGTCCTAGACTAAAAAGAAATGGAAGGTTTTATTCCTTTGTCTGATGTTTGGAGAGCGACATGTTCTTATTCCTTGCACATCTCTGTGCGACATTTTTGTCTATACAGGTAACATGAAAATATTTAAATTTTCTCAAAATCTCTGACCATGCAAAATGTGCTTTTTTGAGCTGAAAGTATTTTTACAAGCCGAAAGAGAAGACAAGGTAGAACTTGCATTAGTTGTTTCATATTTAAGAACCAAGTAGTAAAAAGAAAAGATGAAGTCGACATTTTCCTCTGTGCTCTTGTACATAATGAGATGTTGTTTTAAATGAGAATATTACATTAAATGAAAATATTACATTAAATTGTAGATGTACATTGTTGTTTTTGTATTTTGACATAATGTGCTATTTGATTTCTTCTGGCATGAAAGAAACAACATTCCTGATGTACTGGGAATGAAGTCAGAACTACCTACAATGACCACCACATAATATGAATTCCTTAGAAAATTTACTAGGAATAGATTTAAAGCAAGTATTTTGTTGAAGAACTGCCAACCCTTAATTTGCAGTTGCATATGCAGTTGTGTATTGCAATTGAATATGTGCAGAAAAGGGTTATTTTAATAATAAAGATAAAAACTTATTTCAGCCTTCCCATTCAACAGTACATCCTCAGAGTGCTTTTTCTTATTTGTGTATTTTAGACTGGTAAGTCTAGACTTAAGATTGGTTTTGGAATAGTGTGTATGCATGCCATTATTAAATAAATAAGGGAGATGAAATTTGGGATCTGTACAGGCAAACGTATATGCACAATTTTTACAGGTATGCCCTAAATTTTGATTCGTTTTTATCATTATTTAAGGAGTATGTCTGTTTTTCGCATTGATTTTACCATTTTGTTATTTAATATGTGATGGAAGGTTCAAAGCATAGCTCCTGTAGCAAATGCCTTAAAAACTGTCTCTACTGTTTAGCTGGAAGATAACTCATTAATGACACCCATATGATTATTTATTTAATATATTAAGAAGTAAATATGAACTTGTTTCTCTTTTTCAGCTGAGATATATTAGCACTTTGTGAAAAATGTGAAAAAAGAGTTCTTAACTTAAATTGAAGAAACTAAAGAACTGAAATGATGAATTTTTCATTAATGTTGTAGAAATTACAAAACTTCTCTTGAAAAATAGATGTATTTTCACACATTTTAATTGCACATGTTGAAGTGTGTGTTTTTTTCTTGCCTGGGTGATGGTAGCCATAAGTGTTAATTTTTTTTTTTTTTTTTTGAGAGAGAGACAACAAGTAACTCATGAATGCTATAGTATATTAATCAGCGTGGTTGGCATATTACCAGAAAGCTCCCACTGATCTTATTTTTGCACTGTTTGTGTCAGTAAGGTGCTACGGAAATGGAGTGTGATAAGACTGTTACACTGAATCTTTTCATTAACAGAAAACTAATATTGCCACCACACTGTAGTCTTCTACATTTTTACCAAATCATTAAACACTGTAGAAATGTTCATCAATAAGGACATACAGGCATCACTTTCTGTGGCACATATATTTGGCCTTATGTTTATTACATTTATTCATTTAACTTCTAGAAGAGCTTGTAGATATCCCTCTAGGTAATTGGATGATTCACAAATAGAGACCTTTTTTCCCTGTAAGTCCCTATCTCTCTAAATGATAATAAATTTAAAGTCTGTGTAACTCATGACATAGAAAAGTGGCATTTCAACAATATTTATTCTCAAGTTCATATTTTATACACCTGAGAAAATTTCTGCTGCATATCTATATGATGTCGTTATAGTTATTTTATAATGAATACAGAAGAGAAAATTCCTTAAAAATATGATGGCAAAGCTTCGGTAACCTTGCAAAATAAACCCTGGATGTTCTCAAGGAGAATTAAAATGTAGCTCAGGAATTTTGTTAGGCTTTCCAAACATTGGGAAGACAGATTCTTAACTCTGGAACAATTTAATTATGCTTTGATAACTGTATAGAACTGCACTGCCACATGAGATGAATTTTCTTATTAAAGGTGAGAACTGAAATGTTCTTAGAATCCTGTGAATTCAGATATTGATCTTTCAAAACTATCACCAGACGTCAAAACGATGATGTAAAGTGGTGGATTTTTTGTCAATAGTGTTTACATTGGAATTTTTCACAAAAATATTGATTGTGTCTGAGTCATCTGAAACATCGCACGAGTGCATGGAAGAGAAATATGTTTTAGCTTGCCCATAAGCCAATACACAGTGGATATTCTCAGATAAGTCTATGGGTGATACTGATTTGGAAAATATCTTCTGTCAGATTAAATGAAAAATGTCATGTCTGGTTCCTCCTACAGACATTCTCTGTAATGCTTACACTCATAAATAATGACTTGGAAAAAGCCAAAGTAAAGAGCCAGACAAAACTAACATGTCTCTCAGAAGAGTTATGAAATGCAAAGTGTTCTGTAAATTTGCAGTCTGGCTCAGTGATTGAATTTAACATTTTGTTATGGCATCTGCAAACGTCATTCTAAATGGATTAGCACTGTATTTCTTATTCTAATAAATCTTTCTACATTGAGTCTAAACTGAAAAACTTTGACAGAAGCAGCTTTAATTAATAAAATGAATGTACTCAAGGAACACTGTCAGGAGAAAATGATGTTCTAAGAATCAGATTTGAAAAGCCATAAAGCATTAACGGTGTTCATTTTTTTTATCTAACACCATGCCTTTTATCTTGCACCTATAATTACATCTATGAAATGACTTGCTGATTTTCTAAAGTTACAAGTCCTTACTTACTCCTTGGTCATCTTATCTGAAAAGAATTCACAGTTGACGCTCTTAAGGTAAATATTTACCTAGTCTTGGGATTTAGGGTAAGAAGGAACCAGCAGAAACTGAAGCATATCCATACTGAAGAACAGTGCTATTAGGAGGAAACTGAAGAAAAAAATCACCAGAGTAGAAGTAAAATAAAGAGTTATTCTGTAAAACTTGTGCCCTTTTAATACCTAAATCATTTAATGTTACACATCACATTGCAACCTTAAAACACTTCAGTTTACTCTGAAAAATCTGCTGAACCAGTGTTGCTCATCGAAGATATCTGTTTCAGCCTAACTATATGCACTGCCTTAAACTCACCACATTACTTATTTTCTGCATAGTGAGAAAATATATTTAAAAAACTACGCATGTATATAAGTCATGGGTTCACTGTATTAATGGCTCTGTTCAGCACATTGTCAGATTTTGGAATCTGCATTTATGCCCATTGTACAGGTGTTTGTGTATTTCAAAGTACGTAAATATTTCTATGCTGTGTTCAGAACAGTAACATTTAGGCTTGTGGATGCTGCCTTGCACAGAGGCTTTGCTTGGAGCAGAAGTTGGCTAAATTCAGTTCAGACACAATTCAGAAATTATCTGTTAATTTCTCCTGTTTGGTTACATGAAAGAAATTCTTAATAACATCAGAAAAAAATATCCATGTGTTTAAAAGTCTTGATCTGAGTTTTAAGTCGATGTGATGATCTGCCATTTCACTTTCAGTCTTGGTTCTTTCACAAGACGTTGTTAATGGTTTAGGAAACCAGTTAGACACTACCATTTTGATGACATGCCTGTATGAGAAATATACCTGCCTAGAGTTTACAGCAGAACATTGCTTTCTCGTCTTTCAGTTAAACCACCACTGAAATAGGAATAATTACATACACTTTTGATATTATATTGCCTCTGCTATTGGACCATCCATTCTCTACTGGAAGCCTCTCAAGCAGTGGAACTCACTTTTTCTTTTTTTCTTTTTTTTCTTTTTTTTAAACATCTGTTTTCTTCTTTCCACACCTTGAATATTTCTTTAATCCTTAGGTTCCTGAGATGAGTGCCAGCAACAACCTCTCTCTACCAGGAGGAAAAGACAAGGTCCTACAATTTTTTGAACATTTATCCAAGTTGTTGATATATACTGATTCTGTGCTCCAAGCAAGCTGCTCTAGTGGAGTGCCTCTCATAGTGGAGAGATTGGAACTGGATGACCTTCAAGGTCCCTTCCAACCCAAGCCATTCAGTGATTCTCTGGTTTTATTCTAAAGTGGTCCATTTTGGGGATAGTTGAACTTGATCTCCTGATGCCAGATTTCTCTCAAGCAATTGAAAGTTATTATTGCACTGTACCAGAAAAAAAAAACATGTTTTGTTCAGGTTACATTTCTGTAACTGGTATAACGATCCAGCAAAAGGCAGTGATTTGATTGAATTTATCAGGAGTACTATATACGGTATGTCAAAATTTGGATCAAATGTATGCCTTGTACTCCTGTATAAGAAAATCTGTACTGTACACTGCTTTAGCTATTTTTTTGGACTCTCACATTTTAATTATGTCCTTTTAGAACTATATTAGAGCCTTAAAGGTGTATATTGGCATTCATATTTGCTGAAATCTTCATGTTACCTCCTTAAAGCTGCTCACCATGAATAATCATTTCTTATGCTGTACTCAAAGTAAGGCCCACTGTTGAATGTGGAATATCCTTCCCAAACATTTTACAAAGTTATCCATAAAGGAGGACACTGGGAATCCCAGGCTGATCCAGTGACTGACGGAGGGAATATCACCAGTATTGCTGAGACACAGTAAGGTTTTATAAGGTCTTTTCGTTGTTCAGAGGGTTGTAGAAACAGCAAAATCCTATTGAATATGTCATGTATGTCCGTGTAGAATGTCTGCTTTCCAGTCTACTGTTATTTATATTAATATTGTAATAATATCCAGACCTCTGGATCGACATTGCTGTTCCACACTCTATGCAGCCATTAAAGCAGATTCCCTGTGACACGTTCATTTTGAACTTACATGTCTTTTAGGTCACAAAAACCATTCTTTAAAATAATGTCATCTAATTTTCTTTTTTTCCTACATAGGATAGATATTTCTACATCCTGCATTTCTTGTTGAGCTTTTCCTTTCTGTCTCTTGCATTTTGCAGACACTGTAGAAGATGAAATGGAAATGGCCACAGTACGGCATAGACCTGAAGCTCTTGAGCTGCTGGAAGCACAGAGTAAATTCACAAAGAAGGAACTTCAGATCTTATATAGAGGTTTCAAGAATGTAAGTACTTCAGTTTTTAATTTACCATCTGTTTCACACATTACATGCCACTGCGATCTCAGCTGTGCAGGATGGCTTTCAATTGAGCTTGTGGGGTTCCATGGTTAAATGCTGCATGTGGAAACATGCATAAAGTGTGGAAATAATCAATCTGCAACAAGTGAAGAGTTTAAAAGATGCAAAGTATGAAGCAGAGAATAATTTAAGTTAGTAAAGTAAGACTGTTCAAGGAGAGATTAAAAGTTGTGTTGAGGCTGGATTAATGAAATGATAGGAGTAGTGATGTAGTGAAAGCAAGCTGTGTGAAAGGGTACTTTAAAACAACATTTTTATTGGAAGCTCACAATGGAAGTAAAATACGGAGTCACTTAATGTGTCCTGGCTATGTATCATCTCCATTTTCAGACAGTATATAATGTTGTCATGGTAGTGATTAACCATGATTGCTCTCAAAGGCTTTCATTTCCTGAAGGTACTAAAGAACATTCCCCTGTTAATGATACCTAGTCCCAAGGTATTGCAAATCATGAGCTAATGTTCCTAATTATCTAAGGCAGAAAGGTAAAAGTGTAGTGGATAAAATAAGCCTTCTGTCCGTTTCTCTAAGAAAGTTATTTTTAGAGCCTCAGAACAAAGGACCTTGATGCTTCTCTGTGTAACATGACGCATGGAAGAAGAGAATACATTGTAAGGAAGTATTTTAATTGGTTACTATTTACTGTAATTTTCAAGAGGAATTCCAGCTCTTGATCTACTTTTGTGTTCTAAAATGTATTGCATCAAAGGAGTTGTGATGGTAATACATCTTTCTTAAAGTGTTTCATTTCCTTATCAGTACATGGTAATTAAAGACATGCAAGTATAAATATCCTCAACTTTTTGGAGCTAATGAGCATGGAACTCAGATTTTTTTTGCGTGTCTAATATGATTGTAAAGTTATCAATTACTTTCAAAAATGCTGTAAAACATGCCCAGTGCTGATGACTGTTATAAATCAGTTTAAAGCAGCAGTCTTAACCCAGGCTTCAAACTTCAGAAATGAATGGTTACCTTTGGTTGAGCTGGGATTTGTTTTGTTTCTCATCTTTGTCTGTTCTACTGCAAAACCTGGTGCTAGATTGCAGCTACCTAATCTCTTCAGAGAGTGGGTAGGGCAAGTGTGTCTCAGCTCTGTCAGAAGGTTGTCTATGTGAGTTAGTTCATTTTCCTGTCACCTGTTCAGGTTTTATCAAACACAGTTTGAGTGCTTTGGTAGGCATTGATATGGGACAGCGTTGTAGTCTCTCCCATGTCTGTATTTAAATGATCTCCCTCGACAATGCTTGTTGAATTCTGTCTGCCATTGGCCACTTCCCTTCTCAGTACCATTCTTTTTAAATTCAGCTTAATGCTATCCTGTCAGTATCTTCACCCCATGTGCTTCATCTCTGTGCTTCATGCATCAGTATATGCTGGAGGTCATCCAGCTGGAAAGTAGTTTTGCAGAAAAAGACCCGGAGGTCTTGGTGGACAGATTGAAGGAGGTGATATTTGCCTTTAATTCAGCAATGATGAGGGGAGAGTTGGAATGTTGTATTTAGTTGAATTTAGTATGCCTCAGCATACTTCTTTCAATAGTAGCCATGTAAAGGAAAGGATATAAGAACAGAGGAAATTTAGAGTTATCATTTGGCTCGCATACTGTTCTGTCACCTTGCATTCTTATACTGAAATATTTACCATACTGAATGTTACAGCTGCATATTTCAGTTTTATGTACTTTAACTACATTTATGTCATAATTATACCTTATCTTAAAAATAATTCATGTCTATTTCAAACCAACTTCCTTCTATTTTAATAGCTATTGTATTTCTGCAATGAGAAAATGAGTAACTGTTACCATTACTTCTCTCAGATATTGCTTTACACATCTCTGCCACAAACCCTGTCTAGTCTCTTCTTTCCCTAGCTAAAACTTTTTTTGTCTTTATAATCTTTCATTGTACATAACTTATTCCAACCTGTTGACTTCCCTGAATCCTGCCCAATTCTAGGTTGTGTGTTCTGAGATAGGAGCAACCAGAATTTATCCCGCTTATGTCCACTAACTTATTATTTATGGTTTCATGTTAGTTACACACACTTCTTGACTTCAGATGGGAAAGCAACAAGTATTACTGTATTACTTTAGTATAAGTGATGTCTACAAAATTTCATTTATTAAGCTTTTTATTCAAAGAGAAATAAAAATATAAGCCTGTAAAGATATTTTCATGAATTTGATTTACAGACAAGTTGCATTCCAAATCTAGCAAAAAATAGTTTATATATGAGGAGCACCAAGAGTCAGATAGCATCCTTGTATCTGTGTAAATGTACGAAAGCTTTAGAGAGTCTGCGTTGTAGAACATCTGACGTTTCAGGAAGCAAATACAGGACAACAGCAAAAAAAGGCCCTAATAGCATTGAAATGCTTGTCTTGATGGCTGTTTTGGTAGTAATCAAGGTCAAAATTTAAAGTACAAGAAGAGATATATTACAGAAAATGTAAGTAAGTGAGATAAGCGCTTTCAGATGGCCTAACAGCTGTTACAAGGAAAAGCATGAAAGGATGACTTATGAGTATTCATCAATTTTTCCATTTAAAATCTATGCTATCCTTGAAAAATGAGATTAAAAGAAGTCCTGAGCCCTCCCAGATTGTCCTTAGCACTCTGGCTTTACAATCCTCATGCACTCTTGTTGATGAATTGTTGCTCAGCTGCCATCACAGTGGGACCTCTCCATTTTGTATTTGGTTTCTTGTCATCCCATTTCTTGTAAATTGAAATTGTGATTGCAGCAGTCATTAACCTTTCAAACCAATGGCTCTGTGGCAGGCCTAGTACAAGAGGTACTTCACAATAAATTGCACAGACTATCAAGCATGCACTCAACATGTGGTCTTTCTTTCTCTTTTGTCCATTGATAGATCTCTCACAGATTTAAAAATGTCCCTGGCTTTGGTAAATTTCCATTTAAAAAATACTTAATAATACTTGTGTTGCACAAAGGATGCTCCTATGCTAAACTTAAATGTTAATGTCTTTTAATTTTGGTTGATTGTTATTGTCATAAAAAAAATCTGCAGAATGTTGTTCAGGGAAACTATTCCACTTTCCTGGAAATGTTTAAAGATTTCTTGATGAACATTTTTCTCATCTAGCTGTATATCAGAGAAAGTGTAAATTGAAATTGTACATGCATAAAAATGTCCCTGGATACATACAGTAGCTTTAAATAGGCAGCTCTATATTTGTAAAATTTATTGAGAAAACAAGATTTCTAAGACAGCTTTCTTCCCTACTAGTGTTAGTAAATGAGGCAAACAGCAACAGTAAGGAAACAGCTCTACTAATGTTATGCTTCTCCCATCATACTACCATCCACATAAAAATTCCTATGTGCATGACTCAAAATATGCTAATTTATTCAAAGGCTTTTCCATTTCAATTACAGTTTGATGGAAGCATTGTAAAACTGTCTGTTGCATTTGTGAATCTCAGTGAACATTTAATGACAGCTCATTTTTTTGATCGTAACACTTGTTGATTATCTAGAGCATTCAAGAGTTTGCAAAATAAGGTACAACTGTTCCCACTGACCTTTTCAGGAAAATCCCTTTGTTTTTGTTTTTTTTTTGAAAAAGCACTTGTGTCTAATTAAGTATTTTTCCAATCTGTTCCTGTCCTCTGGGTGTAACAATCTAAGGTATATCTACATACCCAACTATAAGAATACATACATATTTTAAGTAAGTTGGACTAGATGATGTAAAGAGGCCTCTACCCATTTCTGATCTGATCTGCCCACATTCAGGATAGATGACTAACTTAATGCAAAGGATTGGCTAATGATTTGAAACTAACAGCTGTTTCTGTGTCCTGTATGGCAGCCCAATTCCCATTCTCAACACAAGTACAGTGTGAATTCTCACATTCTTAGTCGGAAAATGCCTCCATAAATAAACAAAATGCGCATAAGTGCTTACTGTGGAAATGTATGTTGTTGTTTCATATAACTTTTTGTATGTATATAGTGTGGGCATTCTGGCATTAAAAATGTTTTTAAATTGTAGAGGGACAACATTTTATATTACCACGTTAGCTGTCAAGGAAACAAAATTCAAACTTGCCTTCAAATATCAGTTCCGGATCTTATATGATAAATGTTTGTATTATATATTTAAAGCCCTGTAAGTTATTTTTTGCTAGATCATATGATATGATGCAGAAAACCTTGCTGCTGTTTAGCAGCAGATCTCATTACAGTCAGTTTCTTAAAAGACAGAGCCCATGAACTAACTCAGTTAAGACAGCCTTCAGGGTAGCAAGGAAGCTGCATAGACTGGCTGCTGAAAGGCGCGAGGTACAGATATTTTTCTGAATTTATTTCCCTCTCCAGTGCTTGTAGGTTAGATTGGGCACTTTCAAGGGCAAAAGTGATCTGATAATAGATGCCTTTAAGAACAAGGTAGTTTTGATCACATGTGCTATAACAGCCTGATAATCAGAGCATCTTGTCATGAATAAAAATACAATTTTTGTAAAAAAAACTAGTTGAGATTAGAAGATAAAAATTAGTTGTACTGAATCAAAATGTATTTCTTTTTAAAATAATTTTTCCCTTGCTTTTTTTTTTTTTTTTTGCTAAGCATTAGAGGATATCTGCCATGCATTTTGCAGTATATGAATTATCTTCTGCAAAAAACTTCCCTTTTGTCTTTCAGAGACTAAAATAATCAATGTCTTGATCAGAATTTAATTAATACAAATGAAAAATGTGTTCCCTTTTATTGTATTTGTCAGATGCTAAAAAACTGACAGAGAATGCAAGCATTTTCTCTCTAAGAGAGAGGAAAAAATATGATGATATGAAAACTTGGAGTAACTTCATGATGAGCCATACAAATTTGGAAAGTCCATTCTATTTTTTCTTGCTTCCTCATGTAGCATTTGTTCCCTACTGGAAACCGTAACAAGGAGAAAAGCCAACGTGAATCCTCATTTCTTAGAATCAGTGAATTTTGGGGGTTGGAAGGGACCTTAAAGACCAACTAGATCCATAGGCACACAATGTTCCAGAAGATCAGGCTGCCCAAAGTCCCATCCCATATGGCCTTGAACACTGAAACAAAAGGTTTCACACAAGGAGAAATAACACTTTAGCTCAGATCAGCTACCTGTAAGTTGAATCAGCTATCTGTAAAATTAATTTCCCCCATTTCAAAGGCAATAGAATGCGTTCAGTTCACTGTGTTCCCATTCAGTTCTAGACAGGATCCATGTTTGTAATTAGTACATATTCAAGATTAATACAGGTTAAAGTAGGGAGAGAAAACAAAACATAGCACTCAGCATGAAGGATGAGGACTCTAGTACAAAAGTATTTTGCCCTTCACAACAGTTCTCCAGAGTTTGTCCTTGGAGATGAAGTGGCTTAGAGCTTAAATATTCTTTTCAGTCTCCTCCACTGAGTCCTAGGACGAGAACAAAGATTTCATCTCACCAGCAGTCTGTGCACTTAAGAGAGACATCTGTCTACTACAAAACTCCTTTTTTTTTTTTTTTAATAGTGTTGTTATTTATCAATTGTGACTTCAGATAGAGTGTCTTTTTAGTTTTACATGAGTGAGAAAACACTTTTTAAAAAAGGGTAGAAGTTTGTGAGCATGTTTTGAAAGCACTGGCATTTGTTACCAATGGCTTAGAGGGAACTTTTGTGAAAAATTTTTCACAAAATGAGAAATAAATAATGCTTACATTCATTTTATATTTCTTTCAAGAGTTAGTTGAGAAACTCAAAACTTCTCAAATACGAGTAGAAGTAATTTGGAGCTGGAGTTTGACAGTCCTGGTGTATACTTGTCACTCGTCACAGATTTACAGACCTTAATGTGTTCAGTGGAGATACGCGTTTCAATTAGTCTCGCAGTTGCTGGCAGAGACTGAAATCTTCTTTCTGAAAGTTAATAGCAAACTCAGTCCTTACACTTCTATTCATCTCATGACTTACTGCTGTTCACATTGTGTTCATCGGGGAAAAATTGTCATCTGGCACATCAGAGATTGTCTTCATAATAGTGATTGCTTACTTCTGAGTTATTTCTGATAAATGTAGGTCCTAAGTCACTAATTAAGCACAATATAAAAAGAGCATGATTTTAAGCACTCAGTAGTTCAGAGCAGTGAATACTTCTGAAGTTTTTCTTCTTCAAAAAAATCAGTGTTATATTTTAGTCTGTTTAAATTGCTATCAGTGTTTGTCTGCCCTTCCCATCTGAAGCTGGCAATACCCTTTCATGTGACTGGTGTGCTGTCAGTTGATCTCACTTAAGGCATAATGTTGGTCATGCCAGGCTGACTCTTTACATGCAGTACATACTTTCTGTTCTACTAGCCAGCTGTTTAACATAGCCCATCTACTGGCAGGGCTGTTTTCACCAATAAAGTTTTTAATGTTGTATCTGAGAAATATAAATGTTTATGTACTAGAATATGAGAAGCAAAATGTCTTTTGGCTACGCCTCGCTGAAGCTATTTTTTTGCTGCATCTGGACTGAGCCTCACAAAGTGTGGTGCTTGAGTTAAGCAGAAATATTGGATTTTTATTTCTGCATCATCACTAACATTAGAGATGTAAAATTTGGTGCAATGCATCAGTGAGAATGTTGTCATTTAAAAATTATCTCTCTTACAGTGTAATTCAGGGACTCCAACTGGACAAGAATAATTCTAAGTAGGCATGCTGTTATAGTGATACTTCTGGATGGTGCAGTTCAAACATTTGGGTCCTGAGTACTTCAAAACTTTACAGATAAGATCTTTTTTCATGCTGAACTCAGGGATTTGTTCCAGATGACAGGAATTCCCAAGTAATTTTGGATCTTTTTTTATTCTTTAAATTCACAATCAGTTTGAACCAAATCCACAGCTAGTCTCAGAAAGCTTCAGAAGTTGTTTTTTTTTTTCCACAGAAGTAATTTCGTGTAAGAAATTTAAAGAAATTACTTTGTTCTACATCTATGTTAAAAGTAGGCAGCAATAGATCTTCAAATAAAGCAGTAAATCACAAGTGAAAGCATGAAGGTGAAGCCTTTCAGCGCCGTGGAAGAATATTACAAGTTGTGGCCCAAACTGCATTTTCCTTTGATTGAATCCAAGTATCTAGCAGAGCAGCATTCTTCAGATCAGCTGGATGTTTGTGCAGTTGCTCTTCACTTGGATTATTTGAATGATTCTCACATTAACTTTCAAGTTAGAGAATTTATTCAGCCCAATTAATTCTATTATAAAATATACTTAAAGAACCTTGGATACAGTAAGTGTAACAGAAGTAATATGAACCAATAATGCAGAAGGCAGCATGATTCAGTAAACACAGCCTGTAGCTAGAAATCTGAAGACTCTTAACATTGGCTTTCCTGCTGACTTATTAACTGTTACACACCTTTAAAAGCCTATCATCCTAAAAAGCCTTCTGGGTTGCAAGAGCACATTATACCATGGCTTCACTGCCTGCATGGGCTCCTTGTTGACAATTGCCTAATTTAATATCTACTCTGACAGCCAAAACCTTTTAGAGTGTCCCTGGCTATCTGAGAGATTGCTTCTCAGCCTTTGATCAGAGCCTCCTCAAACATACCCTGAGAATAAAGTGGGGAGTAGCAGTAGGGAGGCTGGTGACTGTGGGAAACTGAACTTTCCCAGGAGCTGGAGACAACAAAGTTCATCCTCACAGGAGAGAAAAATGAAGGCTGAATTCAACTGCATTGAGTGAAATGTGTATTCTGTGGATGGTATATTTGAGCAGGACCCCTTCATGGCAAAGCTCCATATCCATCACTGGAAACAGCACTAACTTCATGTCTGAAAAGAAGCACTGATCTAGGAAGCTGTCTGTGCGGTGCTTCTAATGGTGATTTACTTGCTCCATTTATGAATCTCTGACATGGGCCAACATTACTGAGGCCCATGTCACTGAGGTATCAAGAATGATTTTTATAAGTGAGCCCCCAGCAGTTGGTTATTTATAGCACTGTTTCTGACTCAGTATCTACCTTCAATTGTAGATACAGGTACACGATCATGCTTGAGATTGTATTTATCAGCAGCAATCACTGAACTTAGGTGCACAGGATGAGCATGTGTAATGTTGAGGCAATAGAGTTTTGTATCAATATGCAGGAAATCCAGGTTCAACAACTTCATATTATCCCACTGAAGAATCCAGTTTAACTCATGGGTTTGTTTTTTTTCCCACTTACTTGCAAAGCTTTTAGGGCAAAAGCTCTTTCTTTACAATAATGACTCCTCAGTAAAAATAATAGTAAAATGGGTGATTGATTACTGTTAATGAATTTTGAACTGGAAATGCTTGTTGCTTTCCTCCAGAGCAAGATAGAAGAGTGGCACTAATAACAGAGATATTTAGAGGAAAGCAAATGTAAAATCAGATTTATCTTGGTATCAGATAGTAATAAAAATGTTGTTTGTCATGTTTTAACAACACCTATAAACTCACCAATTCTAGATACTTGTAACATTGAGCTTCTGAATTTATAATTTTATCCTTCTGGGATGAAATTCTGCCCCTATTGAAGTTAGTGGTAAAACTTCATTGAGTTTGATGGAACATATCCAAATGTTAAGAATATTCTGTGAATTTCTTCACGTATTTTTCAATACAAGAATGCCTTCTGAAAGATTCCAGGCCCATAGATAGAAAAGTCACAGTTACCATTTTCTTCAGATGATTTGTCTTTCAGTGTTTTAGCTGTCTGTGATGAAAAGAACCACACATTCATTCACTCTGTCAGACAACAATAATTTATTGCTAATTGGCTCTGAAATCCTCCAGGCCAGTCCCAGAGGAAGAAATGCCCATGAGGTAAAACCAACACATAGTCTAATGCTTTATTTTTTTTTTACCAGTACATGTACTTGTTGCTCTGTGCTGGAAAAATCTGATCCTTGTATTGATTTCTTCAATTTTTTTGTGACATATTAATAGGCGATGAAAGACTACACATCAATTTATTGCCTCAGCTCAACTGGAAGCTTGCTGGACCTCTTCAGAGTTCTCAGTTATTAAACAGAGGACATGAAATTCAAGGTTTTCATGTTTTGCCCTGCAAACAACATGCCTTGTGCATTTAGATTTCCTTGGAGCAACTTTTGGGAAACTTCAGGGCTCTCTACGTAGCTTTCTGCTCCATCTCTCAGTGGAGATCTAACTAGGATCCTAGGATTAGCTAGGATTACTATCCCTTTTCAATTAACTGTCTCAACAGCAAGCAGACCATGAACTGGCTAGAAGCTTATGCTCATGGGTTATGCTCATATGCTTATGCTCAGTAATTTTTCTGTTTCTTATTTTAATTAGTATAACTTCCCAGATTTGAATGTCATAATAATCTCTCAGAGTTGATCAAATAGCAACACTGAATTTGATTTTAAAAAATCCAGTACATTTCCAGTAGTGTTGGAAAAATTAAATCAAGTCACACAGCATATGCTCCATTGCATAAGAGATGTAGTGTCATCCCCCTGTAATGCAGCTTAAGTTATAAAAGCCTTGTTTTTTCATTTTGTTCTCAGAAGCTGCTGTTATGGAACAGAGAAAAGTTTTATGTGCCATAAACTTAGAAGGTTTTGCAAGAAGTTTTTATGCCAAGCAATTTCATCCTCAATGAATCTCCTTAGGGACTGATACCCCTATGAGAAATGAAATTTCTGTCTTATGCCTACACTCTATGATGCATAACTCTTTTCCACATGTGCTTGATTCTCTAGTTATCTTTTTCGCTCATCTGTGTTAGCTGGGAGATTTCTTCAGCTTCTTTTTTTGTTTCTCTGAGCTGTTCATTTTCACAAAAAATATCTCAGCAACTATTGGTCACCATTTATTTAGAATTATCTTGGTATTCAATTCCAGTGATTTGACTTACTTGACAAATTTTAGAAATGCTGCCAAAGATGAGAACCCAGTGTACCGAGTATCTACCTACAAAACAGTGAAGGCTTCAAAACAGTCAAAAGGAAATTGATTCATGTAGCTTACTTAGATTTTTACTGTGCTTAAAAATGTTACTAATTTATATCCCTGTCTAAACTTCTAATCGGTTTTTGATGTTTTTTTCATATCTTTTACTGAGTTATAGAAACAATATCTCATTTGTAAAGTAGCTATAGTATATCTTTCATCGTTTTATGGAGCTTTTTGTTCCTCTTTCTCGAAGGCATTCCTTGCCATAAAGCCTGCTCTGGCCCTTCCATGATCACTTTGAAAAGGGCAATTCTACCGGTCAGGTGTGTTCTCCATGTCATGGACCTATGCTCTGGGATAACCTCTCTGGGTTACAGACTAAGAGAAATGTAGATGTAGTGTGCTGGCAGGTTGGACAAGCTCAGATGTGAGGTTTTGTGACATGAAGAGAAAAACCCATGTCAGATGTTGAATGCCAGAGAGCCACCATGAGAAGGCAAAATGCCTTTACATTGTGAATGTGGAAGAAGCATTTCTTCCTGTGGATCTCCTATGTCCCTCAGAGAGCAGCTTCACATATTTTACTACCCTACAATTATGTGTGATTTTCACTGCTGTACTTGGTCAGGTCCTATTTATGCCAACTTCAAGCTATAACATATACATTACATTTATGTAAGTAAGCACTTACTTCTGTTCTTTAGTTTGCAATGCTTGGGTTCTTCTCCTGAACGAAAGTTTTATAAGAAACAGAGAATGCAAAAAACTTTGTTAAAGGATAAATGTATTACTATATGAAATGTAAGTAATGAATACAGTGTTTGATTTCCAGTTTCTAACCTATGCTGCATTGAATTTTATGCTCTTTGCCATTTCTGCAAGCTGACAGGATTCTGTAGGAGCTGAAATTCTTCAGTGTTTTTCATCACAGCTAGCACTAACCAAATACTGATCTGTCTTTACTATGGCATGCCTTTGAAGAAACAAAAGAACTGCCACTCTTTGAAAAATGCTGAAACGTTATGAGATAGGACAGATTTTCAAGCTGATTGTCTTACGTTCAGATGAGTCCCAGGAGTACAAAACCCACAGTTCTTATTTAATGATTAAAACAGTGTCAGCACTTAATACCAACAGTTGACTCTGACAAACTTTAAAAAAATAAAACCCATGGAATTTTAAACAAAATATAGTTCTTGTGTCTAATCCCTGACACAGTGAGTTTGCTTAATAAATACTTTGTGCTAAATTCTGGCTTTCTCACTTTCCATAATGGTTATGCAATATTAGTAATTGTAGAAAATTGTGCTAATCTGCTAACAGGAGAGCATCAGACTGTTTAGAGGAAGGTTGTTCTATCGTTCCCTCCTCAGAATTTTCCAGACTATAAGAATGTTATTATAACCAACAAAAGCACCAACTGAGCTCCTAAATCCTAACTCCCTCATGTAAGAAACATAAAGGTTTCCATGGTTTTAGTGTAGGGTGTTGATATATATGCTCATACTGCTGGTAGGAACTGATGGTGTTCTCCATCCTTTTCAAGGATATCTTTTGAGAGGGTTTAAGGCCGAATCAACCTGAGCAATTAGCATTTGCTGGCAAGAGGTTTTCTCCTGTGCTCACCTGAGAACATAACTGGTTTGAAGGGATGTGGTCAAAACCACTCACATAGAACTATATGAAAGGCAGTGCTTGCCTCCATACAGTTTTTCCCAAGAGTCTAAGTACCTTGTCTTTGCCAAGTGTTTACAGCAAAATGCACCACTCAGTGTTTAAAGCATGGGTTCTGCTACATATAATTTAATTATAGTGCCTTCCTATTTGTGAAGTCAGGATTGTAAAATGCCCTCCTGTAGTGACAAACAAGGACAGAAGCAGTAAGCACCTCTCAGATGCCAGGGACTCATCCATAAAGTTTTGATCTGTCAGGCTTTGGAGTGAGTTTTTAAGTTAAGGTCTTCAGTCATGTTATTTACTGCTGCTTTAGTGCCAGTGCTAATAATAGGAGACTGAAAATTACAGTGGTTAGTGGGCATTGCTAAATGAAGAGCAGCGCTGATTAAAAGTGCTGCTGGCACCCAGCCCATTGCATGGGACATGAAGCCAAAGTGTTGATTGCTATTTACTGCGTGAAGACACAGATGCTGGGTGTGGGCCAGCTCCTCTGTTTCTGCTTGTTTTCCTCTGAAACTGCCATAGTAAGTAGAGGGTGGGAAGAAGCCTCTCATTGTTAGAGTATCTTTCAGTGGGAGGTTCAAAACCTTGAACAAATCTGCTGTGCCACTGGGAAGCAGTATTGTAATTCTTATTACAGTAAATTCAAACAAGAAGCACTGAGTTTTACCTGATGAGATGAGGCTTGAACAGTTCTTATACGTATCTCACCAATGGATGTCAGTGCAGACTGACTTGATCAGTCAGATGAGATTTGATGCTATAAAATCCATTGGTTTCCCCGATTTTCCTAGAGGTACAGGCTGTTGCCACTGCAGCGTATGTGAAATAAAAGATAATTCAATAACCTGTGATGTTGCCCCTGTGAGTCATTAGCTAAATTCTGCTGCAGTTTAGAACAGCAAAGAAAGATCAAAAAGAAGGATTTTTATTCATTACTTTCTGCTTATGATATAGCATATCATTTTTCTATATGGTTGCACCACAATTATTTTCCAAATTGTAAAACAAAAACTATTTCAATAAAGAAAATGTGCTTTGAAGGCTTTATTTTATTTTATTTTATTTTACAGCTTACAGGTCAGAAAACTATGATGAGAAATCTAATAAACAAACAAAAAATCAAATACAGTAGTCTCAATTTCAATACGCAGGGGGTTAATAGCTTTCCCTTTTTCAATAACATGAAAAGTAGAAGCGATAACTGAAATAAAAAACACCAATGGTTTGCAATGTCATTGCACTGAGTACAGGTTATTCATTAGAGAAAATGAGTTTACATCCTTCAGGCTAGAGATAGGTCATTAGAAACACCCTCATTCATACATATAACATATATTGGTTTTGTGCTGGGGATAATATCTCACAAATATGAATAGTGTACATATAATTTTTCTTAGAATTAAATTTTCATAAGAGTAATTTCAGGAAGTGTTATTAAGAAAAGTAATTAAAAAAAACAAACAACAACAACAAAAAAAAAAAACAAAAAAAAACCAAGCAAACAAAAGTCATACAAAAATCACCCTGTGGTTTAGATTTATAAAATGTCTACTTTCCAAATATATTAATGTGTATCAATGTGCAGGCTCTTTCAGAACTCATACAAGACAGGAAAGTCTTCAATAATGTACTGATTAATCTTCATTTTACTCCAGGAAGCATTTATAGAACAAAAATTACATGAAATTCCTTTAACTATAATGGTGTCTTAAGTACACTTTGTCCTACACTTTGTATGTGTTCTACTTTAAACAGATGTAGAATAATTAGGAAGTATGAATTGAGCTGAACCAGGAAAGAAAATCCTTAATTGAGTCCATTCCATTCCCTGTGTCTCTGGCATTCACAGATACATACTAACTTGAAAGTTCTTTGTTTATCAGTACAATTCTAATAATTCAGTAATTAAAATAAATATGGAATATAATTTTAAAATTTTAGGATAGTTAGCAAAATATTTTAATTATTTAATGGCATGCAAAAATTGATTAGAGTAACAAGTTTATGATTCTGAGTTGCTTGAGGAGTTATCCTCTCTCTCTGAGAAAATTAACTGGTGCTCATTTTATAGGTAACTGGTATGAAGAAGAAGGCAGTGTCGGGTAGAGTAAGAATTCTTTACTATTGAAGCCTGTCTATGCTCATCTTCCTATTCTGAGTAAGGAGGTACACATTGCTGCCACTTCCATGGCAATGATGTGAAAGGGAGAGAGCCTTTCTTAATGCCATTAGTAGCTTGTACTTAAATAGTTTCGTGTAGGTTAGCAGCAAGTGCTGGAGTCTTATGTTCCCTAGAGTAATTGTTGTCAGATGTCAGAAAAATGCATTTGTTTCTCGGTAATTAAAAGCAGCTCCATATGTAACTTTTCAGAAGAAAGATGACTACAGTCTGGGCTTGTTCTGTTGTATTATAGACCAGGCCATGCCTCAGTGTAAAGATAGAATAAAGAATAAAACCAACATTCATCCTTTTTGAGGAGTTTGAAATGCTGTCCTGCCCACCACACCCAGACCTTTGACGAACTACCTTTTATAGCAAGAGATAGCAAAGCTCAAGAGGAACACAGAAGCAGGGGAAGAATATAATTGCCTGATCAAAGAACCAAAGTAGGTGTCTCTTCTGCAGTCACTGCAATTATCTCATACATGTGTTGATTTCCTGAAAACTTCCTCAAAGTGCCCATTTGATGTGGAAGTGTTGAATGAGAAATCAATACAAAGGAAATTAAATGCCATTCATCCAATTTCAAAAAGAAGAGCCCAAATACAGTGCAGTGGTTCAGAAGATTCTGTTCAAAGAGGCAGTTTCAGAGAAATGACCGTCTGTAACAGATTAGAAGGACAGGATTCTTTTCCTTTTAATCTATAGAAGAAATAGCCCCTTGAAATTTTACTGACACCTAATGAGCAGTACTTACAGCTCAGTCTCCATGAATTCATTGCCCTCTTGGTGATATCTAAGTGTGCCATGAAAACAGCTGCTCCCCTATCTCCACATTTTTTCTGTTAGTGCCTCTTCTAGAAGTATTTAGAGCAAAGGAACAGGAAAAAAGGGGCATAAATGTGGGAAATTTTAAAACTATTAATGAGAAAAGAAGAAGATCTTTTGTACTATCTATCGTTTCCCACGTTAGTTTTCCCTGCCTTAATTTCCAGTGCTGTGATCAGCCACATTTCAAATATTTTAAGAAAAAAGTCTTCTCCAAATTACTTTAAGACTGCTTCATAATCTGGTGCATAGCGTCTCTTTTACATATATCTTTTGAGCTACATTTCAGACTGTGAAATCAAGCCCTTCTTTCACCCCAAACTGCATTTTGTTTGTATCATCTCCTTTGAACTCCTAAGTTTATGCCACTTTTTTAGCTGCTGTAGTTTTTCTTCCTCTTCTTGGTGTTTCTCCCATGTTGCCAAATGATGTGATCTGAAGGCCAGCAGTGCCACCCAGCCCTTCTGTCAGTAAGATCACTTCTGATATGTGTTCTGCCTTTTTACTGGAGGGAAAAAAAGTATATATATGTATATATCTATATCTATCTATCTATATATATACTTCTGTATAAATATATAAAACACCCTATATTATAAGAATGCTTTCAGGACACAATGCTAATCACACTATTAGTCACTTAAAAATAAGCTGGCACTGAAATGCATTCCTGATGAATACATCAACATTGCGTTAGATTTATTTTTTAGTATAGAGAAATGAGTTACAAAATTACCTGTTTTGTTTTGTTTAGAATACAGTAAGTTACAAGCTTATTCACAGCATGCAGTTCTAGCAGAGGTCAAAACTTGAACTTAGCCTGATTGGTATTGGTAAACGTATTTTTAATACTAAAGATATTCCCAAGTAAAATCAGTAGTGATATATGGAATATAAATTAATGTACTATATATTGAATTATATATATTTATTAAATGTAATACCCTCCTTAGTGGGTCTGCTTGAGCTAACAGAATTCAGCATACAGCTGGGAGCAAAAAGCATATAAAATATAAACAGAAGTAAGCAGGGACAGCTCTGGAGGAGCTGGTGTATTGGGGGAAAAGCAAAAAAACACCTTTGGTCACCCTGTGTTGAAGGTAAACGGTGATATTACTGTAATCACCAGCCACTCCAAAGAGGCATTTGAAATAAGTTGTTGTGGATTTGCAGCTGTAGGAAGGAAAATTAAAAACTTGGGAACCTTGATGTGGAAATTATCATCGTGATGCCATTGTTGCTTTTTGTCACTTGTAGTTTTTATTTTTATTCTACAACCATAACTTCATGCACTATAACTTCACTGCTCAGCCAATTACCCCATCTAAACATGGGATACATGCAATTTTAGTGATTCATCAGCCTAATCACTACTGCAATTAGAATCACATTAGTTTTTCAACAAACTAAAAACCATTTTTTAAACGTGTCACTCCTTGTTTGAGATAACTTTTTCTATTATTTTCATCCACCCACACTCACCTTAGTGCTTTTGTCACTGCTCAGCCTCCTAGCTGCTGGGATTCCAGCTTTTTTTCCATAAGGACCCATGGCTACAGAGCCATTACCTGAGCAGCAGAGCGCTATTATCTGACATGAACTGGCAAAAGCTGTTGAGTATCAGAGATTCAGAGTTAGATTTTGAATGTGGCAGTTGCTAAGATTTATAAGGCTCATATATGTGCTACAAATACCTGTTTGACTCAGCTGCTGAAGCACAACAGCTGACATACACATCCATTTTAGCAAAAGCCTTTAGTATGTCTGTACTGTTAATGGCAATGTGTCAGCCTGCATGTCAAGATGTGACGGGCCCCTTCCGGAGAGAGATTATCTGTTTTTCTCCTTCCAAGGCATAATGAGACCATGTTAGACATCTTTCACCAAAGTCCCTATCTTGTCCTCTGAGGCACGGTTTGTACCTTTGTTCTTTATATGTGCTACTTTTGGAACACATTTTATTTCACAGAAGGAAGAAGACAAGAACAATTTATGAACTAAGTGTCAGTGGGCTTGTTCCCAGTAATTTATACAGTACTAAAAACCCCAGATAATGAATTTGCAGAGATGCAGCTTTGGAAGCAAAGAGTGCACAGAAAAGTTCTGCCCCATACATGCAATGGAACGACTTTCCAAAGCTGATCAACAGCACAAATTCTCCTTAAAATTAGGGGTTATCTCAAACATATCAGAATTCAGTATACCAAGTAGTATAGAATAGTTTTTCTCATCTGTCCAGTGTTAGCTCACAAAACTCAGGCTGTTTTTGTTAAAGTGTCTGCCCCAGTCAAGGGTTTGGCTATTACTGCTCTTCAGGTATGTTGCTGCTGTCTCATCCCTTAGCATTGACCTACCTACTTGAAACAGGCCCCAAGCTCTCCACCCCTCCACATACTTTCCATCCCTGCTGCTGAGCCCTCCTCAGATCCTCCACATCGCTTAGCCTCTGCTCTGTACTCTGACAAGCAGGGACAGACAATAGCTGGCCATGGCTTGGGAGCCATGCACTTATTTGCACTAAGAATGCTTTGTTGACTCGTACTCAACTTGACATCTGCTGTCACCCCACGTCCTTTTTGGCAGTGGTGCCATTCTGCCAATCTCTTCACAGCTTGTTCTGATGCAAGGAACAATTTCTTTCCAGATGCAGAGCATTGCAGCTCTGATCGTACTTCATGATGTGAATGTTGGCCTGGATTTCATTATTAATTTGGCCTAGATTATGTTGTTAAATTAAGACAATTTTTTAACGTTCTCATGCTGATTTTGTCAAAGTCCTGTTATATTCAAATGAAAAATTAAGAACTGGACCAGGCGATGAAAAGTGACTGTGGGCTTGAGTTGCATGGGTTTTGTTAGAGTTAACTTCAAAGGATATTTCAGAATTATGTTTACGATTTTCATTACATTGTGCATTCATGGTACTTTTAAGTTTTCAGTCAGAATAGAAGTCTATGCAAAAAAAGAAAATATTGTTAGTCAGAGACAATTAAGTTGATACACATGAACATATATCTGAAATCAAGCAGAACAAAATTGGATGGGAAAGTTGACATGCAAAAGCCTGTAAGTAAAATATATTTAAAATTGCCAAAGTTTGTAATACAGCTTAATCCAGCATTGAAAAATATTTATTGTACTGACAGATTTATGAGCTTGGTGTTTTTTTTCTGCTTTGTTCCCTTTTCCCTTCACTGTTTTTCTTTTTTGTCTCCTGTCTAAAATGGGTGTTGATTAAGTGGTAGAGATAAATCTGCCCAGTGCAATATTCTTAGAAATACTTTAAAAAAAAAAAGACAGCTTAGACAACATGAAGCTTGTAAATCATTTACAGGTTTTGGAGTAGTTCATAAGACCATGTGCTGGAAGTGTAATTTCCCAGCAGTAAAACAGCAAGCAGGAGAGACCATCAAAAGGCAGAGCATATTTATTATTCTCTATCTCTGTTCTCTCTGTCAGTCTATTTTATTTTCTCTTTAAAGCAGAGAGGACAGGACTCAGGAAGAACAGTTCAAGATGAATTTATGCTCCTTTCCTTTTCTTCCACAAGGAACACATAATGCAATCTAATGCAATTTTAAAGGACTGTCAAACAAATTTTCTGTAACAAAATAAATTATATATACATTTGGAGGGAAAAAAAAGAATATGGGAAATGGTTTAAATGTCTAAAATTTTTCTTTCAAACTATTTAATTATATTGCTTCATAAGAGTTAAATGAAAAATTAGAAACATTTTTTCTTTTTTAAATTGCAGTTGGTACAATGGAAGAAGTCAGCAATAACTTGATATAAAGCCATGGGGAATACTTAACAATTACAATATTAAATGCCTTTTACAGAAATGGAGAAATCTCTTGATAAATTCAATAATGCCAGATTTATGAGACAGCAAAAGAATGTTATTGAAGGTAAATGATGTTCACTAGATATGTATTTAGATTCAAATTGCTTAAGGAAAAACTGTTTGCATCTTGTAGAGTCTCAGAAGAAAGCTCCAAGCTTAAAAAAGAAAAGTTTGAAACTAACTGTTTTTTCTAAGCGTAATTGGCCAATATTTCAGGTTTTACATTCTGTGGATGGAAAATGTAAGCTGTTACTGGCAATGCCGTGACAAAGAGAAGAGCTAAATACAGAGAACCTACCTAGATAAATTCAAGAAGTTATTCATTACCTGCACTTTCATTACGCTTGCATCAGTGACAGCCTCTGTGGCCATACACAAGTCATTTTGTACTTATGTCTCCATGCCTGCCCTTTGTCTACCTGTTCTGATCAAACAATTGTTTCTTACTATGTATTTGCATGCTCCCACTTATCAGGAACTTACGATCTGATTTTGGCTGAGGGCAAGTGACGTAAATCAAAATTTTGGTTGAGGGTGACATCAGTCAAAATAATCCAACATGTATAGATCTGACATGGGTTTTTTCAGGCAGTGCATCATCTCTCAATTAGTGAGATGACACTATTTGTTTCTTCACATAAGCTGTCAAAGCTATGAATATCTTCTTGTTCCTTATTTGATCTAATAGAAATGTCATTTGTCACAGGAAAAGCTGTTATTACACTGGCAAATGATGTTACACTGTTCTTTATCTTCATATGAAGCTACTTCCTTTCCCCAGTGCTCCAGAATAGGATCACATATGAGTGTGAATTGCATAGCACTTGACAAATATATATATATGAACCTTAACTGACTTTTCTTCCCTTACTTTGTTTCCAGATATACTTCTGTCTTATAGAGCTTGCCAGGCTTTTTTTTCACCCACTGCATTGAAGAAGGAATTAAGGCAAAAGGGAATTATGTGCATTGTCTGAAATCATCTGCTCAGTCTGGAAAGTTTGGGACTTGACTCCAGAGTCTTGCCTTTGATTTTTACTGCATGACTTAGTAACTGATATTGTATTCCTTGTTTTTTCTACCTCTTTACATAACTCATTTTTATAAAGTGACTGCTCTAATCCTCTTTTCTTCCCCTTTGTTTCACTTTGTTTTCTCTGACTACATCCTGCTGTGACAGATTCTGCTTGTTCTTCCTTACATATTTCAGTTTATAAACAAGATGTAAAGAGGCAGAAGGATCTGCAAGGCTTGAGAAAGACCTTCTGAGGTGGAGTTTTCTGAACATACTAACTGTAACTCATCAGCTACACTATGACTGCTTATTTTGATTTTGATACTGAACTGCAAATGCAGTTTAGCTTCCTGCTTGGTTTCTGTGCCACACAGGTGCTGCTTGCCCATGACCAGTGGTGACATTGACACAGTGGCTGCTGCTCATGCTGTCACTCAGTTCTATATGCTGAAGTTGAGAAGAAATGGCACAGAAAAAAAAATTGTCCAATGGGAACTCTTTAGGAAGGCATTTCAAAGTGATGCATTAATATTGTTAGAGTGAAATCAGGCTCATGTAGAATGTTGAACTCTTAGGTTTACACATATTCTATATGGTCTTTTAACACAGGGCTTGCCTGAAACAGATTCCACATTATTTATTTATTGTCTCTAACTTTTTCCAGGAATGTCCCAGTGGTGTTGTCAATGAAGAAACCTTCAAAGAGATTTACTCTCAGTTCTTTCCACAGGGAGGTGAGTACTTGGCAGCCCTCACTGGTACAGCAGTGCATTGTGGCATGTTTGTTTACTTATAAGTGTGACAAAAGACCCTATTCAAATTAAGAAACTGTTGTTGTCTCAGGCTCTGTTTAACTCTTGGGGTACTTATTGGACACATTTAAAAGTGTAAGTTTCTGAAGGAAATGCAACATCTACATGAAGTCAGCCTGCTGTTACGAAGATACCACCTGTATTTGGGTATCTTTGAAGTAGGTTATTTCCTTTCAAACTTCCTATGCATTCTTTTCCATTCTCTTTCACTCCACAAAACCTCTCACAGTAGGATTGAAATCTGTAGGAGGCACTAGTCTTGTGAGTCAAATTAAAATTTAGTATCAGTGGGAGAACTCCCTTGACTTTCATGGAGTTTCTTTACATAAACAAAGGTTTTTTCTGCTATGCTTAATTTCAGTGCAATGGCTTCCAGGGCCTATTCTTCATTATCTTTCAGTGCAATGAAGGCAACACAAAACATTTCACTTTTTCTTTTTGCATAGAAACTCAGATTATTTTTTAGTTTGAATAGTTTTCTCTTCTTTTCTTCTGCTTACCTTTACCATTCAGTCCTCTCTCTTCCTATTTTCCTACAGCTCTTCAGTCCTGCCTCTTCATCTTTTCCCACAACTCTTGAGATTTGCATGCTAGCATAGGACTGTTCGTAGCTCTTCATAGCTCTTTCTTTTCATGCATGTAAAAAAAAAATCAGAAACCCCCTCAACTTAATTGGTGGGAACAAAAGCTTTTCCAATTAGTTTCATTTTAAATAAAAACCTACAAGGTAAAGAGCAGCATTCATTGTGGATTACCATCACTGGAATCCTCAGCAAGTAGGCACAATCAATAGGGAAGAACAAGAGGCTAGAAGAATTGACCCACTTACTGATTATTTCTGCATCTAAGCTTTTAAGCCCAGCTAATTACAGTTTCAGATATTGCATTTTCTAACCACTCTGGCTGGTGAAAACAACCACTCCGTATGTGGTTTACTACACCTTTACTGCACTTAAAATTATAAGAATAAAAAAAATCTTATTGTTACACTCAAAATAGTTCATGGGCAAAAAGAAAGAACAACTTTTACACAAATAGATGTATTGTTAGAATAAGTGCAGTCTCAAAAGTATAGCCTTTCTTAGTCCAGAGCTAACTGTTACAAAGAAACAGTAAGAACATTAATAAAATTAAAATTGCTACACAGACACTAATTAGTTTCTACCCCATTTCCTTGTCTTATGCTCACCTGCCC
The DNA here is from genome assembly GCF_026119805.1 of Tympanuchus pallidicinctus. Classification (NCBI taxonomy): domain Eukaryota; kingdom Metazoa; phylum Chordata; class Aves; order Galliformes; family Phasianidae; genus Tympanuchus; species Tympanuchus pallidicinctus. The sequence goes on along the minus strand of NW_026294721.1, from coordinate 15,622,958 downwards.
ACTGCTCCTCTGGGCCTTTCGAGGAGTGGTGTCATTTGTGGGAGAAAGTGAGGAGTCAGCATGCAGAATTCTCCCACAAGGAATCTGATACTTTTGTTGGTGCTTTTTCAGTCTTTGTTCTAGGATTCACTTCGGATCATTTGTGTACCTTTCTGGTTTCCAGCTCTGTGTTACTTCTAAATTTATTGAATGGCATCTTTTACTATCTCCTTGTTTCTTGCTACCCCTAATACCACTCTTGTCCAGCTCCACATCTGTTTTTCTTCACCAGGCTCCAGGTGAGACCATTATGGCTGTAGGTTCTCCAGTTCCAGCCTGTGCCCCATCCCCTCCCACATCCTACCCACGCCAGCATTACAGCCTAGAATAACTGCGTGTTTTTAGAGTTGTACCATAAAAGCAAAACCAATCGGCCTCAGAAACGTGGCTGATCAGAGAAGCAGTTGCCACAGCTACACGGGGGAGAACAAAGATAAAGCTGCAGGCAGGTTAAGAGGAGCCCATGCAGCATGAGCCTGCCTGGCCTTGGTCCTGCAGTGAGCTCTGCAAATCCTATGGCTTGTCGGCAGCAGTGGCAACAGTATTCAGAGCTGACAATGGTACTGTACTTTTTGGACTGAAAATATGCTTTTTTCTTTCTCTTTATTTAATTTTGGGAAGACACAGTAAAAAGAATCCCTAAGAAAACCAGGATCCAATAGACTACTATAAATCTTTAGCTTCTTTTCAGTTTTGAGTCCATGAAGTGAACTTAACCCCAAAATCAAATTCAAAACTCCTGTTTGCTTCAGAGGTGCTAATACACTACATTTCCTGTCACCTGCACAGCAACTTTGCTTTACTGAATCAGAATTATTTTTATAGAAACGCCATGTATTACAATTTTAGCATGGTATGAAAATATCAAATCCAGATAATTCATCTGCAGTAGATGCTGCTGTGCATGCTAACAGCATTTTAGCTTTTTCAGTAAAGCAGTTTTAGAGATTCTCAATGAATTGCACCAAGAAGTGACCACCAGAAGCTTATTCCACTCACTGCCTATGGTCCACATCCTCCACATGAAGGCCGACTGCTAAAGAATCCATGAAGACAGTGTAAATAAATGTGAAAGCACTATGCAATTTTCCTCAAAATTACAGGAAGAATAATCAGAGGAGACAGCAGAAGAGTTGATTGTCCTCACAAGAGTAACAGCTCACAGCAGCAATTCTATTGTTTTTGCAGGCACAATGAGACTTATAGCATTTTCTGTAGGTTTTGATATGTTTTGCAGATGCCTTGCTGACTTTTGCTATTTTTTGAGAGGTTTGAAAACCCAAGTCTGTTCTTGGTTTCCCACAGTAGACAAGATGTCTTCCAAGAACCATTAATATAGCCTGTTAACTGCAGAGTGAAATCACCGTATTGAAGCTTCTAGTTAAGCAGCCAGTCTGATGTTTCACCTGTGAGTGTAATGCCAATGTGCTGTGTGCAGTGAAGGCCTCTGAATTTCAGCTGAACTTGAAACACTACTTTTGCATGTGAATATTGAAAAATATTTAAAATCACAACAGCAAAGGCAATGTATTCGTATGTCCCCATGTTAAAACATCATACATGTAGATGTGTGCCACAAATGTTCACATAATCAAAAAACTGACACACCAGAATTTGTAATTAAAACTGTACATATCACCTGAATAAAAGGAATGATATTGAGTAACATTTTAAGCCTTAGAGTGATCAAGCAATTATCAAATCATGATCTGCCGATGTCATCCAGCAACTTTATCAAGTGATGTCAAGGACTAACCAGGACTAGGGACACAGGATCTACAAGAATATCAAAGGAGATGATGCAGAATTGTAATAAAATCAGTGTATTTCAAAAGGCAGGAATAGCTTTCTGAAAAGTTTTCCATGCCCAAAAGATAGAAAAATAGAAAAATAACTTTCTAGAAAATGAGAAAGACAGTGCTATACTGGTGAATGACTAGGCCCCAGTAGCTTCCCTGCATGCACACAACAGGTTATCTGGGAAAAAAGCACTAGGATTTGTTCTTCAGCCGTGCAGGTCACAGATAGGAATCCGCACACTGAACAATTATTGTGCTCCTCAGTTAAGAAAAAAGTGGATTATGTTCATGGTTTTCTAAGGCTTACTCTTGGATATATAATGATTACCATTTTTTGGTCTGATATTTAAAATGTTTTAATGATGTATTTCAAAAGAATTCTGATCTAATATCTGTTCCTGCCTCAACCTGTCAAAATATCAATTTAACGTACAAGTTGTATCAGATCCTTGAAACGAAAACACATCTGACTTAAAAAGTGAAGCTTTTGTCTAAAGTGATTAATGTTCAAGATGTGTATGGGGATCACATTAAGTAGCTGTAACTAAAACACCAGAGTACCTCATCCTGCAGTGCTTTAGAAGACAAAATTTCAGACTAAAATTACATGCACAAACAAAATGTAAATAGACAGAAAATGATTAGGAATATTTCACACATTTTCAAGAAATGAGTGCCAAGAAAATTGGATGGTATTTAAAATTCAATTTACAGTAATTATGCCTCTATGATGTTTTTTTTTTTTTCTGAAGATTTGTATACTGTATTGTTGTACAACAGATGTCTCAGTAGATTTTAAAAAATAAGAGAATTAAAATTCTAAACATCATAAACTTTAGTAAAGAAGTTTACATTTTTCAGTTAAAGTGGAAGTTCGCCTGCTTAAGCAACCATACTGATGGCTGGCATCATGGATGAGTGAACGAATATCTCTACAGAATTTCTAAATTCTGGGGAGGAAATTCTCTGAAATGTGTTAAAAGACATAAGGTTTGAAAGCTGCAAGGTTTGTTCTTATTACAGTTGTGTTTTATTAAATTAACATGTTGAAGATCAGAGACATCGCTTACTTGGTCTGAATCTGTGAAGCACAGTTTTGAGTTTCTGTTCAAAATATATTACTCTTGGACCAGCTTGTGTCTCTTGGAAGGAATCTGGTGGAAATGGAAAGATACATGGATGCTGTATAGTGTTTCCAAAACGACTTGATTAAGAAGTCAAAAAGGCTTGAAAAGTGAACAATTAGTGAAAACATCACTTGTTCAACCATCTTTCAGAATATTATTGACCTCTTCACTTAGTCACAGCCACTCATGTTCATGGTTTTTAAGCACCTAGTTTTTGTAAAATGGAAATTGAGCAGCATTCCAGCTATGGGTCTCTCACCTGTGGCTGTTGACAAGTACTGAACAGCCAGATGGGTGGCAGATGCTGCTGAAGCGACTCTGAAATCTCATCTTCTGCATTTCCCTATGCCAGTTTGCTGTGCAGAGCCCCAGAGCAGCAGCAGCTTCTGACCCGCTCATCTTCAACTAAAACAATCCGCCTGTTGCCAGAGTAAAAGCCATACGCCAAGTGCACAGATGGCAGTGCCTGCTTCCCTCACTTAAAGTGACAAATGAACACATTTTTCTTCTTTAGCACATGAGAAAGATCTCCCATTATGGTCATTTAACTGATAAAGTAGCATTCCCATTGATGCAGACTGTTTCAGAGTACCATAACGTGACTTCTTAACCGCTTGTTCAGATCTCAGTGATTAATCGTTTGCATGCAGCAATAGTAATGAAAATGAATAAAGATATTCTAGCCTATACTTTCAGAATTTCCTTTCAGGTCTAGTTGCACATATACTTAATCTTCTAATTTACCCCATCCATCCTGCCTCCCCAAAAAAGTTCGAAGTGATTTGAAATTTTAATTTTAGTTGGTGTCAAAATATATCTTCCAATAATTATTTTCACTGAATAAGATGTGCTTACTATGAAGAAGATGTGCTTACTATGACACATTTTTATTGTTTTAAATTGTAGATTCCACAACTTATGCACATTTTCTGTTTAATGCATTTGACACTGATCACAATGGATCTGTAAGTTTTGAGGTGAGTGATACTGTTATGTCTTTCTCTACATTTTCATTAATGTTTTAATATTCTTTGCAGTGAAGCTGAATGTGATTGGTTTTATTATATGGATCACATAAAAAGACTCAAGTTTTTGACATGGTAACAAAATTGTTATTATTTTACAATCGTATATCCCAGGAATATAACTCAAACCAAGCTATGTAACGTTTTTTGTAAATTTGCTCATTAAAAGGTAAGTCAACTTATTCAATAGTTGCATAACAGAATCCTTATCTTTTCCCCTGCTTTCAAGATGAGAAAGACTGTGATCCAGCTCAAGTTGCAAGGATGATTCAGACAAAATAGGATTGCTTATACACTCTGTTATTTCCAGGAGGAGGTTCTACAAACATATATAGTATTTAAAAGCACAAATGTTTAAAACAAATTCTTCCTCCATTTACCTGCCCAATCTGTTTTTTAAAAATTCTGTCTTTCCCTGCTGAGGCTGATGTCACCACCTGCAAAGGCTGACGTCACTGACACAAAACCATGATAAAAAAGGCAACTCCCTGCAGCAGTTAAATGAAAGCAAGTGGTGCTGAAAAGGAGCCCTTACTTTAAGCCCTTTCTTTAAGAATTAAATGTTTTGCTTTTTTTTCAATGGACAGATGGTATCCTTACAACCTGAGATTGGTTTGGAATTCAATTTCACTGGTGGAAATTTGTTTAAATGCTCTATATATGTTTTTATTATTTGAAGGAAAATCTTTTTTAAAAATTTTTATTGTTTTATTATTGATGTAATGTGGAAGAATCCTTGCCAAGCAGATGCACTGTGATTGCAAATCTAAACCTCAGCTGGGAAGATAACCAGAGCATTTTGTGGGGGATTATTTGCATTTACTTGAAAAACACAAACCCCATCTGCCTTCTTCCAGGCAGCTGAAATCAATGGGCTCCATGTAAAACTGGAAGCAGAAATGGAGCTTTTATTCACATCTTCTGTATGAGGCTAATTCTACAAGGAATCCTGGTAACATCAGTAACAGCAACAGCAGTGCTGGAAAGTATTTTTAGCATCAATATTTAAGAAACATTTCTGCTGTTTTCATTAGGGAAAATGAGAACAAAAGAAGCTTTTGTAATCTTTGTAGACAATTTGTTCACATTTGTATCTCAAAGACAAAACCTTAAGAAATGAGGTAGATGTAAAGCCTTTTTTAAATGTATTTGAATATCTCAAGTGCAGCTCCATGTACAAAAGAGCTTTGGAATAGAAGAAAATAGGAAAATAAAAGAAGTGGAATTTTTTATCATTGCCAGAACAGACATTTTCCAGTGTACTTTGGTACAGTATCGATTCAAATAAATTGACCCAGACTTTGATCTCATTTGCACTAATTGTAAGCCCAGTGTAATTCTAGTGCAGTCAAAAGACCCTGCTTCAGTGTCACTGTGCCGTGTAGCAGCTTCATACTTACAAACAGTACAGTAACCACTCTAAAAGCATCCCTCTAATGTTAAAAATGTTTAGATTTTTTCTAACCATGTGAAAGTAGCTGTGAATCGTGGGTTTCGTGAAATGGGAAAAATCACATTATTTTTTTTCCTGATCCTTTTAATCTTAGATAAACCATATATTTTCTATACAAATCTACACTCCAGTTAATTCCCATTAGCCAAAAAAAAACTACCCAAAAAGCCACATAAACCAAAAAGACACAGAAAACCCACTGGCACAAAGAGTAAAGGAATTGTGGTGTGATTTAAAAATTTGGTGAACAAGTAATGATTCATTCCAGACTTCTTTTTACATCACAGTGTAGGACTAAATACAGTTTAGTATAATGGTCTGTGATCTGTGAAGAAAAAATGCTCTTCGACTCTCTTCTGTGTGAAAAGGACAGGAAAATTTGATATGTAAGCAGCCAGTTCTTCACATGGCAGTGGGGATCTCACAAGCCTTCTGATACCAGACAGTGTAAAACAGCTACACATAAATACAGTTCCTCTCAAAAGCAATTCCTGCAGTTCATTGGTGACCTTTTCTGTCTTAACTGCATCTGTGCCCCACTATGTCTGTAACTAACGTTCCCTGTTAGACCCCTTTAATCAAAGTCTTCACAGGTAACTGGGAGGCTCAGTAGGGAGCCAGAGGATTGGAAATAAAGAGCTGTGAAAAGGAATAAAGGCAAATATCAAAGAACCCACACTTGGTGTGCTTCCATGGCAGACTCCATCTGAGTTTATTTGCTGCCCTACTATTGCTCCATTGTAGCATTCTGTATTGCATCACTAGCTTAACACCATAGCTGCACCACTCCTGGCATGCACCACTCCTTCCACCATCCAGAGACTTTCACTGTTTGAAGATCTAGCCCAAAACATTGTGTGGATTCAGTCTATGACCACTGAATCTAATGTTCTATTTCTAAATGGTTTTACTATTATTTTCTTAAATTTTATGAAATTAAATATGTAGAAAATATATCCTGTCCTAAATGATCCTTATGCAGCTCATCATAACCTTCTTTCGTGGTAAATCCTTTTTATAGTTCCTGAACCGGAGAACTCCAGAGAACTCTCAGACAAAGGCAGTGTGCCTGGATTGATCTGGGTATGATTCCCAAATGCACTGATGCAATAGGGAAGGAGGTGACCCAGTCTTGCAAAGCTTAGAGCATACACCTGGAAGATTATGAGTTGTCAGGAAGACTACTAGCGTATGAGTGGGTGCCTCAAAGAAAGGAAGAAAGAGAAATAATAAGGAAAAGGAAAGTAGATATTATTTAAGAATCATCAAATGGCTTGGGCTGGCTTAAAGTCAAACTAGTTCCAACTTCCTTGCCATGGGCAGGGGTTCCACTCAGTATATCAGGCTGCCCAGGGCCCCTTCAACCACCAGGAATGGGGCGGCCGTTACTTCTCTGGGCAGCCTGTTCCAGTGCCTCACCATTCTAAGCATTGGAATAAATCACAGAATCACAGAATCACAGAATTGTAGGGGTTGGAAGGGACCTCCAGAGATCATCGAGTCCAACCCCCCTGCCAAAGCAGGTTCCCTACAGGTCGCACAGGTAGGCATCCAGGCAGGTCTTGAACATCTCCAGAGAAGGAGACTCCACCACCTCCCTGGGCAGCCTGTTCCAGTGCTCCGTCACCTCACTGTGAAGAAGTTCTTTTGCACATTTGTGCGGAACTTCCTAGGCTGCAGTTTCTGGCCGTTTCCCCTTGTCCTGTCTCCACTCACCACTGGAAAAAGTCCGTCCTCGCCATTCTGTCCCCCAAACCTTAGATATTATAGACCTGGATCAGGACCCCTCTCAGTCTTCTTTTCTCAAGGCTGAACAGACCCAGATGTTGCTGATGTCAAGAGTTGTTAAACATATTATTTTAAGAAAATAAAGTTATTGGAGACCTCTGCAGAAGAATTCAAGAAACCTGGCATCAGAAAGGAAGTAAAATAGTGCAGAAAAATATGAATAGTACTGAATCAAAAAGGCTAATTGCTAATGCTGTAATGTGATCAAATCTGTTCTAAATTTCTCAGACATTTTAATACTTTATAGCACGCTGTTAAAGAGCTGTTTGGAGATTTGACTCTATGACCCTCAATTAGTCATTGAGATGTAGACAAGATAAGTTGAGCAAAACTCTTTTCAAGACTCGTGTATTAATTTACCCCAAAGGGCACATGTACTAGTAACACAGAAATTTATGACAGACTAAGAAAACCCAGAGCATACTACTGGAATTGTTAAAGACTGAAACTGTCAAAAGAGCTCTGCTTAACAGATCATCTGAGGCTGTGATGTCCTGTTTGCTTTACTCTGCTGGGTACACATTCTTTTCTATTGTTCCTGTTATAAGGAAATGCACGCTTAGCCAAAGGCAATACAGAATCATTCAGCTTCTGTAGTCTCTGCTTTAGTGTTACTCTAAAGAATTCCTGTATTTCTTTAACAATAACATAAAAATGCACATTTAAATATAAGCTATTGAATTATTGTGCTTAACACATTATAGGGATGATTTCACAGATGTATGGGTATACAAGCTTATCAAATAGAAATAAGTGGAGGAAAAGTTTAGGAAAAAAAAGTCACTGTTTTAAAAAAATGCAGTTAATGAGCTAAGAAATGCAGAAGACAGATGACAGTGCAGCTTGACTACTATCTTCTCTAGTATGGACGATGTTCATGCAATGTAAATAAGCTTTGTGTTATGGAAAGAACATTAACTGTTGTAGTAGAAATGCTCTCACAGCCTGAACAGTGATTGAGCACCTGGTGAGAATGCAGGCCCAACCCATGGCAGCTCAGGTGCAAATAGAGGAGGAGTCAGAATCCACTCCCAGACCTCATTTAAGGGCTGGCAGTGGAAGTGAGGGTATCTCTCTGGAGATCACTGCCTACCTGGGGCCTTCTAAAGTTGAGCAGTTTTTCTTCCTTTGTTTCTGCATCTATGGGGCTTGTTCTCATTTGCTGTAGCCTCAGGTTGTACCTCTCTGTTATTATTGCTGTACTTTCTATCATATTTTAGCATTACAACTGTGCAGTAAAAATCTCATTCTAGCCCTGGAGTTATGTAAGTATATCGGTACTCAGAATTGCTTGTCTGCTGATCAAGGGCATGGTCTGAATGATCCTCACTGATGTTAATTTGTCAGTTATCCGTAGCCAAACATGACATGTATATAATTTCAGGAGTTTTTTTTTTTTACTTCTGTGGAGTAGATGTAAAGCAGTAGAGTATTGGTGGATAACAGGACCACTGAGATGGCACATGAATGCAAAATAACTGCCATTCCCTATTGGATTTCCAGTGAAAGATTTAAGTGTCGAGGTAACATATATTTAGTTTTTAATGCTGACTGCACAAGATCCAACTAAGAGTTCTGAGAACTATATATTCTACCTCCATTGAGGTATACATATAACAAGAATGTAATGTTCTCAGAGGATAGCTAATCCAAAATTGGTCTCCTGTGCTCAGATTAATCTAACTCCTGCTTAAGCTTTGTTCTGAGTCATTACACCATGGGGTTTGCTTTTACTTGGAATTAGTTCAACAAAGACTTCTTACGTGAGGCATTTCAGAGGATGAATCCACTAACAGAAAACAGTGGCTTATTTTATAGAAAATTGCTCAATTTACTTGTTAATTACTGGTGTAGTATACAGTGCCTAGACTTTTAATTTTTTTTTAAATAACCAGCAGTTCTTAACATTTTCTCTGTCAAGTGAAAAAAATAACACACTTCTCAAGATTTCTGTGATTCTGATGTATTTGTCTGCATTTCTGAGTGTTTGTGAAATACTGCTCCATTCCAAACTTACCAAGATCATTTGTCCATTTAGGATTTTGTTATGGGTCTCTCAATTTTACTCCGAGGGACAGTACAGGAGAAACTGAACTGGGCTTTTAATTTGTATGATATAAATAAGGATGGATACATAACTAAAGAGGTAAGGTCTACTTTTTATACTAATACTGAAACTGAAGGTTGTATACAGAAGTCTTGCTTTGAAAGAAGAATGGGGTCAGAAGAACCACTGTCAAATCAGACCTGTCAAGGAATAATGTATAGCATATTATAAAACTAAATGTGCTTTTTTTTTTTTTTTTTTTTTTTTTTTTTTTGCATTTTAAGGCATATACCAAAATTGAAAAATAATTATCATAAACTTATGTATGTACAGAAACATGTATGTATAGAGTACAGCAGATGACTTGCATCTATAGTTACTCTTACATTTTTTTGTGATTCCTGCTATTAACCAAATCCAAAGCTTTTGATAAAAATGGAAAACTCATTGCGAGTGTGCGAGTTTGCATGTGGGTATTTCTTTTTTCTCTTGAAAACTCAGTTGTATGAAGGTCTTGTGTGTTAACCTGCTGCTATAGAATTCTTTTTCCATTTACTTATGCGTTAGATTTTAAGAGACTCTTCCCACAGTGAATGTGCACGTATTCTGAATCACTTAAAGTATTTAAAATCAGAAACATTCATCTGCATGTGCTGAACAAGTAATGAAAGCCAAACCAATGTGCTAGAATTCCTAGCGATACTCAGTACATTCTTGAAGCTGTTCAATCACTAAATAACAATGTAATTTTTTTCTCTAAAATGCTGATAATAGAAACTATGTTTTCTGAATCAAAGCACAATATATAATGCACCCTGAATTGCACTTTTTTTTTTTTTTTTTTTCTCTTCAGGAAATGCTTGATATCATGAAAGCAATATATGATATGATGGGGAAATGCACTTATCCTGTTCTCAAGGAGGACACACCTAGACAACATGTGGAAACATTTTTCCAGGTGGGTCAGGTAACAAAGGGAACCAAAAAGCTGCTCCATTTGTAGCTGTAGAAGGATTTTTTTTTTTTTGCATTGTTGTAATAGTTTTGCATATCCTATCGATTGTGTTATTCTTCTCCATGGTTCATCCCAAGGCACTTGTCTCTCAGATCTACTCGCCCTACGTTGCCGTTTGAGCAAGCTTTTCAAGCTAGTGTATTATTTTCTACATTATTATAGCATTTTGGCCTAGTTGTTTCCTAGGCCAACGTGTAAATGAAATAAATGCTAAAAATGACTTTTAAAGTAGATTTCAGGAGTGTAATCATACATTTCTGTTCTTTCTGAACAGAAAATGGATAAAAACAAAGATGGAGTAGTTACCATAGATGAATTCATTGAGAGCTGCCAGAAGGTAAGCAACCCGTGATGTATTGAATCCATATCAGCTGGCTACTGCTATCATACACTGATTTTATTTTATTTTTTGAGGTGACAGAATAGCATTTCATGTGCAGATAGCATGTGCAGAATAGCATTTCATTCATAGTTAACAGCGAAAAGTTTTTTTGCATTCAGTTAAATATTTATGTGTTCTGGGTAATGCTCCTGATAAAATCAGCATAAAGTCACAGCCATATATTACTTGAAAAACTGTCACATATAGGAGTGTTTCCTGAGCTGTATGTTTTAGGGAGAGTGGAAGCAGCTTGCAAATCGTTGAATGGCAGGAGTTAAAAGCAGGCAAGTTTTGTGTTGTTGTTTGTTTGTTTGTTTTTCCAAGGCAAGCCAGTAAGAACAGATTGTGATTAGTAGTTACAAGTGTTTACATTGTCCAGGTGGCCATTAATTTCCTTCAACTGTTGAAAGCAGCTCCCTGCATTTTGAGCCAGGATTGAGAGTAAACATACAGCAAGAACTACAGCCTGTTTTCACTCCTCTGCCCTTGGAAACTGACTTGCTTTCACACCAGAGACAATGTGAGGAAGGATGAATTTTCAGAATTTTAAGGAGATACCATTAATGCATAAGGTGAAGAATGCAAGAAAAAGAAAATACAAAATAATGGTACTGACTGTTGGTGCGATAAGAGGTTATGTTGTTACATACTGCAAAATGTTGCATTACACCTCGTGGTAAGGTGGGCTTGATTACATTATACAAATTGATAAGGCAAAACAAAACCTATGCTATTTGTTGCAGTGAAAAATATAAGGAATTGTAGTTGTGTTTGGATGCAATGTTAGCCTTCCCAGGATGGCTGATTAGTGTGAAGCTGTCAAGAGATCAAGAGTATGGACTGTGTGCATTGTATTCTGACACCAAGAAGTGAACAGTAGAATGAGGGACAGGAAAGAACAGCGCAGTTAGTGATAAATGTATAGTGATATGGAATATGGAAATCAGAACTGGAAATAGCACAGACGTGCTAGAATTTGTGTATTGTTTTATATATCCTTGGGATTGCTCTTGTGATTTAAAAGTAGCAAAATACAGAGAGGTCGCAACCACGCAGTGGTCATTTACTGACTCTTTTGACTTAAGGGTATATAGAAGGAAAAAAAAAAAAAAAACAACACACCACAGCTCTAATTTGGTGTGTCCTTAGCAATGGGTACTGGGTAGCGTCCTATTTGTCAGCAGTGTTGTATCACAGTGACGGTGGTTCTAGCTGGTCAGTCTTACTCAATATGAATGACAGGTATTTGCTCTGCTAATACTGCTAACACTGATCATCTGAAACAGAAGTTCATCTCCCAGCTGAGGTCTACAGAGTTCTAGAAGTTACGTGAAAGACTTACCAGAATATAGTGATAATAGTAATAGGCGGATTGCTTCATTTACAAAGAAAATTAGTACCTTCAGTAAAGAGTTGCCTGTTCTCCTTTGCCAAAGTGATTCAGTTTCTCACTTCTGTTAGTAGATTTCTTATTTTGCTCTTCTAAGTATTCAAAATAAGTGATTCATAAGGCATCTCTCTCACAACGTGACAGACACCATTCTCTCATCTTAGAGAGCAGGCTGTCTTGCTGCTTTGCTTGATGTGGAATCCAAATGATGACATACAAAATATATGCCCACTTTTTTTTTTTTTTTTTTTTTTTGTCTTTAGACTTACTAAGACCTTTCTTTTATTAACAGCTCTGAGCTGCAAAGTGTTTAATTCCTATTTCTGTCAGGATTTAGTTTCAGAAATGAGATTTGGGTTTTTAGTTCAACCTGAGTCCTTCAAGAAAATTTCTTCAAGAGCTGTGGTCTGTTAATGTGGCTTTAACTCTTTCAGGATTACACTTGTTCCAGAGGACAGCAGTGGCCTCTTCCTTTTAAAATACACTGTAGGAAATTGTTTTATTAATAAATTAGTAGGTGTGAGACTGATCTAGAAAGAGAATGTTAAATTTACTTTCTTTTCTCACTATGCAGTGATTTGCATCACTCCAGAGTGTGAAGTATCATCCTTCATGAGTATATAACAATGCCTAAAACAAAACTGAATAATTCTGTAATCCTTTCTATAGTAAACTCATCTGTTTTGATTCTGGCATGCAGTGTTTTATAGTCTTTTTTAATAGTCCTTCTGCATGCTCTTGTGCTGTGGAAAAATAGCATGTATCATCATAATAACCCTTCTTTTAATATCTTTTTTCCAAGCTGCAAAATACTCATTTTAGTTCAATTTTTCTGAGGAAACCAACCCACACTTTAAGCTATCCTTGGCACTCTACATAGGGTACTGCTAGTTCTACTGTTATCTTTTTCTTACCAGAATCTTTTGTTGCTGAGTCAGGACAGGGTTACAGCATGCTTGTAGTTCCCTAGACTTTGATGTCTGTCTTTGTTTCCTCATCTACAAGCCATCCTTTGGTATACAAGCTGATATTAGAGCAAGTCTGCTTAAAACATTCCCTGCTGGTTTCGCATAACAAATGATTCTACCTCAAGCCTTGGAATGGGAATGCCCATTTATCAATATGGCAGCAAGAGCTGCATCTGGTGCACATAAAAATATGCTAGAGGCACACAGGAAATGTTCACAATTCTCTACATTCTGTTCCAAGCTGCAAAATGAGAGTCAAAACAGTGCAAGAAAACAAGTGCTGCAGAACACTCTCAACCAAACTCTAAAGCTAAGATCACTTCTAGTGTGGATCTTATAGTGTGGCATGCTTTAAAAGCAAGAACTAACACAGCAGGGCATATTTAGAGAAGCTCCACTTTCAATTGCTGTGATTTATTTATTTAGTTGGTTAGTTGGTTGTAGCATCAAGGGCCTCTGTGTTCTTAAACACAGACATAACTGTCTCTTTCAAAATCCCGTCTTTGTGCTGAGTACTTGTTTGGTGCAACTATCATTATGGTAGCATTATACGGTCTAAGGAATATATCTAGTTCAGGACTCTGAATTCATAGTCCCTGTGCATAGGATGGCCTCTGCCTTCACAAAGTAAATATTAGGACATTATGTAAGGAACTACAGAGTATTCAGTCTTCATTGAGTATGGTCTTGTTTAGGCACCAAGTATAAGAACCTATCTTTCCTCATGGAAAAAGTAGGGACAGCAGAAGTGTTTCCTCTCAATCCTATCCAGTTCTTTCTCCTCTGTCCTTTGGCTGCTTGGTGTCGCCTCTACAGACCTTCCCCCAATCCTTACCCATAGACACTCAATTTTATCAATCCCAACCCCAAGCTCTTTAATATCAAAACAGTCTTTAATATAAAGGGCCACGCTACCACACTTTATTCCTTGTCTATCCCTTCTGAAGAACTTATAGCCATCCATCATAGCACTCTAGTCATGAGAGTGGTCCTACCATGTTTTCGTAATAGCAGCTAGGGCTGATGGTCAGTTGCTTCCAGCTCCTCCTGCTTGTCACCCATGCTGTGTGCATTGGTGTAGTCATCTGCCTCACTCCCAGTTCAAGCATCGTTCCTCTAGGCTCATCTCTTGTGAGCCCTGTTTTGTCCCCTTCCCTGTCGTAGCTTGTTTAAAGCTCTTTTGATAAGCTCTGCTAACTCCTGCACTAGGATACATTGCCCCCTATATAGGTGTGTTCCATGGACGGACAACAGGCCTGGGGCTGAGTAAACTGCTTCTTGATCAAAGAACCCAAAGTTTTTGCTTTGACACCAGCCTCTGAGCCAATTATTCATTGCTTGTACTTTCAATGTCCTTCTCTGCTCCTGAAGGTAAAGAACAAAAGATCACTTGAGCTCCCACTCTTTGAACTGAACACCCTAAATCCTTGAAAGCTCTTTTCGTAGTTTGTAGGCTTCTCTGAGCAATTTCATCACTGCCCACCTGAACTATGAGTAATGGAAAATAATCAGTGGACTTAACCAGCTTTGGCAGTTTTCTGGTTATGTCCCTGATCCAGGCACCAGGAAGGCAGCACACTTCCTGATGGCTCAGGTCCAGCCTGCATACAGGGCCGTCCATTCCTCTGAGAAGGGATTTGCCCATCATGACCACCTTTCTTTCTTTCCTGACAGGAGCAGTCATAAGACAGGGAGGTGATCGTCTTGCCTTAAGCTCCCTCCTAGGCAGATTCTCCATCGCCTCACCACTCACCTCTTTCAATTTCTAGCATCTAAACCTGATTAGAGGGAGCTGGGGAAGTGGCTAGCTAGGTGGAGGGGGGAAGGGGGAAGCTCTTTTGATGCTGAGTCAGGATTCTGTTCCACCCCTCCTCATCCATCAAGTCTGTCCAACTGTGACCGGGCAGGGGGTCAACTACCTTTCTGGGGGTGCTTCCCTGGCACCCTTCTCTCTGGCATGCCAGCAACTCACTCCACCAGTCAGTCATCTTCTGCTCACACTCTCTGATGGTCCTTAGTGTCTGCACCTCCTCCTTGAGTTCCACCACCAGGCTGAGCAGCTCATTCACTGCTCACAACTCATACAGATGGAATCTCTGCCATCCTCCTCAAGCACTCCCTGCAGCTGGAGACTTGAACAGCTACCTGTTGTCTGGTGGAGACCATGCCAAGAGAAAAACCAGTCTCCTGAGCAAGGAGGGACAATACTTAGTCCTCACCACTTGACCCACCTCCCACAGCTGCAAGCACCATAGGGGCAGCTGTGCTCTCTCACTGAACCTCCCCATTCTCAGTGGGCAGTGACAGTGTTACTCACCCAGGGTGCTCTGTGTGCTATTTAAAGCTTATTATCAGGTGCAAACATCAAGGGCAGGGGATGACAGTTCATAGGGTCTTTAAACTGTGCCACTAAACAAACTAGCTCCACTCCTACTGACTCAGGAGCCTGCCCACAAGCTGCCAACTCCCCAGCAAAAGCACAGCACTGTTGCTGACTACAAAAAAAGCCTTAAAAAGAGCTCTTTTATTGGCCCTTTTTATTCCAGATCCCTTGCCCAGTGCAGTCGTACCTGCTCTGAAGCCAGAAAAAAAAAAAAAAAAAATCACTGCAGTGAAGACCAGCAATTTATAAATTGTCCTCCCCCTCTACCCTCATGAGGCCACATTTTGAATACTGTGTCCAGTTCTGGACTTCCCAGTTCAAAAAAGACATGTCCTAGGAGTCCAGCAAAGGACCACAAAGATGATAAAGGGCCTGGAGCATCTCCCGTATGAGGAAAGGCTTATTGATCTGGGTCTGTTTGGCCTGAGGAAAAGAAGACTAAGAAGGATGTGATGAATGTTTGTAAGTATCAAAAGGAAGGTGGGGAGCCAAATGGATGAGCCAGGCTCTTCTCAGTGGTGTGCAGC
This sequence comes from Tympanuchus pallidicinctus, assembly GCF_026119805.1. Taxonomy (NCBI): domain Eukaryota; kingdom Metazoa; phylum Chordata; class Aves; order Galliformes; family Phasianidae; genus Tympanuchus; species Tympanuchus pallidicinctus. The sequence goes on along the minus strand of NW_026294721.1, from coordinate 15,607,015 downwards.
AATACAACAAGGAAAAAAGGCCTAAAACCTGAACACAGGAAGTGTCAACGATTTACAGGCTGGCTCAGCCCAATTCTGTGACTAGCGGGGGCAGAGGGACCCACAGATCTGCGCCTCTGGAAAGGGGAAACAGGGGAACCCGAATAATTATAAACAGCAGCAATGATCTGAGGAGAAACAAACTGATTTACTAAATATGGTATCAGAATGCAAGATAACACACAATATACAATATAACTAGAATTGAAACAAATATAATGAGAGAGAGTGTCCAAAAGGTGGAAAGGCCTCACCATAACGTTGAGGTGAGATGTGCAGTCAGGTTGAGCAAGAGAGAGGAGAGCTGAAAAAAACAAAGGGACATAAGGTGACCGTGCCAGGGTTATATCTCCTCTCTGAAGATAAAGTGTTCTGGGGTATGTAGTTCTTCTCTTCTGGACAGGTGCCTGGAACTGGAGCATTAACACTTTAATGCCCAGTGCACTACATGATGTTATAATGTGGAATACTGACAACCAAAAATCGTAAAACTGTGACAGGAAGTTTCTTACTAACAGGCAGAAGAACTTTCTCATGGTAATAGAACATTGGAAGAGATTACCCTGAGAGGTTGTGGAGTGTTCTTCATTCAAGTCCCAGTTGGACTTCTACCTGTGCAATCCAGTGTAGGGTACCTGCTTTAGCAGCAAGGGTGGACTCAGTGATCTCCTGAGGTCCCTTCCAATCTCTGAAATTCCAACATTAGGAGTATACCTGTTAAACACTCTTTTTTCTGCTAACAATTTCTCCAAATAAACTGAAAAACAGGTATTGTCATTACATGTGTACAGTTTGTCCCACTTAATTTCACTATTTGATATTTGCCAGCTCTATTTGTGATGGTGTATGATTTTCATGTTTGCTTTGTGTGTTTGTTTTTCACAGGATGAGAATATAATGCGGTCCATGCAGCTCTTTGAAAATGTGATTTAATGGAGGCATTAGGTCAACTACTAATGGACAAATATAAGCAATTCTGCAACATAATCTAAAAGATGGGTTTCCCACTTTACCATAAATAAAGTTACTCAGCTTTATACTGAGACATGCAATATGCAAATAAGTCTTTTTTTTTTTTTTTAATTAAAGTTTTCTCCCTAAATCTTCCAAAATTATACATTTTAGTACTTCAGCAGTGGCTACTTAGCAAGATTGTTCTGAAAAGTCAGTGTTTTATTTCAGACCCCTCAAAACAGAACCTGACATGCGTTTTTATTATCATTCCAAACCTTAGATAATATAGTTTTAATCAAACAAGGAAATTAAATACTCTTAGTTTTGCTACATATTTGTACTGGATTCAGCTTGGGGTGTTTGAGCATACTTATTAAGTCTCAGCTTCTAATTTACACAGAGACATTACCATGTATTTTCTTTTCATGTTTGTATGGTGTAGTCCTCATATTTTTAATTAATACTTCTAGTTAAAGTGCTATCACTGATGTCCAGTGCACAGCTTGCAGCAATTGCCTTTCACATTTGACGTGCTTCTGTCCTCTTCAGAAACACCTCCCAAACCTAGTAAAATAGGTAACGTGAGAGGAAGAAGTGTTAAACAAAAAACACATTGAAATTATGACTGCTTCAGTAGTTCTGTTCCCTAACAAATACTGGTAAGCTTCTATCAAGCATGCTTATCTAGTAAATCTCCATTTAATTGATCATGACAAAAACATCAAGATATTCTACCTACTGTACTTCTAAATTAAGAATCTTCTGAATTTGAATTTTTTAATGAAGAAAACTTAACTAGCTCCTAACACTGTTTTCATGAGTAAGTGTCTTGTTGCCTTTAATAAAGTTAAAAAAAAAAGAAGTTGTTTTAAAATTTTCATCCCTTTTCAGTGCACAGAATAAATATCACTAGGCAGTAACATCTACTAATGACTACTAGACGAGCTAACATCTGTGTCAGCATTTTTGTAGTATCTTTAAGATTCAGGATGAAACAATGAAGCTTCAACTATACAATATTATATACATGTGATAACTGCATTAAATTTTTTAGGATAATTTCTTCATTGAGATTTGAGAAACCTAAATATGAACCTAGATAAAAATATATGTACCTAAAATATACTTATGCCCCTTCCAATACATGTAATTTTTAAGATATATTGTCCAGAGTTTCATGCCAATTCCTCCCAATAGGTGAAATGCTTTCAGAGATAGGCCGATCTTCATTGTGACATTGCTGCAAAAAAGGTGAAATGGGATTAATGATGTAGAAAGAATGTTGTAAACATTCTTTTGCAAGAAAAAAATCAGGTATCTATTCTGGTGTAGAGGTGGGATGTTAGAGGCATGCTGAGGCTGCTCTGCTATCACCAGTGTAGGATAAGAGTAGTACAATACATGTACACCTGAAATTTGCTGTAGAGTGTTTGTGTAAACTAAGTGTGCACATTTTGTAAAAAAATAATATAAGAAATAAAGTAAACAAAGAAAAACAAACAGCATGAGCATTTTTTTGTGTGTTGTTAAAGAAGTAGTTATTTCTTCAGATAAAAGATTTCTGCCAACAAAACTTACTTATTTTAAAAAGCATAAATACATATATATTGACTTAGAACTGTTCTGAAGTAAATTTAATTTAGTCAGCCAGCAATAATCTTCTTAATATTCTGAAATCGTTTTCACATGATCAAATATTATTTAACAAGACCCGCTGAACGACATTTTGCAATCAAACTCAATTACAATAATGGACAAATGCTGCTCCGGCTTCTGACAACAATGTGCTGGGCAGACCCTGATCGTTCCCTGTTCGCTACGTGTATGGTATGTTCATCTTCATACCTTCAAAAGCTGACTCTCAGAATGTCTAGGTGGGCTCTTAGAATTCTGTGTCTAATCCACTAAGTCCTGGTGAACCAGAACAGCATCCACGTGTGCCTATGGCACAGAATAAGTTAAATGTTTCAAAAGCGTATGTAATTTAACACAAAGTTAATTTCCATTTAAGTAATTGAAGCCAAATTATTTTGTGTTCCACAAATATACAAAACATATTATTCAGATCTATTAATGGAAATTGTAATTTATAACAAAATATAAATTTATATTTACTCTGCTTTTGAAATAATATCCAGTGTCTTTGTAAGCACAATGCATACATAAATAGCAGCCAATAGAGAATTAATAGAGTCGTTCATAATCATATGTTCACAAACTTATGGGACTTTCCCCACTCTCCATTATACTGAAAAAGAACTGTGATTAATTTAAGAGAATATAACATACCACAAAGTGATGTTCACAGGCAGTTTATCTTCAGACTTGAACTCACAAATCACCATGGATTTTTTCTTCAGGGGAATACAGAACAATAGGTTGGAATTTTAGATTTGATGATAGTCACCGTTGCCTGGTGATGAAAATATAATGCATTTAAACAAAGTAAGGTGCACTAGCACTACATTTGAGAGTATTCACATCATGTCTATAAACTGTATAATTCAAAACTTTTAGTTGTCTTTACTGCTATGAAACAAAATGGTAGAAAATTAAAATGCATTATTTACGAAGAAATTTATTTTCAAAAGAGTTGAAAATAGTAGACTGATAAAACAGCAGCATTGTGATAACTAACAAAGAAGAGTGATATTCTGGAAGAGATTTCCAATAAAAGTACTGATCATATACACTGTAACTCATTTTTCTAATAGCAGATAGATTCATTAGCTGTACTATGTAATGTCATTGACTATGATCACAACTTAGGTGCGTCTTTCCAGCTTTTTTGTCTTTTTCTCTCTAAGAATTTTAAAAAATGTGCAGAAAGACCACACAGTAATCTGATTGGCAACAATAAATTACTGGACAGAGATAATAATTAGAGGTGGCTTAATGATTTATTGGATCAGCTCTATTCTCTAGACTTAAATTCTCAGAACATCAAAACGAAGTGCAATTCTCCTCCCCTTATCTCACTGAACACAAATCAGGAACTTTCACACTGGTCTGTGATGATCATACAGTCTGCAATATGAACACTCCTATCGCCCTTAAATGAGTATGAGTATCCCTAAAAAAGAGTGGCTGCCTATTGATTTTATGGTTGCTTATTAAGAAAAAAAAGGCTCAGAAATGGTAAGACCTACATTTAGGGTCCTTACCCTCCACATTATTTCTGTTCTTTATCAACAGTCACTCAATATCATACATGCAACTGCTCATGGGGTCATTTGAACAAATAATTTCAATTCTAGATGAACATCCAAGCCAATGTTTTCTCACTTTTTCTTCTCTCCTTCTCGATGAACAATGAATTGTGAAAAAAAAAAAAGTTGTGAACAGAATGTTTAACAGTATAATACTTTTCTGTACTTTACTATTTAAGTTTTTGATTTTTTTTTAAATGTGTAGCAACTGAGGATCTTAACCTCTGAGTTAATCAAGATGGGCTAAAATGTGAGCATCTGATTTTCTTAGTAAGTGACCTAAGTACTAAGCTATTAGAGAATGGGCAGGCATCATCAATAACAGCAAATTGTTTCTTTTAGCAAGGGCTAAGAGTGCTGAGGAAAGCACTTGGGCTCAGAAAAAGGAACATATAGCCTTCATCCCGGGTGCACTGAAGGAAGGCAAATATTTAGCCTGAGTCAGGTGTCAAAAGGAGCCAGGAGCAATTTGCATTTAACATTTGGTGAATACATGGATCACTCTTCACGGGTATCTACCCTACTCTATGGTCTGTTCAAGAAGCCCTTATGCTTAACTCAGTGTGAAAATCTACTTCATAAATGCTGCGGTGCCTAATTTGGACTAAGGATTCATATAAAGCATCCTGGATATTAACCCACGCCACACCCGTTCTAAACCCTGGAAAAAAGACTTTCCAGAAAAGTGAAGAATTCAAAAGAAAGAACAGAGAGTGACTTATTTAACTACTAAGGATGCATAAACTTCCCACCAAGAAGAATAAAATCTTCCAAGCAAATAACATTGGTAGGGATCCACATGGATGGATGCTGGCTCTACAAAAGAGTTTTTCGAATGTGGATTGATGCACTGTTTGAGTATGGCCATTCAGTTTCTGATGTAGCTATCAGTCCCCTGGAATATTTTACTGAAACACTCTCCTGTGTTTCCTGCTCTGAGATTAAAATAATGATGAAGACAAATAAAAGAGAGAAATAAAAAATGGGAAACAACAGACGCTAATCAGCGGAATATGCTTCATGCAGTGTAGACTTAAGGTCATTTCTATCATCACTTAATACCTCAAAAGGACTGAAACAACTATGTTTACAGTGGATTAGAATTGCCACAGTTTAATTTTTAAAAAGTCCTGTTTTATACAATATTAAAAGCTGTGATGTTAAAATAAGTACTTCTCTGAACTGCATTATTAATCTGATAGCCAGATACGGAAGTTGTCTTGGCAAAGATGCATTCAAGTGTACAGTTTACACAGTACTGTCGTCAACTCACCTTTCCACCATATTGCTCCAACTTGTGTAAAGCAGCAGTGATTTTTTCTCTAAATTTCTTGTCCATTAATCTCCTTGAAAGCTATTGGAAAAGTAAAATAAAGAGGTCTGTAACCCATTCATTTTTCTTTGGGAAATGAGAGCCAAAAGAAACATCATTTTAAAACTTGTAGCTGATGTCAAAGTATGGATCTCAGTCAAGGCAGAAGGAGTGAATCGTTAACTGTTGAGCTTTCTTTGAATTGAAGTTTCTCATCCATTAGCCAAACAGTTTAAAATTTTTTCTTTTAGCAAACAAATTTGGAAGAGGAATCAATACAAAGTCATTCTTGAAGTGCTATCCACATGAAAAGTTAACATGCTTTTCATGTGTACCAAAATGGATTTACTATAGTGAAAATACTCCAAAAAAATATTGCAGATTCTCTCTTTCTTTTAATTTGCTGTAAAAATTCTATTTGGAAGAAAGCTACGTTAAACCATGTCTGTCTGATAGAGGAGGGAAGTCTACAGAGGAAGTCTACAAAAGGATTCAGTATAAAAATACATTCCCCAATTCAACTTGAAGTTTACTGAACAAAACTTCCATGTGCAGAATTGCCATCTGAAAGAAGTAGAAATATTCTCCTGTGATAATTTATTGGCACTTTTACAGATTTTTGAAAACGTTCACATTTGAAGTGCAAAACTCACTTAGCAATAAACATAAATATTGTTTCAAAACATAGCATCTATTTCACCTCAGGCTCAAAAAGCTGAATCTGTTTTTAAACAGGAAACAATTCAATTATTAATTGATATTAATGATGAAATGAAATATTAATTCAATAATTAAAATCTCAACATTAACAACAGGTTTTGCACAGTTAGAACTTTTGAAGTCACTAGACTCTTAAAGAATGATGGACTTGCACAGAGAAATATATGAACTAATGCATTTAATGGAACTGCTGAGTCCTCCAGTGTTATCTATGCAGATATTACAGTAAACATCTCAACAAAAGTACCCCATAAATACATATAATCTCTTATTACAACATTAAAACTTACATTTGTAAGCAGATGCTTAAGATGGTCGTTAAGAGATGGGCCAACAACAGCACTCAGTTGAACTAAAGCATCTAATCCCCTTTCAAATACTTCATCATCTGAATGGGCCTTTGAGGGAGGGAAAACAAATCCTGTCAAATATTCAGACAAGTGCACAAACTCTTCAAAAACACAATCTCTATTTTATGATTGCATTTTTGTTATTGTACTTTTAATAAACTAAAACTACTGGAAAGCCACTTATTTTTATAATGTTATAAACAGTGCAGAAATATAATACAACTGAATATTGTCTAGATGTAATAATTAAACACAGAGGTTGTTTTTTTTTTTTATAGAAAGTAGAAAATGAAAGCCTCCACAATTTGTCTGCGAAATTATTGCATGTAATTAAAAAAAAAAAAAAAAAGGAAGCTGCTAATTTATGCTCGATATGCAAATAAATACATTCTGCAAGCAAAACTATATCTAATATTTCAATTTAGAAATGTATCTTACATACAGCGCTGCACAGCTTATTAGGAAGAACTTTTTAAAAATGTGGATATATCAAAATTGGGAACCAACATTTTAGTTGAAAATGTAACAAACTGAGACTAATTCTTAATTAATTCATAATAATAATAATCTTTGTTAGAGGAACACAGGAACCAATGACTTTCTGGCTCAATGAATTTAGCCCTGCCAACTTTGTCATCTGCCAGCAACCATCACGCACTTACCTACTACTATAGTGCTTTGTCATCTCTACTGCTCCCATTATCAAATTAATAACAATGACTGGAAGAACAGACAAAAATAATTCTTCTAATTCTAAAAAAAAATAAAATAAAAAAAGCATCTATGAAAATCTCTGCAAGAAGAATAAGACATACCAATGCAGCCTTTAACACAGGAACTAGACGAGGCAACAGGGGAATGGCTTTTTCAGTAGCACCTTCAGCCAGAAGTAATTCTTTAAAACCCTCCTTTGAAACAAATGTATAGGGATGCTTTGTCTCTCTCAGACCCTGGTGCAAATGTAAAACATATTCTCTTAAAAGATATTCTTTTAAACAAAACATCATTTTAAAAATTCCACATAATGGAACGACAGTGTTTAGATTCTCCTACATCAATTCAAAACATAAAATACACTAACTCCACCATGTGGATCCACTGAGTACAACTGTGATCACAAAATACTTATCTTTCTTTTGAAACAGTGAATATTAAAACCTACGTTATGAATGTTGATATTTTAATCACTATTTGTACTTCATTATCTTTAATCTACCTACCCAGAGGAATTTTTCATCAAGGCCATCAACAGAAGATTAGGTTATATTTGTAAATAACTTCCATACCATGAGGGAAAATTAAATAGAAGGTAAACAATAGAAGGAAAGATAGCACCTCCAGCAATTGCAAAAACTGGTGAATGGTACAAATATTCATGATGACCTAAACAGCAGAACTCAAAGATTAAAGTTGTATGGTGGAAGTCTCTCTTCTTTCCTTTACAGGAGCTGCAAGCTACTTTAAGTACTGACAGCTTGCTTAATCTTTCAAAGGAATTGAATGCTCTGGAGGCATTCAAGGCCAGGCTGGATGTGGGCAGCCTGGTCTACTGACTGGCAATCTTACCCATGGCAGGGGCTTTGAGACTAGATGATCTTTGAGGTTCTTTTCAACACAGGCCATTCTAGGATTCTATGAAAATAAAAGCCCGCTCTACAGAACGCACTATATTCAACTTCTATTAAGACTCCAAAACATATTTGGTTATAAATGATGCTGATGAAATATAGGAGTGTGAACATTATAAACAGTGTTTATTTTCTTTAACTTATTTAAAGAATCCTATTTTCACTGTATTAATTCAATCTATTAGCAAGGGCACTATTAATTTAAGAGGTGGGTTTTATACACCCAAAATATAGTCAGTTGTTTATACAAGAACCTCCAAACTCACAAATGAATCAAAGTATTTTGTTCAGTGCAGTCTTGTATGTGGACAGTAGCTCAATCATAGAATCACAGAATCATAGAATCGCAATGATCTCTAAGATCATCCAGTCCAACCGTCTCCTTATCACCATTGCCACCACAAGCACTGAACCATATCACGCAGCACGTCATCCAGACGCCTCTTGAACACTGCCAGGGACGGCGACTCCACCACCTCCCTGGGCAGCCATTCCAGTGCCTGACCACTCTCTGAGAGAATAAGTTCTTCCTTATGTCTAATCTAAACCTCCTGTGATACAACTTGTGGCCATTTCCCCGTGTCCTGCTCATTGCCTGGGAGAAGAGGCCAAATCCCTCTTCACCACAACCTCCCTTCAGGAGGTTATAGAGTGCAATGAGGTCTCCCCTGAGCCTCCTCTTCTCCAGACTGAACAATCCCAGCTCCCTCAGCCACTCCTCGTAAGACTTGTGCTCCAGACCCCTCACCAGTTTTGTTGCCCTGATTAGGTACAACTACCTAGCTCTTCCAAAATGCTTTGACTAAAGAATTAGAAGTGGCAGTATTCTTGACTGTCTTCATTAGAAAGACAGTCTTTCTGGGCTGAAAGGGACCTCAAGGATCATCAACACACGCACGATCTTCATGTTGCTCTTCCATATATATAGAAATTCTGGCTAGTTCAGCTGGTTTTAAAATTGTATTTGCAACTTAAACAAATTATATTGTAAAATGCAATGGTTCCTTTTTTTCATAGCACACTAAAGGCAACTTTCACTAAGCACGTGAAGTAGTTATCTAGCTCCACTTCCTTAAGGGCTAGAAAGTGCCTTGTAGTTTTTGTACCCCTGTAACTCAGGGAAAGGAAATCCCTGTGGATTTATGGTCAGTATTTAGATTTCTTAAAAATAATAATCATATAGTTGAAGTTGGTGGATAACCTTCAGAACAAGTATTCATTTTTACTCTTATCTGAGCAAGATATACTTACCTATAAACTGACATTTTGGAACACTTCCCTTCCTTGTCCTAAGTGCCAATTTATAGCTTAACAAGGAATATATAATGAATATTAAATCACTGCTGCAACTAAGTAACTGTCAGCAAATCATCAGACCCCTAATAATACCTTAGCTGAACTTTCCACCTGTAAGAAAGTCTGACTAATTCCGTGACTCTCAAGTATGAATCTAAAAGTGCAAACACATCCAGCTCAACTTAAAGGGTTAACTCATGTAACAGATAAAAAAAATCTAGCTTTTTGATGAGCACAGAGCTTCAAAAAAGCCACTGCTTTATACTGCTGAATACAAACTAGTACTCACAACACACATATACAAAATAATATAGCAGTACCTATATACTATAGTATACTATTAACATAAAGTCCTAAAGAATTAGCATTTATATTATATGGAAATTATATGGAACCTGCTATCCAGCAGGTTCTCACTTTTGTGAAGAGCCATCTCCAAGAGCTATTTGAAGCCTGAGTAGCAAGCATGAGTGTACAGTTGTAACAGTTCTATGCCGAACTATGCTGATGATTTAAGAAGCACAATATAGGTAACTATAAAAAATAAGATCAACAAAAGGTTTAAAACTGATTATCTATCTGTCAATGATAATCTATAGTACATTGAATATGCTTCAGATTTAGATGCAATCTCCTGCGATTAGCCTCTGAGCTTTTACACACAGATACTATGCTATATTAAAGTTTATGTTTCTAGCCTTTAATAATGTTGAGAAAGTTTCAATAATGTTAAATGTGCCCATATTTCTTCCCAAATCCATATGTAGACAAAACAAAGTCAGTCCAAATAGCTCAGAATGCTTGAAGGAGAAGGTAAGTCCAAAATCTCTCAGTAAATATATTACAAGGCCTGCTCTGAAAGAAATATCTCCTATCTTATTATGCTGGCCCACAATGTCAGAGGTGGATGTTGGTGGTAAGGCAGTAGAAACTGGACCTTCCCACTAAGCTAATATTCCCTTACACTTTTTTGACGCTTGACAGATGGCAACAGATGGGGCAGAGCCACTGCTGTGATGGCACAGGGCTGAGGCTGGCCACAGTGCAAGCTGTGCTGGGCCACATGGGGCCCAAAAGTTGGAGATGTGTGTCTTAAGTGATTCTTAGAAGACCCAAAGTGACTCTAGCTACAGTTAATAGCATGCGTCAAACATTCACTCTGTGTTAACATTGAATATAACATCAGAGGAAAAGAAGACAGAGCCACACTATTTTCAGTGTACACAGGTACCCAGTGCCAGGGTAAGAGGCAGTAGGCAGAAACTGGAACAGAAGAGGTTCTATTTGAAAACCAGTAGAAGCACTTCACTGTATAGATGATGCAACACTGGAACAACTTGCTCTCAGTGCCCCTGCTTGAGCAGCAGTTGGACAGATGGATCCATTGGTCCCCTCCCACCTCAAACATTTTGTGATTGTGTGATAACAGGAGGTAAAAGCATCTTGGAAGAGACAACCTCACTGCCTGAGCCAGAAAAGCATCTACATAAAGCTGTTGGAATGTGATGACAAAGATGGTTTAGGTAATACTACACAAGCATAAAAACAATTTTGATTTCCATTTCTTCATAGGTTTCTGATGAAAGAAATCATAACAGTGTCATCCATTCTTAATATTTAAAACACTACTTTTCTTTGCATTTATCTTTACATAAGCTAGGATTATGGACAACTACAATGAAAGAAGGAAATACCAAAGCATTCCTCCTCTTCAGGTGTTAACAGTTCTTAAAATCTTGTAACTGAAATGCATATTAGAATCATAGAATCAACAAGGTTGGAAAAGACCTGCAAGATCACCCAGTCCAATCATCCACCTATCACCACTAGTTCTCACTAAACCACGTCCCTCAGTAAACATCTAAACATACCTTTAACACTTCCACCACCAGTGACTCCACCACCTCCCTGGTGGAGCCCCACTCCAGCACCTGACCACTCTTTAGAAAAAGCAGTACATCCTGGTCCAGCCTGAATCCTCCTGGTGCAACTTGAGGCCATTCCCTCTAGTCCCATCACTAGCATCTAGTTCCACAACACTTGACTCATGTGACTCCAAGAAAAAGGATACATCTGTTGCTGAAGCACATATATCTGTTTTAGAGATTGCAGCATGTGGTCAAAAGAGGAAAAACCATCCTTCAATGACCTACACAAACAAGCAAAACTCTCTGGAGTACAATATAGTACAGAGGAATGTCTGTGGACTACAGTGGTCAGAAAGGAACAACTGCTTTTTATCTCTTCTATCTAAGTAAAAAGGACTTTTAAGCAAAAGTTACTGTAAGTAGGTCTGTACATAGGTCTGTACATCTTTCACGTAAAGAATTTTTTTTTACCCCTCCCCCTCCCCCCCTCGTATTTAGTGGTAGAAAAACAGTGAAACATTTGCAGTGAAAAAAGAGCACAGAAACCCACCAGCTGTCTTTTCAATGACCAGAAAACAAGTAAGAGAAAAATCTAACATAGCTCCACTGGTTTTAAATTACTCTTCATAGTACCCACAATAGATTTCAGTTGATGCTTGGAGGTGAGCCCTTCTTTTTACACAGCGAAGGCTGTCAGGACCTCCAATTAAGTAGAAACAGCCTATGACAGCTCAGCCATTTTATGCATACAGATCACTGCAAAGTCACACAAAAGACAACAATGTATTTTGACTGAAAGTGAACTGGAATTCAGCTAAACTGACAACTGAACTGTGAATTTCAATACTTCCAAAAGATACAAGACAAAGAATCAACAGCTCTCCTGTGTGCTCTCTAGCATATCTACTCTTTCTTAGTCCCAAGTAAATCCAGACAGTGAATTTAGTCCTATGTAGACATGGTGACTATACGATTGGTCTTATCTACAAGAGTCATGTTTTCACAGTCCCTGGATGACTTTTTTGGACATCCAAACTAATGTATGTGAAAGGTATGTACTGGAAAAACATATGATCAAAAAAAGAAGAACACTTTGTGTGTATTTGAGAATTGAAATCCTACTTTTTTTCTCCTCAGAGTGTCCATATCTCAGATAAATGCTTAGGTCAGAAAGGAATGGGCTTGCTTTTACTTTCTTATTTAACTTTGTGTTTGAAATTAGGTTTGGAGACTGACAGTACCTTAGTTTCTCCCAGAATTATTTTAATTAAATCATGAAGAAGTAGACTGGCATTATTTAGGAACACGTAGCTCTGAGACATTTTTACACATCCCTTGTTGTCACCTTTGTTTTGGTGACCCTGACTGAAGTCCCCTTGTGAAAGTGTTCTGACAGCCCCGGTCAGTTTTGCATGCTTTTCATGACACCAATATGGTGAGGCAAAATGGCCTTTGTTGCAAGGAGCACACCCTTCTTAAAGCTTTTCCCATGCCTTAGGGCTACTACAGTTATCTCTGACCAATGGACATGTGGCATGTCTTGTTTCCTCCTCATTTGGTCTAACCTGTTCTTCTCTCTCATCTTCAAGACATTTGTTGCCATGGTTTCCCAAGGACCAAGGGGCCCCTGTGGATCCTGGCGACTGCCACAACCCATTCAGTTGACTACACCTTGTTTCAAAGAATAAATCATAAATCATGACGTCCAACTACAACAGCAGTTAAATAACAGAAGCTGATGTAAAAATGTAGCTGACTACATTCACATAACATTTCAGCACTACATGGAATAAATACTGTATGCTTATTTTCCCAAGAAGACAGTTTACCTCTGCTAGAGTTACAAGAAGAGGATCAAAAGAAACTGTTTCAAGAGGGCACTCCCAGTGCAATCTGTGCTTTACTGATCCATGCATTAACCTATGTAAAGAATTAAAGTTGAAACAAATTAACATATAATAATACACAATTTATTTCTAACACTACTCATATTGAAATATTGCCATTAGTTTTTTAAGACTATTATGCCATTGTATACACAACCTCAACATACACTGCCCTCCGTAATGAAATGTGTAAGAGCACCTAGAAGTGCAATTATTGCAGTTTTCAAGATGGCAGTTTTCAGAATTCTAATCCCTACCACAAAGAAATCAGAAAATAAAAGTTATAAGAATTATAGACAGATCTCATACAGACATAGAAGATGCTCCCTTTGTAAAGCTACTCATTTTAATAGCTGTCAATAAACATTTCCCTCAAATACTAACTGATAAGAAAAAAACAGCTGAAACTGAAAGAAAATTATACTGGAATTCTTCAGTTGATCCTGTATAAATGAATTATTTAACATATGTATATATACATACATATATATATATTTGTAGTGCTCATGATTAATAAGTAATTATTAATTTAACTAATTCTGCATCCACTTGACAAACCACTAGAGAAAAGTGCTTATTATGTATGTGAATATGTAATAGAAAAGGGAATTCAAAATACCATAAAACACTTACATGTAGTTTTGTTAATATCCAATATTGCTGAAAGTTACAGAGTTGCAATAAACAAGATGTTCCCATATTACTTACTGCAGACAAAAAGACTGCAAGATGTTTGCTTAAGAAAATGGCACTAATTTTATTATCTTTGTTATTAGGAAAAGCACCTTTATATGAAGAAATCAGCATCTTTCATGAAAGAGTTTTAACACTGCACAAAAAAGAACAAAAAGGAGCCATTATCAAACATATGGAAAATTGCTACTTTCTTTGAAAAGAAATTAAACTGCCTAAATAAAAGAGTATAAATCTGTGAATAGATGTTTATCAATCTGTGTAATTCTACCTAAGCCTAACACATATAATAAAAAGGAAGCAAACAGAACTAAAATACCTGCATGGAATGCCACCTTTAGCATACGTAGCAGCAAACGCAGAAGGTGTTCTAGAAGAAGCAGCAAACTGCAAGGACACAAAAAAAGAAGAGAAAAAAGTGTTGTTTATAAGTTTGAATATGTTAAAACTGCAAATTATTGAGAAGGGAGCTTTGTTGTATGACTAAAAATAAATTGAAAAAAATCTGCAGATATAGGATGGAAAACACACATTTGGTACATTTATCAAAAAAAGGGCTTTACAGAATTGTCTTCAGAGAAAGTTGTAAAAATGAACTAATAATGTAGAATTCATGCTTTCCTGATGCAGTGCTCCCATTTTCCTATTTTGTCATGAAAATCTTAGGACTGAAATCTTATGAGTTTTCTCTTAACAGATTAAGGACATCTCACTTTCCCAATGGTCACTATATGCAGGTATCATGGCTAGGATAATTTTCTCTGTAGAGGGTGGTATGACTAAGTGCTTTGGATTTTTGATGAAAATATACTGATGATAGTACACTGATGCTTTACTTGTTGCATGGCAGTGTTTACAAAGAGCCATAGACTTCAGCCTCTTACCCTGCCCTGCTAAGCAAGTTGCTGGGGGTGCACAAGAAGGGGACATGGCCACAATAGTTGACTTCAAACTGCTCAAAAGAACATCCTGTACCATATGGTGTCATGCTTGGCAATAAAAGCTGGGGTAAAGAAGGAGGGGACTTTGGAATGCTGGTGTTTGTCTTCTCAAGAAATCATTATGCATAATGAGCTCTGCATCCCTGGAAGTGGCTGAGGATCTGCCTGCTGATGCTTTAGGAAACAGCAAATGAATTCCTTGTTTTTCTTTGATTGCACACACAGCTTTTGTTTTAACTAATAAACAGTCTTTACAAGTTTACAAGAACTCACAAGTTCTTGCACTTTTACCCTCTACAATTCCTTCACCCACCCCACTTGGGAAGAGTGAGCAGCTGTGTGCTTTTGAGCTGACACACAGCTGTGGGGTTACTCAACAACAGCAGCTAACTTGCAGGAGGTTGTTTTGCTCCAACTCCAGCCTGATCTGAGTATACATGAAATTTACAAGTTGCCAAGATGTAGAAAAACATCAAAAATTGAGCCAGATGGCGTATGGGCACTGAAAATCAGTGGGAGCTTAGTGTGAGGAAAGCCTACACAAAGTTTTTGTGTTTTTTTTTTTAAATCATGGTTCTTATCAGGTTGAAATATGACATAATTTATTAGCTCAATGCTACATTCAAGATTAAACAACTTGTCATAAACTATATAGCATGAAATACCAGGAAATCTTAATTTCTGTCTTTCTAGTGTTTGAAGCTACACCAACACTAATAAAATTCTGCACACAATTTGACTTTTCACTAACAATTAATTTGTTAAGAGTTCACAAGATCTAGATGATTTTCAAGATACTACCAGAGTCTTTGTTTCATTGCAAAACATGGCATGGGTTATCAAAGCCATAACTCTGATCTGTTCCCCTAATGGACCAGGTACCAAAATTTACAACTATATATAAAAAAAAAAAAAAAAAAACAACAATAGAAAACCTCATTAACTCTTGGTCCTAAATCATGTTTAGGTACATAGAAAGAAAAAAAAAGTTGCCACTAAAGCCATAGTTGTATCAAAACTTCTTTTTAAAATGAAGTAATAAACATGTTATTACTCAAACATTTCAGCATGTGATTTAGGTTGTAATTTAAGCAATGTGTGATTAATAACAAAAGTTTAGTTTAAATTATCCATATTGGACCAGAAGAATTATCTGCATGCATATCTTCAAGTATGGAAATTTTTTTTTCCAACAAAATAA
The DNA here is from genome assembly GCF_026119805.1 of Tympanuchus pallidicinctus. NCBI lineage: Eukaryota > Metazoa > Chordata > Aves > Galliformes > Phasianidae > Tympanuchus > Tympanuchus pallidicinctus. Next base: position 15,590,918 of record NW_026294721.1, on the reverse strand, counting down.
TGATTTTAAATAAAACAAAAGACCCAACACCCATACATACTGGATCAATAGTTTTGGGATTCAGCTTGTCACTGGGCTTTGGCTGTGGCTTAACCGCAGGTTCTGGAGAAGATGGCAAAGGAGAGGAGGTCTTGCTTTTCTGTGCTGCAGCCTTTGCTTTTATCTGGGTGCCTGATGACATGTTTAGAACATTGCTAACTAGAATACAAAAAGATTAAAAACATAGAATTGCATTCCTACGTGACAGGATATCAAGGGTTACAATCTCCAGGTCAAAAGACTGACATTAACAAAGAAGAAAATCTGAATAAAGGAATCCTTATTCTTCTTTATCTCCTAATCCTGTGCTGCTCTTCTTCACTTTGCTAACATTTTCAGAATATGGCCTGCCTTTGGCAACAGATCTTTTAAAAAGGCCACAATTAGGCAATGAAGTCTCTTTAGAACACACAAGAAACATACATGGGATCTTTAAAGGTCAGGTAGTCCAATACCCCTACAGTGAAAGACAATCTACAGCTAGATTAGATGCTCAGAACCTGGTCCAGCCTTATCTTGAATGTCGCCAGGGACAGGGCATCCACCACATCGCTGGGCAGCCTGTTCCAGTGCCTCATCATCCTTACTGTAAAAAAAATTCTTCCTTATATTCAATCTAAATCTACCCTCTTCTAGCTGGTAATCATTTTGACAGGCTAGAGCCACTAGCTGAGCCTGGGTGAACCTCATGAGGTTCAACACGGCAAAGTGCAGAGTTTTGCACTTGGGCCAGAGGAATCCCAGGCATCCATACAGACTGGAAGGAGCAGTCCTTGAGAGCAGCCTGGCAGAGAAGGACCTGGGGATCTTGATAAATTAAAAACTTAACATGAGCCAGCAGTGTGCCCTTGCGGCTCGGAAGGCAAATGCTATCCTGGGCTCCATCAAAAGATGGGTGGCCAGCAGGGACAGGATTGTCCCCCTCTATTCTGCTCTTGTGAGGCCCCATCTGGAGTACTGTGCCCCCAGCACAAAAAAGACAGAGAGCTGTTGGAGAGGGTCCAGAGGAGGGCCACAAAGATGATCAGGGGACTGGAGCACCTCCCCTATGAAGACAGACTGAGAGAGCTGGGCTTGTTCAGCCTGGAGAAAAGAAGGCTGTGGGGTGACCTCATTGCAGCCTTTCAATATCTAAAGGGAGCCTACAAAAAGGAGAGGAATCAACTCTTTGAAAGGATTGATAACTGCAGGACAAGGGGAAATGGTTATAAGTTGAGGGAGGAGAGATTTAGGTTGGACGTCAGGGGGAAACTTTTTACAGAGAGAGTGGTGAGGTGCTGAAATAGGCTGCCTAGAGAGGTTGTGGATGCCCCATCCCTGGAGGTGTTCAAAGGCAGGTTGGATGGGGCCCTGAGAAGCCTGAGCAGTATTAAATGGGGAGGTTCATGGCCCTGCATGTGGCAGGGGGGTTACAGATTCATAATCCTTGAGGTCCCTTCCAACCCTGGCCATTCTGTGTGCAATTCTGTGTGATTTCCTGTATCATATCACAACAGATCCTGCTCAAGAGTCCATCCCCTTCTTTCTTACAGCTCCTCTGTAGATACAGAAAGGCTATTGTCAGGTCACCAAGGAACCTTCTCTTCTCCAGACTGAACAGCCCCCAGTCTCTCAGCCAGTCCTCATAGGAGAGGTGTTCCATCCCTTGGAGCATTTTTATTACCCTCCTCTGGACGTGCTCGAACAGTTCCACATCTCTCCTGTACTGAGGGACTCCACATTTGGACACAATACTGCAGGTGAGTCCTCACCAGCCCAGAGCAGATGGGCAGGATCACCCATGCTGCTTTTGATGCAGCTCAGGATATGGTTGGCTTTCTGGACAGCACATTGCTGGCTCGTGTCCAGCTTCACATCCACCAGTACCTCCAAGTTCCTTTTAGCAGAACTGCGCTCAATCCTTGTATTAGCAGTAGCGTGCAAAGCCTTGCACTCAGATTTGTTGAACCACATGTTCAGAAGCATCCAGACTCTCTCCACTTCCAAGAAGCAATTAAGATATGTTCAGAGCAATTAAAATACTGTTTTAAGTAACAACAATTCTAGATGCATTTCAAGTCACTGCTCACACCATCACAGAAAATGCAATAAAAAAAAATAAGCGACAACCGGCAGATATTTTGGGACAAAAGTAAAGATGGGAGTTAGGAAAGTGATGAAGGATATGTACAAACCAAGTGCACAGCTATTGCCAAAGGTGTGATACCGAGGTTAATAGTCCTGCTGGCAGAGGACTAGGCTCCCCAGTACAAAAAAGACAGGGACCTCTTGGAAAGAATCCAGCAGAGGGCCACAAAAATGGTGAAGGGCCTGGAGCATCTCTCCTATGAAGAAAGGCTGAGTGAACTGGGTCTATTTAGCCTTGAGAAAAGAAGACTGAGAGGGGATCTAATCCAGATTTATAAATATCTGAGGTGTGGGAGCCATAGTGGTGAGGCCAGTCTCTTTTCAGCAGTACGTGGAGACAGGACAAGGGGAAATGGACATAAACTGCATAAGTATAGGAAGTTCCACACAAATGTGTGCAAGAACTTCTTTATGGTGAGGGTGACGGAGCACTGGAACAGGCTGCCCAGGGAGGTGGTGGAGTCTCCTTCTCTGGAGATATTCAAGACTCATCTGGACGCCTACCTGTGCGACCTGCTGTAGGGAACCTGCTTTGGCAGGGGGGTTGGTCTCAATGATCTCTAGAGGTCCCTTTCAACCCCTACAATTCAATAAAAACCCCTGTGATTCTGTGACAGACTTCACACAAATGGCAGGAATCCATAAACAGAAACGAGGCAAAAGCACATTTGAAAGACCGTCTTTCAAAAGAGAAAAAAAAGGAGGCCTGGGTTTGGTTTCTGGAAGCCACGTACAAAAGACAGACTGGCAATAAGCAGTGTGTAAAGGCGAAGCTGCTCACTTACCCCGCTGTGTGAGCCCTCTCCGGAGCGCAGCTGAGGCAGAGAAAGGGAGCAGCAGCAATTCCTCGTTTTCCGCGATCCCCCCGTCGCCCGGCCCGGCCCACCCGTGACCCGGCGGCGGGCAGCCCCACGCGCGGCCACGCTTCCTGCCGGTTGCCGGGGAAGCTACGGGGCGCCGGTAGCCCAACATTCCTCGGCAGGCCGAGCCCGGGGCGGGCGGAGCATGCGCGGTGGAAGGGCGTGCGCCGGGTCCTCCTCCGGCTGGAACGGAGGGCGGGGTGTGCGGCTGAGGCATGAGGGTGCTGCTGGAGAGGTGATGGTCGTCTGGTCGTCCTCCGTCACCTCAGTGCTAATATCTGCCACCAGCCTGCCTTTCCCCCGTTACAGCCCAGCTGTGTCCAGCCCAAGCCTTCTCTTTGGCTTCCATCAGTAGTCTCACTGAATCAAGTGGACTGTGAAGATATAAATAAAAATATGCTGATATTACTTGCCGTGTTCTCTTTGCAGTCGTTTCTGTTTCAATTATAACTACAGAAAATACTTTTCTTTTCTTTTCTTTTTTTTTTTTTAATTAGCCCACTCTGACTATACTGAATTTGTGTCATAAGTACAGTATTTATTCATATAAAAACACATCTGCATGTAGCAAATGACCTTTTGAGTAACAGGATACATTTTTGTCTTCTGCGAACCCAGTAAATCATCAGAATGCGTTTTTGCCTTCCTTGAGAAAAGTGTTTATTCTTTCATGCACTCAGCAGTAAATCTCCAAGCAAGATGTTTTTCTGGTTTGCTTAAATTGTGTGGGCTACAATCTTTCCAGAATCACATATTCTTTTTCACTTTATAGCAAGGAACTGAATGACTTCACTAATGGATAAGATAGGCTGTTCTCTTGATTTTCCACAAAAACAGGAAAATGCACTGACGGAGCTGAAAACAGTTGTCAGCTGCTTTTTTTGAAAACTACCATCAGCCTTAGATTTTGGCCAATGTTGGCATTTCGTACTTGTTTTTATCCGGCATAGATAGTTTGTATCTGCCAGTAATTGGAAGTTGTGAGGACATTTGCAGAGTTCAGATAGGGCTACCTAATTTAATGCCTTTTTATCAGTGTAAAGTGGAAATGCAAAAGAAAAAATGTTAAAATTAATGCTAGAGAAACTGAGAAGGAAGAGATTTCTGCTTTATGTATAAATCAGTTAACTAGCAGAAATTACAGTACTTTCGCAGAAGTTTTTGTTGTTCCACAGTACTAAAGGCAATAGAAGAATTGGTGTCCTTCTATTAATAAATGTTATAAGCTGTCAAGGACCTCTGAACAATACAGTATTTTTAAAGCATTATGGTATAGTTCTTTGAAAATGACCTCAGAAACACAGATCAGTGTGCTCATCTCCATAATGATGAAAAAGAACTGATTTTCTGCATGATGTTTATTTTTGGCTCAGTTATTATAGTATCATTTCCGTCATGTATCTGATGTAGTAGCTTTTGTGAGTACAGAATAAACTACAGCTACGCTAAGTGATGGAAAAAAGTAGTACTATAATTCCTAAGTCAGTAGGAGGTATGAACTGCTGTGTTGTCTGAAGCAAAATACCACTGATCAGCTCTGTGGAGTCAGCAACTCCCACTGAGTTCCTGGAGGCATAGAAACTACTGGGTTATAGAAGAACAAGTAAGACTCAGTTTCTGTTCAAGAGCAGAGATTTACTTAGCGTTCAGTCAGTTTCCTGGAAAATGAAAAATAGGGGAGCATTACAGTACATCGGTATTTACAGTATAACAGGGATTGCTGCCATACTTTAGACATAGAATATACAGTCTTCATTCCTCTTTGGGGAAATGATGCATCAAATCAAGGACTGAGAGACACCAGCCTGATAGAGGTGTCCCTCAGGGGAGTCACAGTTCATCTGTGAGCTGGGGAAAAGCCTCACATCATCATAGCTGGCTCTAAAGAAGTTGCCTTCATGCAAATCTTCTGGCATAAGGTCACCAAATATGGGTCAAAACGTCTTTGTTTATGAGAAAATACTTCTCATACTGTGTCTCATTTTTATTAGTTGTTATAGAAACCAGGCTGTAAAATTTTAAACATATTTGGGGAATGGACAATTTAGAAGGAAAAAAACATACTTTAACAGCAAAACATTAAGATATCATAATAAAAAATATAGGAAATTATTTTAGTATTTTTCTCCATCACAATTGAGAACACAACACTTTGTAGTGTTAAATATGGTGTAATAATCTGCTTTTACTGTTGTATACATACATAACGTTAGCTCCAATTGCTATTATTTTCTCCATTATGTATTTTTTATTTTGTTTGATTTAACTGTCATAAACCTTCCATTCTGATCAAAATAAGCAAAAGAAAAAAAAAACACAAATAATGATTTTTTAGTCACTAAAGGAAATGCAGTCACTTAGATGCATGTAATATTCAGGAAAGCATATAAAAATCTGTGTTTTTTTTTTTTAATAATGATTTGTTTGTTAAATTTTGCTAAATACAAGAAAGAGTTTAACTTAAAGCCTTTAAGCCTTTCATCTTTCTATGTAAGTATTAATTTAGTAATATACGAATTTATATATTTTCATGTGAAAAATATTTTAGAAATTTCTAAGCCAAGTGCCATTTTAGCCTCAGTTGAGGACTAATAACTCTTACAACCTACTAAGAATGATGAAAGTAACAAAAACTTGTTTCCTTGACTCAGTATATTTGCTAATTCTTGTTAATTCTCCAATAATTCTTAAAAGTTAGAGATTCTCATTGACCCCTCAAAAAGTCCACAGTCCATGTTGTTGCATTCTCCAGAAATGTTTTCCTTAGATATTGTTCAAATACCTTCCCCAGAGTTTTTCTCCTTACTTCTCCACTCTATTTGCATTATAAAGAGGAGTTATTATACAGCGTTTGGAAATAAATGTGAGCTACAGAGCATACTGTAGACACCTTGTTGTAGATTTTGGGATTCTTCTACAAAGGTTTAGATGCTGGATTCCAAGCGCTGGAACAGGCTCCCCGGGGAGGTGGTTGAGTCACCATCCCTGGATGTGTTTAAAATCCATTTGGATGTGGTGTTCAGGGACACGATTTAGCAGAGGGTTGTTAGTTAGGGTAGTACGGTTAGGTCATGTTGGACTCGATGATCTTTAAGGTCTTTTTCACTCTGAGTGATTCTATGATTCTATGATTCTTTTTTCAAGCCACTTTCCTAGACAAATATTAAGTATACTGTATCAGATGATTGGGTCAGTGCCTATCAAAAGTTGATGGACCTTATATCCTCAGTGAAAATTGGTGTGAAAGAGAGACATTTCAGTTGAAGAATTTCAGGTAACTATCCATAGATGCTTACATTCTGCTTTAATACATCAGAAATGACCAGATTGCCTATTATTAAATGCTAAATTGCTGGGAGGATACTGGATTAGGAGATGTAAAACTCAGAGGCAAACTCCCAAGAAGCAGATAGTCCCACTGGAATATTTGCATTTCTTGATGTTGTAGAGTAATAAAAATATGTGTATAACAGACAAATTTAGGGACTGAATGAGACTCTTTATGGATATCATTAATACACAGGTCTGTACCACTAGCCTGCTGTTTTTCTTGAGCTAAGGTGCAAAGCTGTGTGAAGTTAAGAAGTTGTGTAGGCAATATTGCTTCACTTCATTATTTATTCAAATGCTTAAAGCACCTGCAAAATGGTTTGGTTATACAGCCTTTGCAATCACCCACACATGGCACCAGTGTTTTTTTTCTCCCATGGTAAGCTAGTACTATCAGGAGCCAAAGAAGGCCAGTTACACTGACCAATCAATAAATTACACGTCCTGAGAAATGAAATTAGGTTTAAAAAGAGACATATCAGGACGTATGGTTTTTGGTTTTTGTTTGTTTGTTTTTTGCCAATTCTTTTAAATACTCCTATTGAGACCATTGATATTAAAGTTATATTTACAGGCAGTACAAATTGCTCCAGAAGGACAATACATTCCTTTGCCATCTTTCAGATCATTTCTATCTCTGTTTCTTGCAATCACAGCTACTTATGTAAGAGTACTTTGCTTAATTATGCATAGAGAATCATTCCCATTAGTTTAGTCCAAAGAGTTAGGAAGCTGTATTTCTTTGAGTAACTGTATGTAAGTCACAGTTTTATGATGCTTACTTTTCTGCCTCTGTGCTTTTCATCAGAATCTCCTTCCCTAAGTTAAGTTTCAGGAGTCCTTACCACAGAGTGTGAATGCTTAAACAGCTAAGAATGAGATTCACAGAAGGTACAAAAGTTGAGTAGGCAGTGGTCTGCATAAAGTCCTGGAAAATGTAAAGAAGAAAGCTGTGATTTTAGAGAAAGTTAGGGGCAGTTGGGAATGAATTTATATCTGCATCTTCTTTTATGGAACTCAGTGCTCAGAGTGTCCAAAGCTAAAGACAAAAATCAGAGGTAGTAGCAGCCAGGAATTAGAGGGCTCACTGTGTTATGGAAAAATCACTGTGTTATTATTATTCATGGGGCAGTGTTCTTTAAATCTTGCAGACAAACGTGTACAGGCTTTACCTGTGCTCACCAAATGTTGAACTATATTAACTATTTGAAAATCAAAACTACTAACTTTCTGAGGCAGGATACATGCAGTTTAAAATATGCTTTGGAAATAGTCAAGCAAATGGTGAAAAGTTGCAGCTGATTCTTAGAGTGGTGCAGCGAGAGCTGTTTGGCATGTTTTCTCAGGGTTACGCAGGGAAAGAGAAGCGATACGCGGGCATACCGTGCAGTTTTGTATTTCTCCACTTGGTGGCAATGATTCCCTGTCTTTCCTTGCCGCTTCTGCCCTTTGAGAAAGCGGCTGCTCTGCATTGTTCTGTAGCCTCTCACTTTGGAGAGACAAACAAGGCAAAAGTCAAAATATCAAAGGTTGAAAAATAGAAGAGTTTTTTAAGTGGAAATGGAAGTTTTTCATAGTTCAGTTGTCAGAGAAATTGCGTTCTTTGTTAGGAAACGTTTTACCAGCTCTTTCCCTCTGTAGGTCAAGGATCAGTAGTGATATATAAAGTATTGAACGAGAACAGTTTTGCTGAACCTTATAGCCCTTCACAGGATGAGGCAAATAATAATAACAATGAAAAATATCCTTCAAAAATTCACAAATCATCATGAGAGTATCTCTACTTCTGCTTTTGTGTGTGTGTTCCAACTACAGAAGTACATGCAGTCTGGACTCCTTGATCTGAAGAAAACATACTGGGCAGAATTGTTGCTCTGACTAGCCAAAAATGTGTCTGCAGAAGCTATATAGTTGGACATAGTGCTATCTTTCATAACTAGCAGACGTTTCAGCTTTTCTTCTAAGTCCACAAAATTCTCATTTCTCTGTCAGACATAGGAGAAAGCTGCACTGAGAACATCAGGCTGTGCTCTGAGACACACACAGCTTGGATGTGCTGCAGCACAAAAGCATTTAACATCTCCCACATAGCAGGCACAGCTGGCACTTGAGATAACAAGTCCAAGGATGGTAGGAAGAGTTCTTTTTTTTTTTTTTTTAATGATATAGAGACAGTTTGAAAGGCAGACTTATGGTCCATAGCACACAGTTCAATTTGGTGGCTGAGAACTAGTGACAGCCTAGGAGTGTTGTGATGGTGGCAAGGATGGGAGTTGTGGTAACAGTCGTGATTAAATGATGCAGTAATATAGAGAACAAAAAATGGTGACGACAGTGATAGTTTTCATCTCTCTCTCTCTCTTCTCCCCCCCCCCCCCCCCCAGAAAGTGTTGATGAAACAACCACAGCCTCTGTCCCTTCCCGCACAGGAATGACAGTGGGGGAGCAGTGCATTTTCACTTGCTGTACTGGGTGTTGGAGTAGGAAGAATTAAAACCTTTTCTGGGGAGTCTTCCCTCTGGAGAGCTACATAAAGGTAATGAGAAAGGCTACATGAGTAGGTGATTGAGTGCACCAAAGAGGAACCACCAGCAGAGCACAGCAAAGGCTTAAAGTTCAGATGTTTAGACTTCCTCGCCATGGATTATAGTTCCTATAATTCAGACATCATTTCATTTATTTGCATTTCTAACATCTGATCTGAGAGGAGACTTGAAAAGAGAAATGATGAGTTATGACCAACAGAAAGAATTTTATTGGTATGAGTGCTGGACCAGATCAAAGATTGATCAAAGATATCATGATGTCTTGTGATTGAGTCCCATCTTAAGAAATCAGAAAGGGTATGTAGGGACTACTAATTGAACAAGAGCAACTGTTCTTAATGTTTCCCATAAGTATTCTGCCATCCTTTCAGCTTTTCGACACTCGGGGACATTCTGAGGCAGGAGTGATTCTGTATATTCAGTAATCTTCAGAGGATTTCTCTTCTGTGACATTTAGTCTCCTGTTCAACCCCAGGGGACTTTTATATTTCATTGTGGCAGGGAGTCTCTCATCCCTACTTTTTCCTCTATTGGTTGTGAACTTTCTACTTGCTAGCTTTGTTTCTTACCAAATAGTTCTTCTCAGGCTCCTTCAAGATTGCAGCAAGAATATAGCAAGCTTATGTCATCTCACAGTTATTTTTCAGATTATGAAAAGTATGGTGTCATTTCCCAGAATCCTAATACCATCTCTATCCCTAAAATCACAAACTTTTTGTGTTACAACTTGTCTAAATGTTCTGTAAAATTACGATTTGTTTAAATACAGCTTTCTTAACCACTAATGCAAAGCACTTCAGTCTGTACGTAGTGCTTTATAACTGTTGTGTAGCTCATTGTATATATAGAAATTTCACTACACACAAAAGACCCTGAGACTTTTTTTCTTGTGTCTTCCTTCCTTTCCTGTTTCTTCTCTTCATTTACAAAGTTTCAATTCAGAACATTGAAAATGGAACCATAAGCATCATTTCCCACTGAAAGTGGTAGTAAAAATATATTCTCATGTCCTGCACTAGGTTTACATTCTGTGTGCCTGTCCATTTTATTTAGTATATACATCCTGAATGCACTTCTAAAATGATCATGCAAGTTATAATGTCAAAATTAGTCTTGCACACTGTTGCAATGATAACTTCCACAAATGATTACTTAGTGCTATTATTCATGTGAAAAGGGAAGCAATCAATGGGGGTTGAATAAAAGTAAATACACACCGGTGTCCTTACATAGTCACAAAAGGACTGTGTCTAATGGGATAGGTTTTGTGCATTCACTAAGAACTGAAGAAAAGTTTGAGGGGGAAGGTTAGCTTGCCAGTTCTTTCTTTTTTTTTTTTTTTTTGCTTTTTTTTGGGGGGGGGAAGGGGAGGTGTTTTTACTTATTCTTACTAGCCACATTCTTGTTTGAATAATTATTTCAATGCTCTGTGGCTGTTGCTGAGTACTAATTGTCTGTCAAGTGTGAGGAGTGCTGTATGAGTGTTTTTTCATTGCTTTAATTATTTCTTTGATTCTAAATAAATAATAACAATATTATTTATTGGATCCACCCAAGGGTGCTGAGAAAGCTGGCAGAAGTGATTGCCAAACCGCTTTCCACCATCTATCAGTGTTCCTGGTCAGCCAGAGCGGTCCCAGAGGATTGAAGGTTTGCCAGCATGACTCCCATTACATGAAGGGCTGTGAGGAGGATCCAGGGAACTGCAGGCCTGTCTGCCTGACCTCAGTGCCTGGAAAGATTATGGAGCAGATTGTCTTGAGTGAGATCACATGGCATGTGCGGGACAACTGGGGGATAAGGCTTGTCCAACATGGTCTCATTAAAGGCAGGTTCTGCTTGACCAACCTGATCTCCTCCTATGATCAAATGATCAAGTGACCCACCTGCCAGATGAGGGAAAGGCTTGGACAGATACACACTTTGCTGGGTAAAGAACTGTCTGCATGGCCAGCCCCAGAGAGGGATCTGGACAGGCTGGATCACTGAGCTGAGCCCAATGGGCCAACAAGACCAAGTGCTGGGTTCTGCACATTGGCCACAACAACCCCAGGCAATGCTACAGGCTTGGGGCAGAGTGGCTGGAAAACTAAGTAGAAGAATGAACAACCTAGAGGTGTTCATCAGTGCTCAACTAAACATGAGCAGTAGAGTGCTCAAGTAGTCAAGAAGGTCAATGGCATCCTGGCTTGTATTCAAAATAGTGTTGCCAGCAGAAGCAGGGAAGTGATTATCCTGTACTCAGCACTCATGAAGGCCTCACCTTGAGTACTCTGCTCAGTTTTGAGCCCCTCACTACAAGACAGACATTGTAGCTTCTGGGGCTTCTGGGGTTGGTGAGGGGTCTGGAGTGTGGTCTTTTGGGGAGCAGCTGGGGGAACTGGCATTATTTAGCCTGGAGAAGAGGAGGCTTAGGGGAGACTTATAGCTCTCTACAACTTCCCAAAAGGAGGTTCTGGTGAGGTAGGGATCAGCCTTTTCTTCTATGTAAGTAGAGATAGGATGAGAGGGAATGACTTCAAGTTGCATCAGAGGAGATTCAGGTTAGATATTAGGAAAAATTTCTTCTCTAAAAAAGTGGTCAGGCACTGGAATGGTTTGCCCAGGGAGATGCTTGAGGCACCATCCTTAGAGGTGTTCAAGAAACATTTATACATTGTACAGAGGGACATAGTTTAGTGGGGAAATATTGGTGGTAGGTGAATCGTTGGACTGGATGGTCTTCTCCAACTTTATTGATTGTATGATTCCATGATTCTATTTACAACACCTTTTTCCACTAAAGTGCGAATTTTCATTCAAATGATTTTATGATATGGCTTAGAAGTCATGGCAATAACATTACAGTAGTAGTTGGGAACTTGTTTAATAGTGTATTTTATTTCTTAAGTTGAGGAAGGAAAAAGGAATGATCATTTAAACATATTCTTTGTTTTCTATTGTTTAACTGGTCTTTTATTTACAGCATTTCACATCTCAGCCATGAATATTCTGGGCTTTTTAGTACTCTTGGTTTCAGGATCTTCCCAAGAAAAAAAAAAGGTGAGTCTACTGCTTTGACAAGCTCAAAATATTTTATTGTTGAGACTGATCTCTTTACCTAAATCCTAAACGTCCTGAAATTCCAGTTTTGCTGTGTATGTATGTTATTACTTCTGTCAGTTTTACTGGTGCAAATAAAAGTTTCTGAAGAATTTCTGGGCCACTGAGTAGAGTGAATCCTGGGAACAGAGTCTGGAGAATCAGCTGTGCCATGAGAGCCTGCAAAATGAAGTATGGAGAAGGTACCCTTGCAGTGCTGCTTCCAATGCCCATTGTGATCTAGAAGCACGGGGCCGAGCCTGTGTGGAGCAGGGCTTGGTGTTAATGAGCCCTATAGTCTGCCTGCTGCTCAACGTTGCACTGCAGGACCTCAAATGATGCGGAAAAGGCTGTCAAGAAAAGTGCATGGCTCCTCACAGGTATTAAGAAGGCCATGAGAGTTCATTAGCTCTCCTTAAGTTCTTGACTAGGCTTATTAACTCCACAGTGCTCTGGTTCCTGCTGTGGTGGCTGCAGGTAGTAGAAATCCTCTCTGCAATCTGAAAGCTCAGTAGTTTTTTTAGTAAGAGAAAATTCTTGTTTTTGTAAAACCCTGAGATATTCCAGACTTAAAATCACATTATTTAGTGATGAAGGTTTCCTAAATTAGTTCCAGCTAAGCTGATAGGACTACACACCATAATCTGACTCCTTTCAGAGAGATTTGTGCTTGTCCCTGAAGAGGTATATCTGTATTATATAGCTCTAACTCAGCACAATTCAGCCCATTTCTCAGTTGGGCTTAGTTTGTGAGTCTGTGGATAATGCCATGCCTATTTCCCAAGGTGGTTGGTAGATGCAGAAGCAAAAACACAGTATGTGAAGATACCATATCAGTAACTGCAGTCTGAAGGGTTCACCAAGCTGAAAAAGCCCAAAGTTCAAATGTCTGTGCATGTGCATTGTAATTGTGTAGGTGGCTACGGAATTCTTATGAAAAGTAGAAGCACCATATAGTAAAGGTGGTAATCAAATCCTCAGTGGCAATCTGTTGATAACAGCACACTACAAACATATTGGATCCACTGAAGATGTAGAAAAACAAAATAGGAAGTATCAATTCCAGTGGGTCTCTTCAAAGCACTGTTAAGCACTGAAGCAGAACCATTTGGAAAATACTAATTTGGAGAATGGAATTGAGAAAAGAATTGTGAAAAGTGCTCAGACTGGAAGTCTGACTGTAAAATTTTGCGTGAGAACAAAAGCAAAGCTTCCATGACGAGAGGAAAACAAAAAGAGAAGAACTTTAGGCTATAGAAGAAAAAGCTCAAGACAATATTGACCACAAATCTTTGGATCTACCTCTCAACTACAAAATAGTTTACAATCATAAGACTGAACTTGATCAGCCTGAAAAATGGCATATGACAATTTGAACTGAAGTAATTGTTTCTGCATGGTGGAATACAATAAAGCTGATTCTGCCAGGCCCAGTTCAGTGCTTTTATGTGCCCTCAAGGCACTATTTATATTCCTATAAAGGGAATTTGTGCACTGAAAATTATTTTATCCTTAAATCACAACAATTCCCTGGTGTTGGAACTTAAAAAATTATAAAATAGTTAATTCAATGATGCTCTTCCCCAGAATGCCGAGTACTATTCTTCCTCCCATCTCAAAGATATGCTACAGGATTAGGTTTGTAGTTTTAGGATCTTTGTGAAGGAACAGGCTTTGTAGTCATGAAGGATCTTATATGAAAACAAAAGAAGAGTCTGTAAAGACTTATTCTTTGTATTTTTTGTAAATGTTGTGGTCCCTTCCAAATCAGTCAAGTTCTCCATCAACTTACAAAGAAATTTCCAAATGGGCAAATCCCCAATTCTGCCAAAACTCCATTTGCTTGTTTATTTTTTTCTTAATTTGATTGCCAAGAGTTTGTGTTTGACTTGTTGCCATGAATAAAACCATTCCTCTTTCAACAATAGGCTCTACAGGAATGGTGTGGGAACGCTAATCCCATTACACAGCTCAGAAGTTCCCACTTGCAGTGACCCAGGAAAGGCAGCTTATCAGGCACTTAGCAGAGCTGTCAGCTGGTCAGCTCAAGAAGAGTTTTTGTCTTTGTGGAGCAGGCCAGGGGAGCAGTAGTAAGGGTTTGTTTGTTTGTTTTAAGTAAATAGAACAACAGGGAACTTCTACATCCTTGACCTGAAAGTCATGTTCATGTAAAAAGAGAACATTAACGGTAAAGCATGCTACAATGTCAACAACGGAGTGGTCAGCTGAGCTAATTGATTTATAATCAAGAGATGAGCGGAGTCTTTGAAAGCTGCTGTATCTTGTGACATTTTCTGTGACTCTAGTAGAATGGCTTTCCCTGAAGTGAAATAGCACTGAGAATCAGTGATGTTTTCATATTTTTGATCTTAGTGATGGGCGTCTTGCGATACCTTCTGTCACATGGCCAAGATCTAGACACCAGAATGGACGTAACTGGAGAGGAAGGACTCTCTGCAAAGGCAGAGACCACAGCATAGCTGAGTGAGGAAAAGGGCAGACTTCACAGTAATTGGCTGAGATTTGGTCAGCGTGGGGTGAGAGCATCTTTTTTAGCATTAGAAAACATGTGGAAAAACATAGCAGTACCTTAGTTTTGGTAAGAATGGGACTAATGCAAAGCAGGAAAAAATGTCTGTTTTTTCCCCTCTGATTTAACTCTGCATTAGACTTGTGAAGCCATTTCTAGGAAAGGGTAGAAGTGCTGTAAGCACCTGAAATGTTTTCCAGAAGCTCAAGCACAGGATACTGAGTTATTGGTAGAAATGTGTGTCATACTCTGTCTAGCTTCAATCTTAGTCCTGGTGCTTTAATTGATCGAATTGTTCAAATAAAGCAAAATACCATCCATTGTGGGTACAAAATCCACAGTAGACCAGAACTCTTTTACTTTTTGGATTCAAGTCCTGGTTCAGCTCCAGAAGTGTTATTGTGTGAAATTGTTTTCTTCCTTTTCCTAATATTCTCAGTATTTCTCTTTTGCCTCTGTATAATGCTCATATTCAGAAGACATAAACTAAACTGTGCTCATGAGAGTCTTGAATATCCTAGTGATGACAGCCTAACCAGAAAGCATTGCTGTTTTAAAATGTCATTTAGAGAATAGCATTATGAAATTCTTCTTTAAGAGTCAATGCATTAACACATTTTTTCCTTCTCCCCCTGCCCCTTATTTGCAAACTTGAGAGCAATTCCTGTTTTCTAATGCACTTCGAAGGATGAGCAAATCTTGTAAACCATGAACATCCATTCCCAGTGTCATTGAGGACTGTTGAGGGAACTCAGTGATTCTGCAAACCAAGGACTCTACTTAGTAAAGAACTGTCCTTCAGCTATAGTTTTTCTATTTGTTTGCTTTCATACTATTTTAACCACTAGCATTGAATGCTGTGATTCTAAGTGGCTGTGACTTTTTTTTCCTCTTCAGGGCAGATATAGGCAACAGTCAATTTTCTGTTCTCCATATTTAGTCTGTATAGCATGAAAGGATAACAAAATGCTATTTGTCTCAGTGCACTGGGGTGTGCCACCTATAACCTGTTAAAGGAAATAAGGATACTGAACTAGATATATATGATCTGTGTTTTAGTTTTGCATTTTTTTTTAATTGCCTGTTACTTCATTGCCCAAGGTCAGTCTTTGTCAGACAAGTGGACCAACAGTTCTCCAGAGTAACATAAAACCATTAAGTTGCTCTTTGATCTTGCACCTTCTTTAGAACCTTTTAATCAATTAACCATGAAGCTACTCAGCTTGTCTTATTTCCTGCACATAAAACTACTTTGGTCTAGCTGACATGTTACTACATTATAGATCAAAGATGGAAGGAAAACTTCACATCCAACCGGGATAATTATGTGGATTTTTTTCTGTATCTATTAGATAAATTTTCATCCTTCAGATAGAGGAAAACAGCATTTTGATCTAGATTGAATAAAGGATTCATATGTACTTTAAAAGGTGGCTAAATGGATTTCAGTATAATTGACCTTACATGGGATGTGAATTATTCCATGGCTATTTGTTGAGCCTCAACTGTCCCTATATATATTGAGAGTACCCAATATTGATAATAAAAGAAAACATGAGCTATGGGAACAGAAGCACTGATCTCTTTTTTTAGGATACCTCTAAATAAAATAGAGAAATTAAATATTGAATGTACTGTAATGTGATGCAAATCAAAATTCTTTTAGCCCAGGAATTCAAGTTTGATAACAGAGAGTTGTGCCTTCAGGCTTGTAGGCCCACACTTCTGCAATTTTAGTGGTTGATAGACACAAAATTTTTTATCAAAGGAATCAGAGATTCCCTCAGTATTACGTTCTTTTAGATGTGTGGATGTTGATATTACTACTTACTAGTTACCTGAAAATTAAGGCATCTCAAAATGTACTCCGCATTCCTTTTGGACAAATTCTAGATTACACAAACTTTCTTCACTTACTTCTTTTTGAGCTTCCTCCTGAGGTGAACAGAATGTCACCCATACTTGTCCCAGGCAGCAAAACGTGTGCTTACTTGGGTTTTGCTCCAGGTGTATTTTGCACAGCTGTTTCCTATGGCATTGACATATTCTCTTTCTACTTCCTGATGCTGAAAGCTGAGCTGGCCTGGCCCACAGGTAAGAGTGTCACCAGGTGCATGCATTGGCAGCACCTGGAAATGTAAAGAAGCAGCATGATTTCTCAAGAAAAAACAATGCCCTATTGTGTTAGGTTTTTCTTGTGTGTTTGTTTTTGTTTTTAAGTAGTAAAGTAGCATTTTTGAATGAATCTGCTTTGTGAAATGGTGGTGTAGAATATTCTTCATAGATATCCCCTTATTCTCTGAAGGCATACCTTATATCTAGACTCTCTACACTTCAAAGTAGATAGGAAATGGGAACCCTTGTAGCTGTTACAAATCACATTATTTTCATGCTAAGTTTAAGCCACTCTCTATTTGCAAATCTGTATTGATTTTTTTGAATGTTGTGCTTCCTTTAACTAAACAGGTCCCTGCTGATGTTTGTTATCTTCCTTGTAAGCTGAATTAAAAGAGAATGAAAAAGTTAGTGGATGCTGTATATAAAGTGCTCTTTGATAGATAAGCATCTTTTGAACAAAGAAGAGCACTTTCAGCTCTTGATACTAAGGAAGAAATATTTTCCCTAATCTCCTCTGTACAAATTCCTCATGTAAGCCAGAGAAATTTTCCAGAGAAAGAAAAGATACTCGTAGAACTTGTTCTTACACATACCTCTGCTGTACCTCTTTACTGCTGGTTTTAAGATCCAGTGGGGTGCTTTTGTTTTGGGATTTGAAAAGATACAGAAATCCAAAAGGAGTCAGAAGGAAGTTACGCTTAATTTTGAGCCTAAAAGAGGCCGAACTTTAGATTTTAGTGTTTGTTTTCTTTCTACCTCAAGCTATAAATCATCCAAGATTCATCAAGATGTTTGCAAATCTAATCCAAGCTGGACCAAGTTACAGACTGGACCAACATGTAGGTTTATAGTAATGCCTGAAAACAGGAAAGCCTTTAGATCAGAAAGGAAAAACTATCTGGTTTCATTATATGTGGCTTCGAGTTTCATTACAAAAGGGTTTATGTGGCTTTGATCCCCTAATTTGGCTAAAAACAAGAAAAGAAATGATCTGCATGTGCACACAGCTATTTCAGTGTGTGCATGTGACTAAAATAGATACTCTGTATGCATGTTCCACGCAGAAATGCTGCATTTAAAATGCATATATTGTGAAGTCAAGATAGATTAAGTCAAACATCCTCACCAGCATCTACCTTGAATTCTTAATCATATCCGCTGTTATTCGAAACTGTTCAGGAAAACTGAAAAGTGTAAATAAGTTCACAGCCTGAAGAAGAAAGAAAGAAACAAACAAAAAAGTATGTGCTTTCTACTGCTGTATATGTGCATGTATACACATACACTAAGAAAAAGATTTTACAAGAAGAGTCTGTTTTCCATAATGCTTTATTATGGAGCCACAATTAAGCAAGTCTTCAAAAGGGAGTACTAAAGAAATGACTTCACTAGAAGCAGTTTTACTACAATGGGGCTCATTTATTTTTTATTTTTGGTTAAAGACCTTCTGTCTTTCTGACTGCTGTCACTGAAGAGGAATTGCCAATTCTCTTCACTGCTCTGGAGTCTGGAGAGCAGCGATGAGAAGCAAGCTCCTTTCCCACAAATCCCAGACAGCACTGACATGGGGACAAGGGCAGAGCCGAGGGAGAGCATCCGCACGCACTGAATAGCACAAAGCTTTTTCCAAAGTAACACATGCTATGGCTTCTTTCGCCAACTGCTGGAGGACTTGGATCACTGTTCCCAAACCAGGTTTTGTGCACTGAAAATATTAACTCATTTTTGTAGCAGATGATAGAAGTTTTGGTGGCTTCAGGCCAGCCAAGTTGGGTTTACAGATGCTTTCCATCACTGAAACAGCATGAAGCAGCTTGAGCCTACAGTGAATCTGGCCCTGGATTTCTTGAAACCAGTGTTTTCTTCTCAATAGTTTAATACCCCTGTTTTCTTGCAATTTACAACCCTATTCAGTACCATGTGAAGTGCAAATGGACTGTGGCTACTTCTGCTGGAAAAAGTTTATTCCCATACATAAAGCCTTCTGAATGGCTGCTACTTTTTGGTGCTGTAATTATCATTTCTACAAAATTTTGACAGTATATGGCTGTATTTGTTTCCCAAGAACAATCGCAGCAGTTAATTCCCTGTATGTTCAGTCCCTAGAAATTTGATACTGAACCAGGGCCGATTCCTTTTTATTATTCTTATGACTTGTCTTTCTTAGTCCCTCAGACCTTATTATTTCTTTATTTATTCTTCTTTTCTTCAAAATAACTGGGAAACTTAGCCTTCCCTTCCCTTCCCTTCCCTTCCCTTCCCTTCCCTTCCCTTCCCTTCCCTTCCCTTCCCTTCCCTTCCCTTCCCTTCCTTTCAACACTTGAGTTTTAAATGCTCAAGAATTAACCAGAACATTCTTTCCATCGCCAACATGGGCATTTTGCCTCCAACAGTTTTCTTGGTGAATGTAGATGTAGGATTGCCACAGAGGGTGTGAGGAAATGTCCCATGTGGGCCATGGAAAGGGCAGGCACTGTGGGGTATTCAGGCACAAAAACATATCCCAATCTTCTTCTCCACAAAAGTTGCACTACATCTGGGCAATTTCTTTCTCTAACACTGGACATCCACAGTCGTCCTAAGGGAATTATCAGTGCAATTCCAGCTAAAGTGATTCAGCTGAGCTTCCTCTCCTATTCTCTCTAATGATAGTGGTACTGTTTTTACATTTCTACCTTTATCTTTAGGAAAAAAAAAAAAGAAAAAAAAAAGCTGGAAACAATTATTCCACAAAGTACTTCCTTACTGCATTAGTTTGTTTTGAGGGGTGTACCTGGAGGCTGCTGAATAGCAATGTTTGTTAATCACATAACCATTTGTGCAGCAAAGAAAGAAGGCAACAACTAATGAATAATTACTTCTGACTTTCTGTGAATTTAGAAACAATTTTTTTTTGGTATATCAATGTGATTTTTGGTCAGTTTTATTTACTGTTGACACAGACTCATGTCCTTACCTTTCTCCTAGAAAATCAAAATAATTCTTCTCAAAAGTGGTTGAACAGATAAAGAAAACTCAATTAAAAAATAAAAAGAAAAAGAGAGAGAGAGAGAGAAAGAGAGAAGAATGGGCAAACTTCAAACACTTCAAACTTGCTATTTCAAACCAGCAGTCAACTTCTACAGCGCAGGTCAGCTGGTACTGCTCCTATTGCTGTTACCATAGCAGAAACATAGAAATGTGATTAAATAAATAAAGCTAATCAGAAGCAAAAAAACAACTTTGCAGTAAAAACAGCTCAAGTTAACCTATTCTCAGAAGACTTTGAAAGAAAACATACTTCTAAAGATGTGCTGTGAGAGATTTTCGGCACAGCTGCAGGAAAAAAGAGGTATCCTTTCCCTTTCTTTAGAAGGATTAAGTCTGTCCTGGAAATTAACCAAAGTGGACAAATGGGCCATCATAGAGAAACAACAGATTGGAGCTCAGAATGTGAAAAACATTGAGAATGGGTAAAAATGTGCAGGAAAATGGCTATTGGACATTTTTAAGGAACTTTAATGACAGAATAGGCAACCCAGGCACATTAATTCTATCTTTACTTGTCTCTTGTGATATGGAAAGTATCTTAAAAGGAATTAAATAAAAAAAAAAGAAAAAAGGAGTTCTAAGAGACAAAAACAGATAACAATTTCCCTGCTCTGGGTCTAAAATTTCATAGAACGTGTAAGTTTAAATCAATCTATGTCAGACTGTTCTACAGAAGCTAATGTAATATCTTCCAGATTATAAAAGACATGGAAAAAGCCTGATCTTTGTAACTGAATGTGTAACCTGTCTCCCTCCTTTAAGGAAGATCTTCTGATCCGTCAACAAATGTTAATGAATAACTGAAAAAGGAAGAAAAAAAAAAGTCTCAATCTGTATGTAGTACAGTAATGCACAGTTTTTGGAGGTAGTGACATTCGATGGTTGGAGCTAAAGTTGTTTACCTCTGAATTGGCGTTAAATAAAAGGATGGGCTTGTAAAGAACAGAAAGCATTAGTAAGATCAACATTTTAAGTTTGAGCTGTGGATCTGGGAGGCAGTTTGAAAGTCTGTTCCCATGGCTGAGCAAAATTCCTGCAGCATGGGTGTCATGCTGCAGAGCTGGAGCATATTTGCTGGGACTGTGGATAGCCAGAAGTCTTGCTGTTCTGTGAGATGACTGTTTTTTCTCAGCTTGACAAATGACATACAGCACTGACAGAGCACTTCTCCTTTGCTGGCCATCACCCCTACGGACACTGGCCAGAACAGCAGCAGCAGGAACATACCCTCCAACTCTGATTTAATCTCATGGAGCCCAGGAGACCAGTGAATAGAGTTGTTAACTCTTCTGTTTGGTTTGCTTTTCCCATCTGTGTTTTATTAAACTGAGAACAAGATTTATTCCGTTTTTTTTTCTTTTTTTTTCTTTTTTTTTTTTTTCTTTTTTTTTTTCTTTTTTAACATCAGGAGCTGTTGCTGTCCAAGATGATGGTTGATGTTAAGGTATGCATACACAGTTTAACCTGGCTAAGGGCCAAAGAGGCCTATAATTTCCAGCCTAGACCATTTATTTGCAAAAGGACACAAAATCTCTGCTCTCAGACATTTCTGAAAGGATGAACATGACTACTTTCCTCTCTCCCAGGAACACAATACATAAAGAGCCCAGTAAAACAGTAGGCTCTCCAGGATGAGCCAGGCTCTCAAGGCATGCCGGCAAACACTTCAGTTTTACTTTATTGACAGCCCCTACACAGTCACAGCTACTGGTGATTCTCTGATTTCCATTCCAGGAATCTTAAATAGACTGGAGATACCAGCCCAATGTATAAATATTTCATCTAAAAGCCAAGGATCCTAAATGGCTCAGCTGGGGAATTTCACTTTATGAGAACTTTATGTGCCAGCCTCTCCACTGTAAGGTGGGATACAGCTGGAGCACAGACACTTGCATGCCTAATGAGCTACCAAGAGAATAGTGAGGCCTTCTAAGGAGAAGGAACCAAAAGATGATTTTGAATTGCTTCAAAAAGATTAACTTTTCCTCAAATACATTTAACTAAAGATAGAACAAGAGCGTGCTTTTGGGAACTGTAAAGAGGTTTCTTTTAAGTATGTATATTTCAAGCAGTAACAGATAAAAACCCCCAAATCCAAAGCTTCAAAGCAAGCAGCCTCTAACATTGTGTTGCTTTTCCAAAACCTCTAGGCTTTTTCTTCGCAACAGCAGACTCCTTTCCAAGAAGCACGCACTCCTTCCTCATCTCTTAATCGTCTTTCATTTTATTAACGCTAACATGATGGATCATCATGACTAGCAGGTTTATTGCAATCCACAGAAGTTCCACACTCTGGTCTTCCCAGACAAATGTTTTCATAGCATTATATGAATACCATGTTGATCATAGCAGCTACACACAGTACCATCACTCTATAATGATTCTTGCAATACTAAGCTTTATAGTACTCCCATGTGGCAATAAGAAATTGTTCATGTTTGGATTTGACTTTCACCATCATTAACAAAAAAACAATGTCTTTTTTTACTCTTTCATTTTAGAAGAATAGTTTTTTTTCCATGTTCTTTCACATTTTTATCATCTGAGATGACATTAGGAGCTGCACATGAGCCATTACAAATTAAGGGGCATTCTTGTGCTTTTGCTTTTAATTACTTTTAAGAATACTGGCAGAAAAACGATGGAATCTCAGATAACATAAATTCTTTTTTTTTTTTTTTTTTCATAAGAAATCAAGAAAAACAAAACTTATAAAGTAGGGAACTAGGGAACTGTACTGAACCTTGTCTTTCCAACCCAATGCACTTTGTGCTTTTTCTTCAATACATTAAAAGCGTAATATACGTGACTGATTCCTATAGCAGGCCACAGACTTTAGGAGGGAAACTCAACCCCTGAGCATGGTGTTAAAAGCTGCATCATTGTTACCTCCTTTAGTTATATGCCTGGAGTATTCTGCACTGAACTAAATCTGCTGTGTTAACTTTGCCTAAAGCTACAATTCCCTCAGATCCCCAGCTCACCTTCAAGGCATATCTGTACATGACAGTCTACTATTACAGCCACATTACAGGAAATCCAACTGAGGGATGATAAATGTGTCAGGATGACCCATTCCACTGAGAAATGACAGAGCTGTGCTACATCATAAACAGTGGCACACTTTGTAGATGCTTAAGGAGTTTCATTGGTGAAAATATAGGGATATTCCAGTTTCTAAGTCACAGTTGGATGCAGTGCCTTGTATCTTCCAGAAAGGTACTTGTAGGTGCAATTTTTTTTTTGTTTGTTTGATTTGAAATTAAAGTTTTTTTTGTTTGTTAGTTTTTGCTTCTGCTTAGAACACACACAAAATCCCAGCCTTGATGCACTTTGGATCATTGTATCTGCTAGCACAGCTTGAATAACATTGCTCCTCTTCCTCTGTCAGTAAGACAGAAAGCAGTCAAGCACTTGGTACAAGCATTTTGGTTGTACACAGAGAAGTTATACTGCTTCTCCAAGAATACTATCTAAGTAGTACTTTGCAAAAAGACTTTTTCCTGCAAGCTTTGAGTACTTAAGGAAGATTAACTAGAAGTCACAGGAACAAAAAAGAAGGCTTCACGTCAAAGGCAGTTTCATTTGATATTTAGACAGTTTCTAAGGTAGACTAAGAAAAATAAATATACAGCAGTGTATGCAAAAATTACATTACAGAAATGAAACCTTTTAAAGTATACTATCCAATCCATCTAATTGCTGAAGTTTAAAATGCTTAGCTCAAAATTAGTGAAAATAAAGCTTTCTGAAGAATCAAGTTACTCAACACTGCCAAGTTGCCAATTTTATAATCATTAAAATACCAGCATAGACTTGATGTGCCTTTACACCCAGTGTATTTCACTTATAAATAAGTCTTTAGTTAATTCTGCTATGAGTTCTTCTGTATGTATAAGGAACTGACATTCTCAGATGTCCCTGCCTGTAGGTGCAATAATTACAATGTGACTCCTTCAGACTTGCAGCAATGAATACACTAGAACTAGTTGGGTTTAATTCTTTTTTTTTGTCTTTATACCAAATACTGTTTGCAACTACAAGTGTTTAATTAAAGGCTGTTAGACAATTTGAACTTTTTAGAAGAATACAAATAAAAGCAGTTAGTGAAGTAGATATCTGTTTAATTTACAAACATCAGTAGCATTACTGATATCAGTCCAAATAAGACAAAGCACACTGCATTACACATGTACACCTAACTTTTTTTTTTTTTGTAAAAAAAATAATAAAATAAAATTGAAAAACATCTGCATTTTTACAGGGTACCCTGGGTTTTACTGAAAGAAGAACACAACCCACTATTAATGATTACCAATTCTACATTATAATTTAGCAGCAACATGTTAACGTGGGGAACATTAGGGCAGTAAAGTAGCTTTATTATTTGGGGAAAATCACAGTTCTTGATAGCACAGCCTTTTTTTTCTTTTTTTCTTTATTTAAAAAAAAAAAAAAAAAAAAAGGTAAAGGGTTCCATGGGAATATTAATTTATAAAGATCTACCTTCTAATGTCATTTTCTACATGCCATCTCATTTTCTGTAAGTACTGTATATAGGGAAAATTAATTTCTCTACAATTGCCACCTAGTGTAAAAGACATTTTCTGTCACACATTACAGGGTTATGGAAGGTGTCCTGAATATCTGCTGTACGTGAAAACTGCAGATTGTCATCACTTTCAGATTCAGTGACACCAAGTGGTCAGATTCTAAGGAAAAGAAAAGGGGAAAGGGAACAGGAGGAACAGACCAAAAACATTTACCCCAAGACAACATGCTACGTTAGTTCTATTGCAAAAAATCCTGATTTTTAAGTCCTTTTCTTTAAAAAAAAAATACAAAAATACTGGGACAAATATAAATTAATATATATTAAAGCATTGAAAAACAGTAAAAGGGATGACCTAGGAGGGTTAAGTACAATGTACTTTGATACAATAAATATTTCTCAATGAAACCGAATACTGTATAGAGTTGTTTTTAGAACTCATAGAAACAGAAATCCATATTATTACTAATTTATCCATCAATAATCTATTCTTATCATCCCCCAAACATTTATATTACAAAAAATTAATACTGGAAAAGGGCAGATAAACACTTTTTGTATGCTTCTTTTGTTAACATGCTGACATAAAAGTTTACATCATCAGGAGATTTCAGGATTATAGTATATTCTCATATCTCCCATTTCCCATCCACTAAATGGGACCTCATCTTCTCAAGATGCTTAATAATTCCGAAAGATAAAATGTACTTCATACAATTATTATCTCTGTATGCATTCTCATCCATAGGTAAGTGATTGGTATGGTCTGTCAAGACAATAAAATATACTGATACAAAAATGAAAAAACAAGACTCATTTTCTGGTCAACATTTCATCTCTGAGCTGTTAAGTTGAAAGTCACGTATGTATAGTGTCAGTGTATCTTCAGCATGTTATAAAGAAGAATCCGTGTTAAAAGTAGTTAAGTTTCCCATCACTGTTGCAATGTTACCAGGTCTTTTTTTTTTTTTTTCTTCAAAGCTCCTCTTGGTTATGAGAAGTCTCAGTTCAAGCACTTGAATCTTTTTTCAAATGAAGAAAAAGTCTTTATTCTCATAATAAAAATAAGTCTGTTCTGTATTTTACAATATATTTCAAATATTTCCACTATGAAGCATTAATTAGTCCGACACGGTCAATAAGTATACAACATTTTCAAAAGACAAGTGTGACAGGAACACTTAGGAGGGACAATTTGTACAGCCACACTTCACTACTTTTTCAATCTCGTCCACAAATGACGACCCATCAGTGCATTCAAAAGAGTATTTCCGTCTCTTGCTCCTTAGTGGTCCACAGCACTGCCCGGTTGAACATCCCCCTTTACATTCTAGTCTCGATACCTTCTTGGTCGTCTGGCACGCAGCATACCCTTGCTGCTTTTGGTAGTAATCTCGGATTCGTTCCCCTCGACAAGAGATTTCTGCAGAAAAAAACCATTTAAAATAAGAGAGGTGCTTCTGAGATACAGGTCAAAGAATGTTTGACATTGCTGAAGAAGATGCTCTATTTCTAATTGCAGTTGAAAGTGGCATTTTACTTTGGCTCAGACACATAACGGAAACTAGTTGTTCTATCAAACATAATTTGATTAATGCTGAGTTTTATTTCCTACACCTCTTATTTTCAGATAAGTTTATATTATGTATATGTAAACCATAAATACAAAGCTATTACAATGACAAGAAAATTGGAAACTTAAATCTTTTCCTTTTTTATAAAAGTACACATCTTCTGTTCTTACATTGCTAGCAGCTGGTTCTGTTTATCATAGGAAAATGTTTCAGAGAGCATGCAATTTAATTTATTAGACCTGGAGTTTAATATTATTCAATCTGTTATTTAATACAAGTTACATTCCACTAACTTCATAAATTACCGAGGTATAAAACCAGCAAAAAATGCGACATCTGTTAGAAGTTCTACAACCATATTCTTCTATTCACATCTACTTACAATACAAAATAAATGCCATCTGGGGTAAGGGAAACAGAGGGAGAGGGAGAACTTCGATAGACAAAGGAAAAAGGTTGGGGAAAAAGTCATCCTGTTTTCATCCATCTCACCTGCATAATTCGCTGTGATAAATCAGTTGAAGCTGAGAGGTCAAAAGTAGAGTTTGTGATAAAACTAGGAGCAGAATCATTGGATTTGGCTTCTCAGTTGCAGAAGGCAGAGAAACAATAAATACAGAAAGATAGCAGGTAAAAGGTAGTTAAATATAGTAAAAATGTGTTTTTGAATAAAGGCAAAAAAAAAAAAAAAAAAAAAAAAAAAGTTTTCACAGCAAAACATTTGGTGAAAAAATATCCAAAATGTAAATAAATTCATGGGAAAAGTTTGATTCTTCTCTCACTGAGATAAATTCTTATGGTAAAAAAAAAAAAAAAAAAAAAAAAAAAAAAAGCAACAAATGTGTGTATTGTGGAGAAAAAAAAGTTGGTAATGTTGTTGTGGAGAAAAAAAAGTTGGTAATGTTGTTGGCTGTTCATGCTTTAATAAAACAAACTTATTTTCTGAGACCAAAACAATAACATGATATTTGAACTTTATTTTTTACCTTTATCACAGCTGTCGCCCGTGTATCCGCTGCTGCATTCGCAATATGGTTTCCCAAGTCCTGAAAGCCTGCATTTGCCATGTTTACACCTGATGGATTGGCAGGGGTTAAACAGCATTTCCTCTTCATCACAGAGGACTCCCCCATGTCCCTGCAGGCATTTACAACTGTATGAAAACGCATTGATCGGCAAGCAGGTACCATGCACACATCTACAGGGGAAACAAGCCCAAGAGAATAAAAATAAATTATTCATCAAAGTTCAGGCTAAGCAACATTAACTACAAGTACTTTGGACTGTACTCAGAAGAAATTGCTTTTGTTTCTAATAGACTTTTTAGTGAGATGCAGTGAAGTGCTTTGTAAGGGTTTATAATTTGTATGCAGTTTTACACAAAACAAGCTGCACTACAGAACTCTGTCTCATCAGAAAGCAACCACTGTAGATGTGTTATGGAATAATTTGTAGGCCACAGTCACTCAAGTCAACACTTTCTGTCTATCTAAATTTTTAGCATGCTTTCAAGAGCACAGCAAGATTCAGTCCAAGTGTTATGGATAGAGAGAAAGGATACTCACCTGAAATTTTGGTTCTTGTTCATTAAAAAATAATCATACTGTCACTTATGAAGTATGGGATCCCAGCACAAAGACCAGACACTTCCCAGCTAAACCTCTTCTGATACAAGCAATGGAAGTTTCAAAGCTGAACACGTCCCCCTTCAAAAGCATTAGTTCGCACTGAAAACTGCCAGCAGCATGGCCACATAATGTATGCGCTAGTAGTGCTCAGCTAGTCCTTATGCAGAAAGTCATGCTAGATCACGTTGCAAATTATCAGGTCTTACCTGAGTGTTTTTAATCAGCTACTCTCTCAGCTGGTCTCTTGTAAATGTTTGTGGCAAACTCAAATCTTGCCATTAGACAAAAAGGATCTGAGTTGAGCTGCTAAATTGTGATATATAGAATACGTAGCTCGTCTTAGTTTTGTGAGAGGGAGATGGTATCTCCCAAAAGGAGGATGTTTAATTATCTGTTCCTGTGTGTAATCAGAGGATTAGGGGAATTCATCTGCTGATGAAAACATCACCAGTGACTATCAGTGACTTGCAATAAAATCACTTCGCTTTTCTGATTTGGTGACACAGAGTCAATACCTTTCTTCCTAAAAATAGCGTTATTTCCTTTACTGCTCCCTTGTACACAAGTCTTCTATCTATACATTGTTTCCTAGGGAGACAGCAAAGATTCCTCTGTAGGGACAAATGCAACCCTGACACTCACGGTCATTTTCACCCTAATGTTACTCCTCTCCACATTGTAAGATCTCTGAGCTCTCAGCCTCCTTAGCTGTTTGTGGCAACCACCTAAATAAATCCGTAAATAAATGAGACACTTCAGATGAGAAAGAAATTGTATTTGATCGAAAACAAAATACTTTGTTTCAGCTTGGAAGAAAAAGAGTCATTTCATAGCAAAAAAAAAAAGAGCACTGTTAAAAATATCTCATTTATAAATTTTGTATGTAACAGTCTGTATTTCTAGTAACTTTTTGCTTTGTACTCTACTCCTTCAATACCATAAGAAATTTGGTAAAAGTGCCAAGAGTGCACAATACATTTTAAGTTCAACAAACCTGAATGAACTATTAAAAGCTTGCTTCAGCTTGTAAACATCACCAAGTTCCACCCACCAAAGACAGCCATATTACAGTTACCTATCTGTATGCTTAATTCTATGCACGTGTTTTAGCATGGTGCGACTACAAGGACAAAGAGTATAGCAAGACAATCCATAGAGGAGATTCAAATGGAAGGCACAACACACAGCCTCTATTCACTTATCCACTTAATCTCTAAGTAATGTAAAAGTTAACTAGTAGCTTACACACCTCCAAGTTCTCCATTATGCAAGAGTCTGCACTTCTGAACGAATTATGTTTCCTAAAGAATTTAAAATTGTTTCTGTGGTCTGATATTCTAGGACTGTTAGATTAAGCAACTGAAAGTTGGAGGCTTACACAGTGTCACAAAGCAGCTAGTTTTCATTTAGCCTTCCTTGTGTTTGCCACTCACAAAACAACCACACTGTGGACATCTGATCTTTGCAGCTACTCAGGTGACACCGACATCATGTCATATTCTATACAGGCTGTTTCAGATATCAAACCAATCTGTGTCAGGATTTTTGGTAGATTTTTACTTGGCTTAAAGATGATTAAATCTTAGCTAATGTCAATTCTCTCACTTTTCCTTCCACCTGTTTTTTGAAGCCCTAAATTTCATCTTCAGACTGCACTGAAAGGAACATCAAGCTAAGTGCAAACTCTCAGGCACAGTTTCAGCTTATCTAATTTTAGTACCTATGTCAGGCATTTGTTACATTTATAATTGCCATAAGCTCCCTACACACTCATGAAGAGAAACAAGCTTGTCCATAATGTTATTAAACCATATGAAGCTTATTTTATTCCCAAGAAATGTTTCTTCCTTTACTGACTTGAGAGCAATCATTGGTCAATATGTTCCTAACTCAAACACCTGGGTTTACATAAAATAAATCAAAGCCTTAAGCTTTTTCATGGTGTGCAAGACCTCTAAGAGATTCTCTACATTTCCAAAACAGATCACAGTTACAATTCTGTTTACAGATAAAGTGGAAACATTATATTGCACTAGGTGGAAAAAAAGGCATCTATTTATCAGACAGGATTTAAGAGATGCATCAGGGAATAGAAAAATTCCCCAGGAACAAAAGAACAATAAAAACCTCCATCATTCCAAAGAAATAGTTTTTTGTTTGTCTTTCTCTCTTAAAAGCTCACAGCACTGTATACAGCTGAATCAAAAACAGTATTTGCAAGATCTAGCAAAATACTACTATTGTTCTCACTTAATTTCATCCTTGAAAGAAATTCCAAATTGTATGCATCTGATACTTGCCAAGTTTTCTAATTCACTACAAGAAACATTCGGACTGGGCATGTGTTCAGTTGCAAAAATCCACAAACAATCTAATATTACGAAGATACATTAAAGAAATTCTTAGAATTCACGTGATGGTTCCATATTGATTTTGGCTACTGAAGTATACAATAGATGTAAGAGACTCAGATTCAGCATTTATATTTTTTAACCTGCTGTGACTCCCTTTCTTTCTCTTAAGATACTGTGAAAGAGGACGGCATAAGAAAAAGACTCATAAACAACTTAGTGCTGCGATGATCTCTCTCAAAATTTCACTGCTATGGCTCTGGGAAGAGTTGAAACATTGATAGCACTGAAACAATCTGTAAACAGTGTAAACAAAGCACCCTCATTAGTGTATAAAGCATTAAAAGGTGAGACTCTCAATGCATGCTGTGTCAAAACATCACTTAAACATCACTTTATATGGGAGTTGAAAATCATCTTATTAGAATCTCCAGGAAGAGCTAGGGCACTGGTCCTCAAAAGTAAAAAAATTGTATAGATCAGAGCACTGAAAAAAATCCAGGCAGGACCTTCGGAAAAAAAAAATGTGGCAAGGACAGTGGTTAGGGTCAACAGAGTGGCATCTTATTGCACTTGACCAACACATCCTGAAGGACTTCTGAAGTTTCTGATCTTTTTGTGCTGGGAGATCATGAACCAACAAATTGAACATCGCTATTTATAAGATGAACACACATATAAATACTTCATATATGCATACTTATGTATCGGTATCTTTATATAGATACACACACACATATATATATACACAAAACCAGCTGTATAAACGTACTTAAAACATCCAACTGAAAATGTTCTAGTTAAGTCTGAAAGAAGAATTAACACACATGTACTTAAGCAGAAGTTTACCATAAAGGTAGAAATTAGCCAAAATGTGGGGTTATTGTAGAAATATAAAGCTATCAGATTGGATAAGTTTAAAAAAATTATTAAATAATAAGACATCAAAAAGAATTAAATAAACACACTAATAATAAGAATGGTACTTTCTGATAAAAAGTAGCCTTTTTCCACTTGGCAAGTTCCTCCAAGTGATGCTTTGTATCAAACTTCATACCAATAGCTGCACTTGCATCCCTGTAATTCATTACAGAACTAGTCAGAAGTGTATTAATAGCACAGATTGCAATCATATCCCACATTAAGGCTTTAGGCAGAACTTCTGTGTGATGTGTTTATTTGCTCACCTACTTTTTTTTTTTTTTAATTAAGTTTAACTTAATTGGATGCTGTTTTCACTTTTACATGTCCAGCATATTTTGTTTCTTACTGAACTGTAAAATTGTATTAAAAAAAACAAAACAAAACAAAACATAAGAGGAAAATTGTATACATATTACACTACTGCTCTGTTTTGAGGAAGCACATACTTATTTCCGAGACATGGGTCATTAGTTTGTTGATCACAGAGGGGTCCAGTCCATCCTCCTTCACACTCACACGAAAAGCTTGACTGGCTGGTAGCATGGCACGTTCCATGCACACAAACTTTCTTGTGACAAGGCTCGCAACCTGGCAGAATTCCCACTTGCAACGGCACATTTCTGAAGTCCTGGAGTTCGCTGTTGATATACAGATTACGGATGCAGCCATGGAAGCTTGTGCCATTCTGTCCTGGAGACTGGCGTAGGGCTGCAATGTTATTTTTCACAGGCATGCCTAGGAAATTAATAACAGCAAATAATCAGTGTAATTTTTGGTACAGTTTTCTATACCATATTACCTGTTTTTAAAGACATTTTAAAAGTATGCTTCTCCCTATGTAATTATGTTTGATTCAGCGTACAAGGATGAGTAATGAGCTAGTATTTGGAAATTGTCCTGGTTGTCAAGCATGCATGCAAACCAACTCCAAAACAACATGTCTTTAGCGTCAGCTTAAGTGATGGACGTAGGAGTTAATGCGGGAAGCTCACAATTGGTGAAAAGCCAGATACATGACTGTTTGACCCAATGCAATTAAGTCTGGGATGGCACACTATCTGCATCTTTAAAAAACAAAATATTTTGTATCTTACAAAAATCACATACCAAGATGTTCAGATCCTGAACAATTCAGAAACAGCAGGTCATTGATTTGGAGTTAGCATACAGTGTGTTGAGCATTAAAAAACCAATTTGCTTATCTAAAAAAAATTAAGTTATTAGCTGCACAGGTATATTTATAGGCAAAATTAGCAGTATTAACACCAGTACTTAGAAACATAACAACTAAAGAGCTGATGTCCTGCATCCTTTCTCCTTAACTATGTAATCTGATAGATCTAATGCTTTTATGTGGCTTCTCAGAATGAATAGTAAAGAATAATGTGGAACCATACAACTGAATGAAGTAGTTTTGCCTTTCATTTAGAGGTTATTGTAATTTCATCAGGCTACTTTTCAGTGATGATATAAATGAATAATATTGTACCTATACTGCTTAAGAGCATAATGTTCTCTGATCTCATCAGCTAAGTAACATAGGCTGGGAGCTATTACATTAAAGGACTCAAACTACAAACAATCATTAATTTCCATTTTCTCAAACTATTAGCCACATTTTGAAAAGTGTTAGAAGGCCAAATGGTGTGCAAATGCTGCTCAATTTTCTTTAAAAATATTTCTCTGACAAGTTTTAGACAGAGGTTCTTTTATCAGTTGAGAAGATCTGCCACAGAAATGATGCCGACATATTTCAGCTGAATTTTCTGAAAGGTTGTAGCTTTGGCATTGTTCTCCTCCTTCCTCTTCCTTGAAGTTTTTTGTCACAGAACCTGCTACAGGTAAATTACAAAATTTACTGCTGAAGATGGCAGATGGTAAGAGCTCTATTAGATAACAGCAATACAATAACAG
This sequence comes from Tympanuchus pallidicinctus, assembly GCF_026119805.1. NCBI lineage: Eukaryota > Metazoa > Chordata > Aves > Galliformes > Phasianidae > Tympanuchus > Tympanuchus pallidicinctus. The sequence goes on along the minus strand of NW_026294721.1, from coordinate 15,558,314 downwards.
TTAAAATGACCATCTCATTAAAATGCTGTTAGAGCAGAGTGCCTGCAAATGAAAAGCTGCTGATGCTGTGCCTGTGTCAGAAATAGGGACTTCTCTGAAACAAGGTGCCACACAATTGGCAAAATGTACTCTAATTTCTGAAAGAAAAATGTGAAGTATCATTGAAGGCTGCGACTCCATTAAAGACCTTTTGAGAAGAAAGTTTGTCCCTTCGGACTTCTTACCAAAAGCCATGGGCTTTCAATATGATATACTGGGAATCGTTACAGATAGACTGAAAATATCTAATGTGTGTAGTCTGACCTCAAAAAAGACATACAGTTGAAAAAATGTTTAAAAAGTTGCATATATTCTTTCTGTAAAAATTACATCAAATTACACATTCCCAATCGACCAAAATAATTGTCACTCAAGAATAACTTCGTCAAAAAAAAAAAAAAAAGAGAGAGAGAGAGGTAAAAGGGCTTGCTGTCAAGTCTGAATTTCATTCATCATGCCAGCTGAGGTGATGCTTACCAGAAATGCCATTTTAACAGAAAGGTGACAAGAGCAAGTGTAAGTTACATGATGGTATAGGTGTCAAACGAAGACTTTGGCAAAGATAAGAATACTGCCAAGAATTCTAGTGAGAATTTGAGTTCGTAACTGAAGGATATGTGTGATCAAATTCTTCAAAAATTCTAGATAGGCTATGAAAAAAAAATGAATGAATCTAAAAAGATAAGTAAAATAATGAAGAAAGAGTGGATTTTAACCGTCTCAAAAATTTTAAAGATAATGAATATACAAATATAGATAGAGAACATAAAAGTTTAACAGATGAGTACATGTCTACTATTTTTTGCTCTATAATAATAATATAATGTGCTCCTAATAGCAGCTTTCATTCTGTTTTGGATTAACATTTTCTATGACAACTGGAAGGATTTTCTGCTTGGAGTCTGAATGTGAGGAAATAGAAGCAACACAGGATAACTCTAAAGCATACGTTGCATGTTGAAAGAGACTCCTGCTCTTAGGAACCAGACCACTGGAAGAAAAAGTCATTTCTAAAAATTGTTTCTTCTGATAATTCATGATGATTACACAGATTAATATGTCTTCTAATGAAGACACATCTGCTAGATGAAGAAGCAAGTAAGAGAACTGTATGTCATAAATCATAAGTGAGTGTTAACACTGAACAAAATGAATGTCTGTACTTGAATGTACAGAATCATTTCAGTACTAGATGCCCATAACAGATAGGGCAATCTTTCTGCTCTCATCTCAGTATTCTTAGCAGTCATTAAACAACAAATAGATGTTGACAATACAAGTAAGCAAGCACACAGTGTGATTGTAGGACTTTCCCTCCTTTCAAAAAGTGTGACACTGTACATTACATAAATAACACTTCAGAAATGATACACATGAAAAAACAGACATGCAAACATGCTTCCACAAAGCAGTCCTCCTTTGAAGATCTGTGATATAACAGAATTTTAAAGGTGATTCATATATGTGATGATGGTCATTTCTCTGCTAGTGTGAGGAATATGACTAATGCTGAATCATATCTTGTACTTGTTTTCATTTTTGATGGGAGGAGGCAATAACCAAATACAGAAAGATTTGACCCAAAAATAAATAAATGTTTACAGGACAGAGTAGAAAAGAGACAAAATTCACCTCATCCCTCATTATTTACAACTGAGGCTTTTGTTACTTGGTTTTATAAGAGAAATTGACTGACAATAGATGAAGTTTATGAAGACATGCTCTATTTTTCAACTAAATTCTAGGTAGAAGGACATTTTTATTTTTAAGGTACTAGCCACTTTTCCAATACTATTTTTTCAAGCTGAAGCTATTGAGATAATGGCTCAGCTCATGTTTCTTTTTCAGGTGCTGTCTTCATGAATGAGTCCCCTATCATATGCTTATTAACACATATAACCAGTCAAATTAGCCAATACTATATGTAGAAGCAGTAAGATCCTCTTACCTCCGACATACAGTGGAGAATCAAAATTCAAAGTGGACTGCTTGGACAAATTGGTAATTATCTTGGGGCTTCCTCCATCAATAGACAAAGACAGAATCTGATCCATGGCTAGCAGCTCCACAATGTGGAAATTGCCATCATTAATAGTTTCCACACTGCAAAATAAACATTAATTTGAAACAGTTGATGCTCTGGTTAGAATGATTTTGATCTTCTTTCTCTTTGACAGTTAACACAGCTTCAGAACAAAGAGTGCAGTTTCCAGAAAGCTAGATTTATCTGCATGCATACATAAGAGCTAACACAGTGTAGTAACCCTTCAATAACACTCGATTAGTAATACGTTTTGAAATTACTAATAGCCAATTTTTATTCATTCTTATCAAATCGTGAACTGTGTAACAGCTGATATTCTAAACAGTTGAACTGCATTTACTAGGCAGGAAGCCAAACACACAAAAACTTTGTGCAAAGATCTCATTAGTCTCCATGTATTTGTGTATCCTATCCTACAGGTTGCACAGTGGTGAGTTTACATATTCTGCAAGTAGGAATGAATGAGTTGACTCCAGTGATATATAAACTTAGTTTAATGGAATATGGAACTGCGTCTAATCTTAGTCCTGCCAGACAAAATCATATCATTGATCCAGGCAGCTCTACTGATGCTAGCAATAAAATAATTTGTGTTGTTTACCAGGCCTGGTCATTTCTGCATTCATCTTCTGGCTTGCACTATAAATACTATAAATTTTTTTTGTTTTCTTGCCTTTGTACACCATTTGCTTCTTCTTACTCAAAGAATACAAACCCACTAGTAGTAAAATGCCTGAAGCACGTCAAGCAGAGAAGGCTTGTTCAAGCATGGTCCTTATGCTGTGCAAGCACAAGCCTACACATTAATGTTACTAAGCACAAGAAACGTCTGTCAGTGCTTACTGACCTCGATATTACACAGCGAATATTTAAACACAGTTTAAGTACATCAGAGAGAAAGGTCCCAGAACTCAATAGTTCTGGGACTGAATATATCATTGTACTTAAATTACTTCTAGCTCATTTTCAACTGGAGAGTTGGGAGCTTAATGTGTGACTGGATGGAAGTTATGACAATAAGCTGTAGTCCAGGGACCAGACATTATTACCATTCCCATGACAGCATCTATTTGCTTCAGAATACCATCAAACAAGTTAGCTTAAGCCTTTGAAAAGTAATTTAAATGAACCAATTGTATGATGTTAGTCTGAGATGGCCAGAACAATCTTACAGACAGTGAGCTCTTCTCATTAGAAAAGCAGTATAGTTGAAAAGGATTAGCTTCCTAAATCTCAGGGCAAAAATCAAACAAATTACCTTTTAACATCCTTAGTGATGCTTTCATTAACCTAACTGCTTTTTTCCTGGAACAGTTCAGAAGTGCTCACATAGTTGTTTACAGCTGTGACACATTAAGCAGCTTCTCAGCTATTTATTACCAACTTCAGTCTATCCAGGCCCAGATCAGTAAGGATACAAGTTCTGCATAGTAGCATGATGCTTTAAATAAATTTAGCTCTACATAAAAATGCAAATGCACAGTGTAGACACTGGCAGAATAAGCACTTTTCGGAAGGAGGAGGGATGACCAAGAGGTTCCATGTGGGAAAGAAACAGACTGAAGTTCAATATTTCTAAAATGTATGATCTATTCAATTTATTAAGAAGTTGTTTCCTGTGATCAAGCAACATGAAATCTGCCAGGATTAACATATTTAACACATTTCAGTGAATCTAGGAAAAAGGAGTTGTGTCAATAAATAAAAATGGATGCGACTTTGTGACTTAAGTAAACAAGAAAACCTAATATAATGTTTTTATTCCAAGGCAGCTAACGCCACTTTACAACTTAAGGACCTTTCACGCTATCACATTTACAAGGATGAGAGCAACACAGAACATGTGTTTTTATAGCAGGAGGTCATTCTAGGGATGTATAAAACAATGTGGAAAGGGAATGCATCTCTCTTAAGAGTGATTATTATAAGCTTCTAGTTTTACCCGTTTTACCAGTTAAGAAAAAAATTACTGTAGAAAGAGGAGCCCTCCTAGGTAAGGGTGGTTTAAATTAAAGGGGAACTAAGCACAAAGCATATTTGTGCAATAGTTCCTGCCAATGCACTTACATTACTTCTAGCACATTTCCCACTGGAGAATAAAGAGTGAAATGCACAGATCCTAGTGGAAAGCTCTAAGACAAATTGATTTAAGGTTTCTGGAGCTCTGTATAAGAATAGTAATTCAAGAAGAAATATTCATATTTTCCAGGTAAATATATGTTGCAAGTGGCTTTATAGAACAAATAGGTTTCTTTTTTTATGGAAAAAAAAAAACAAAACACAACCCCAAACCCACAAAAAACATTTAATATTTTAAAATAGATGCCCAGATAGAACAAAATTTAAGTGATTCAACTTTTCCCAAACAAAGCATCCCCAATCAATTAATGTTATTTATTGGTCTAGGCACCATCGTCATCTCATGTTGTTACTCAGATTGACTGCTTTTGGGATTATGGCTCTTTCTTCAGTAAACTCCCACTGGCAAAGCAGTTTCATTCACTCTACTCAGCTAGACTGCTGTTACTGTTCATTCTGTGTATTTATCATGAATAAATCATTTGTTTGTAACTGTTTTGTTCCTACTACAAGCATTTCTGCAGGCTTTATAGTTCCCATTTGAGTCCTTCTCAACACATCTTTTCTTAACTACCATTTATACAACAAAACTTCTATTTGAATCTATTAGCTGTATACATATATATATATATACTTATTTTGGCTTCTGTTTTAGATATCTCATCTTTGCTCAGTGAGGTACCACTTGTCATTCTTTTTGGCAATATTACATTTGTGTTAAATATTTAAATCTTCTATAGAGTCTGTTTTCTGCATTTTAATTTATATAATGAAAATACAGTTACTATTTCTACATGTTAAGCCATTCCATGGAACTGTAAACGAAGTCATAAATCATATACTGCATCAGAAAATAGAAACAATCTTAAGATGTTTATTGTAAAAGTCTATGGTTTTACTAAACATCTTTGTATTATATTATAGTGAAATGTTTTGGTTTGTTTTTTGTTTTTTTTTCCTGTGGAATGTTTTCAGTAATCTACTAGGAAATACAGTTCCCATGATGCTATTACCGACCAAAGTTTAGCATACATAAACGTAAACTTTGATTTTATATTGAGTGCAATCATTTCTAAAAAATAATGTATTTTCAGTGTTAAATCCCTAATAGAATACAGAACAATGTCAGCTAAGTACAACCTCCAGCAAAAAAATAAACACTAGATAAAGTTTTACAATGTAAGAGGTGTAATTACAGAAGAAAACAAGACTCAGGGAAAACTCATTCAAAACTTCCCAGTTACTTCTGAATGGGTTTATAGCAACAATAGGACAGATTAAGGAGAAGAGGTGATCCCTGTTGTCTTTTTGCTCATGCTTGCAATGACTTTCTGTAAATTCTTGAAATGAGAGATATAAAATCTCCTGGGAAATTCAGGTAATTTTTTTTTTTTTTTTTTTCAGAGAATCAGATAAATTTCACTTAAAGCAGCTGAAAATCTATACTACAGAAACAGATGTGTATTCTGTCTCTTGATGACTCTGGGAGCAAAAGCCATTTATTTTTCAAGGGTAGTGACTTTTTTAGAATCAAATTTTCCACTGCCAGGGAAAAGTCTCACTTTTTATGCCTAACACAGAACAGAAGAAAAACTGCCATTTCATTTCTGCTTGTGCCTTACAGTTCTGCACTTTACCCTGCACACTTGGAAATTATTTGGCAGTAACATCTTGGGAAAAAAAAAATAAACACAACACTTTTACATGTGAGTTTTACACAAACATATATATATATTCTACTGAAAGCCAACTTTTACTCAGTTTTAATGGATCAAATAATATATTATGCTGACACATGAGTTACCTTCCGAGAAAAATCACATATCTGGCAGTATGTTTTGATTACAAAATGTCTGACAATACATTCATTTGAATGTATTTCTTTTTAACTATCTATTCAAAATACATGACTTTGAGATACCATTAATACATCTTTTGTTCCAGTTAGGTTTTATTATTCTTTTTTTAAATCTAACTTCACCTGTAAATAGCAGAGGCTGGATAAGATCCTGTGTCATAACTGACCCTCACTCTACCACGGTACAGCTCTACTGCTATATGATCCTTATCGCCTTTGTAGAGCAGGATCCCACTGTCTTCATCTGTGGCAATCTAATTAAAAGAAAGAAACAATTGGAAAGAATGAAAAATATTTAATCAAAATGCTGTAGTAAGTAAATCTCTCGTTTTACTGATACAGTCTATTAATTTACTGTAAAATTCCTCATTGGTCAACACAACTATATTCTTTCTCTTCTTATCAATAAGCTTATTATCTACTTCATAATGAATATAGAGTTATTCTAGTGACTCTCATTTATTCTTTGCTCAAACTGTGAAAAGCTCTTTAAATGAGCCAATGATTAATGGGGGTACTTTTTCACACCAAAAAAAGATCATTTATACTGTTTTCGAGATCAGAAACTTCCATACAAGCAATCTTACCTGAAGAGTGATATTGGTTTGGGAGTGTATCTTAGCTGAAGGGATTTGTAGATAAGATTCTTTGTTGACAAAGTTTATACTGATCAGCTTTTCACATTTCTCACCCTGGTAGCCTGATAAACACTGGCAGATTGGTTCACTCTCTTTTACAATACACTGGGCTCCATTTTGGCATTCATAATTATCACAAGGGCTGGTGCGAGGTAAAACCATTGGTGGCGAAAACTCACAGAACAAGCCACTAAATACAAATAGAGAAATCAGTATTTACAAAAACCAACGTGACTGACTCAAGAAAGACACACATAGAACTATAGAATTGGTTGAAAAGGACCTCAAAGATCATCTAGTTTCAATCCCCTTGCTTTGTGCAGGGTCGCCAGCCACCAGACCAGGCTGCCCAAAGCCACGTCCAGAATAGCCTTGAATGCCTCCAGGGATGGGACGTCTACAACCTCTCTGAGCAACCTGTTACAATGTGTAAGTAAAGTAATTTAAAGTAAAGAGGAAGTAAAAAACTTCCTCCTAATATCTAACCTAAATTTTTCCTGTTTCAGTTTAAAACCATTCCTCATAGCTCTATCACTATCAACCCATGTAAACAGTTGATCCCCATCCTGTTTATATGCTCCCTTCAAGTACTGGAAGGCCACAGTGAGATCGCCCCAGAGCCTTCTCCAAGACCAAGTACTATATCAGATTGCCCAGTTCCCCATCCAACCTGGCCTTAAACATGCTTATACTATTTTCTAATCTTCCTCACCTGTATCCTTCTGGGCAAATACATGTATACCCATTAACTGCATCAGTACACTGTGCTCCGTTTTTACATTTATTGTCCTGGCAGTCATCAAAGTCAATATCGCAGTGTTCACCTACATATCCAGGTGTGCAATCACATCTGTAAAATAGAAACACAAGGATAACACAATGCCTTTTAACAATACCGAGTGTTAATGTGAAAGGTAAGGAACTAATCGGTTGTTTAAAACTTGAAACTTTAAAATGTTACTCTGACTTTGTACCTTAATCATGTTATTATTTGGGGAATTTTCATTTCCAGGTTTGCCAGTTATACATGCTTACTCATTATTTGACGTTATATCAAATAATTTGTGGTTTAAAACCCAGAGAGACCTCATGAATCATTCTGACAGTTCTTTGAATTTATGAGTAATGCAGAATGTTAAGGTATGTTGTAAGTGGCTGTGAACACTAAAAATAATCAATATGCTTAGTTGTTGAAACAGACAAGTAATCCAGCGTTTGTGTTATTCTGATGGATAATTTCTTTGCCAACTGAACAGCTAAGAATAGGCCAAAAATCCATTTATTCAATTCAAAGGTAACACATTATTTTTCCCCTTGAAGTTCAACCAGCCTAATTTACCACAAATAGCTCGATGTTAGTGAACTAACGTAAGTCTCAAAACACACTCTCTGCATCCCTGCCCTGAGCCCTCAAGTTCTCACTGAACCGGAAACTTTATGTTGTCAGAATAGTAGGCAACATTATTTTTTTATTTTATTATTATTAATTTTACTTCATTGTATTTATCATTTATTTTACTCTCATTGTTAATGCTAGCAGCAGTTCTGCAGGGAGTTCTCATATTCTCAGACTGAGTGAATGCTCAGAAGTCTGTGAAAAATGAATGGAAAATATTACTAATTCATACATTCACATGAATATTTTTTGATTAAGATTTATGGATTGATTTCATTAGACCCTGTGATTCCTCCCTTGCCATTGTTTTCTCTTACAACTAAAACTTGCTCTAAAGAGCCAAGAGTGATTTCAAATATCTGTGTAATGTTAAATTAAGTACTCTAACAAAATAGATCCCAAATTTATTGAATAACATATGTAAACAAGAAAATGGAATAAAGAACGTAAAGCACACTATTAATAAAAATAAGCGAGACACATTCTTGAAGTTACTGCATATGTTATTTTCTGATTTAAAATCTCAGAAATTAACTTACAAGATTGATCAACTGAGTAGTAAAGTATGAGATGCCAAACTAGATTCCTGAAGTGGCATGAAGATAATAAACATAATGCAGAAAAAATTAAATCCAACAAGTTTTTTATTTTCCAATTGACAACTTTCTTAATGAACATTTTGTGTTCATGTGAATATTTGATATATTTGAATGTTTTCTGCCTCATTTTAAATAATATGTCTTTTCATAAGCTTTTGTAATGATAATAGATAACCTGATTCTGGCACAAGAGCATACACTGTGTAAGACAGGTACTTATGATTTATTAACCTAAAGCCTATTAAAACACTTTGAAGTGTGCATAATTAATTGTAATAAGTATATAGTGTAATTACAGATTAACTTTCCTGGGAATGGACTTTATTTTATACCTTCCAGTGTTCCTTCCTAATAACTTCTTCCATAATTACTTCTCAGACAGCAGTATAATAATTCCACTTCAATTAAATGTAATTATTTTCCCAGTGTCCAAGATACTAAAAGGGTTTTGTATAGACTATCATATAAACTAACTGCTCTGCATTTTGTTCTTCTTCAAATTCTAGTTGAAGCTTGAACTGCTAAGAATCTTTTAATTAAGTAAATCATATCTAAGATAATATTGGAGATCTACCTTAAAATAACTGAGCCTAGTCTACTGTAATATTTAGTAATAACTGAATTTTGAGAACAGAACTTCCTTCCACTAAAAGAAAAACAAATGATGCTGAGGATGATAAAAATCCTAAAAATTTGGATGCAGCTGGACCATGACAATATTTTAAACTTACTTGTAACCTTTAGGTGTCAAGATACACTTTGAGTCGTGCTGGCAAGGATTCAAGTTTTGAGCACAGAAATCTAGTTTCTCCTCACAGAGCTCACCTGAAAAGTAATACATGTTCTCAACTCAGTGAAAACACAGCAGTGACCCAAAAATAGCTGTTTCTATTTTTTCAGTAATTGCTATGAATTTTTCTATTAACATCAAAAAAATGCATGCTTAATGGTATAATAATGAATACATTCCACACAGAAATATTCAGATTTGTATTGCAAGTAATCTATTTCTAAAAAAAAAAAACAAAAACAAAAAAACCAAACAAGAACAACAACCTGTTAATATCACTGTCTGACACTACAATTCCAATTATCCAACAACAAAATCTTGCCTTCTACTTTCTACTTTTCTTAATCAACATTCCAATTTTTTGCACTTGTTAATATACCATAATTATCTACTATTTGTACTTGCTGAATTTAAGGATTCATAGAAACAATGCAGGTAGTAGGGTTGCTTCTTGACATTTGTCAAGAGGGTATGAAAACAGAACTGTTCACCAAAATGGGAAAGAAAAGATCAGTTGATAAGAAAGTGCCTTCACTGATGAAGCTGAACTTTTCTTCAAGAACCACGATACTTGGTATCACTGGTTTTACTTTTCTGAGTATTGGTCATCAGTGTAGTTAGATCACAGAATCACAGAAGGAGTTGAGTTTGGAAGCATGTGGTTACACCCCTACTCAAGTAGGGACACCGTGAGCAGGGTGCCTATACCCTTGTCCAAGCAAGCCAATCTCCAAGGAGACCCATAGCCTCTAGTCAGTCTCTACAAGTGCTCCATCACCACACAGCACAGGAGTGCAGCCAGGTGTTCAGAGGGAGCCTCTGGTGTTGCAGTTTATGCCCACTGCTTCTTGTCTTGGCATTAGGCACCACTGGAAGGAGTCGTGATGAGAAATAAAAATCTGCAGAAAGGCAGCAGGGTACTGGGGACAAAGACAGCATCACCACAAGTGCAGAAATTGGAAAAGAAGGATAGAATATTTAGGGGTACAATTTGAATAAAAACAGGTGAACTAGAAAAAAAGGAGGAAGGTACACGATAACAACGCTGGAATTGAGTTTTAGAATGAGCATATGAATGAATGTTATCTTCCAAAATACAAATGTGTTTAGGTTTATGAACAAGCTTATCAGCTACTAATATCATTAAACAATAAGGTTTCTGGCATGTTTAACTATTATTTGTTGAGTTCTTGGAGGGCCTAGCACCACACAGAAACTACCTTCTATCTTTGTTGGACTTCTCTAGCATTATAAAAGTACACGATTATGATAATGAATAGAAAATAAGAGTAGGTAAGTGCTGGATACATATATATATATATTTGTTAGGTTCAACAGATTCTCCCTAGAAGGCCTTCATTTTTACAGCAATTGTACTTATGAACCATTGTTTAAGACTGCATATCATGAACATACCACTGTGACTATTCATGATCTCAGATATTATTTCTAGAACTTCAGATAAGTAGGATTTACTTCAATCACTGGGCAAATAAATAAAACTTGGAATTGAGGAACAGTCCTCATTAGCAGCAGAGATAGAGAAAAAGGCAAAGCTGAAACAAAGAATAATAATTCAATAGAAACATATAAACATATGTGTTATGTGTTTGTAAAGCATGAAATCTTCAACATCCTGAAACACAGAGAAGCCAAAACCAGTCAGAAAAGTGCATCACAGTCATCCAAGAGAAAGAAATACATGAAAAGATCCAGACTGATTCTCTATAAAGATATACATATATTTTTAATGACAGCACATTACCAATTTGCAAGTGGAGCATTTTCCATACAAAACAAGATAAGCTTTGGGTTAACACAAGACAATGGTGTTCAAGCACAGCCTACTTAAAAGACCTCAGGAAAACTGTCAGTAACAATATGACTTAGTCAATATATTTAGGAAACTGAATGAAGATCAAATACAGGCCACTGAGAATGACTAATAGAAAGGATTTAAATTCTATCCTCAAAGCCTTTTCAAACTCTCTATGGACTTATTAGTCTGGAAGTGTGCAAATGTTATGGCTAGGTCAGTGCACAAAGAATCCTGAAATACCAGGGATTCTTAGCATCCCACAATATATCAAACAAAACCCACATCCCTTTCTCTTTTCAAAAGGTTTTGTTTGAACAAAAGCATTTATAAAGGGAAGTAATTCTTCACATAGCATTTAGTCAATCTGAAGAACTTGTAATGGCTGAAAGCCACCTATAGGCCATCAATATTTAAGTATGAGACATCTCTGAACATTAAATAGAGAATTCAGATTTTCAGGGATCTCAGTGGAACAAAGAAACCCTAAAATTATTATTATTTTTAACTTAGCTTATATGCATTCCTATGAGTTAGAAATGCTTTTATCTCTATACAGATCAGTGTGTAACAAGAGATACTTTTATATACTCATAAAAAAATATCTTATTCTGGAGTATAATCTATGTACAATTAAATGCAGAACTTCAAAACATAGGAAATGACAACCCAATTACAAATGATAAAAATATAGTTGTTCAGTCTCAAGAGTAAACCACAGACGAGAATGACATATTGGGCCTATCTTTCAAACAGAAAGTCTCTGTAGTTACAGTCACAACAAAAGTTCAGTGGAAAACCGGACAATACCTTCTCAAAAGAAGAATTAGGGCTGGTGTTACAGAAGCAAACAATCTCACCACTGATTCATGGAACTGCCATTGGTACAGGAGAGAAATTGAGCCATCGCTTAGGTTACTGTTTGCATAGACCTTTGAAATTTCTTTAAGTGGGGCAAACAGCATTATTGAGTAGTGTATAAATCTTGTCTTTTTTTTTTTTTTTTTTTTCATTCAAGTGCTTCTAAAATACATGATTTTTCAGAGTACATTGCATTTTAGTAGTCATGAATTGATGGCGCGTGTCTTCAGAGCTACACTAAAAACTGAACTACCTCATGAAAAGTTTTGGGACACTTGAAAAGTCTTAATTCGCATATCTTGCTAGGAATCAAACCTAGACATTTGGGACTGGAAAAATATTTACAGTTTTGAAAAATATCGAATTCAAATTGTATATACTTGTCATAATGTCATACTTGTCAATAATGTCATATTATCCGGCCTACGACAGTCAAGTGCTTTGCAAGCATCATTAAATGTTTTTGAAATTATGGACAGACTTTTATTTCAGTACTCTTTGGAATCCTTCTACAGTATAAAGACTGAATAAAGACTGAATATGAATAAATCCATATAGACTGAAACAGAAACAATGATTCCAAAAAATAAAGCTTTTCTAAAAAAGACAGGAACGTACGTGTTCTGATAGAAAATAAAAGTATGTCTTTACATTTGAAGATTGTACATAATGTGAAATAAACCAGAATCATATAATTGGAGGGAGCTTTTAGTTGAACAAAGTAACGGAGAAAATAGGAATCAAGGTAAGGGTATGATAAACATGGTAGTTCATGTAGTGAGGAATCACGTATGAGAAAGCACAAAATCCTATTGAACCAAAAAAAGTCAGTTTTGAAAGAACTACAAACCCTGTCATTACAGTCAGTAGAATTCATGATGGACTTGCACACAGGATAAATGAAAACAACTAAAAATCTGAGATGGAATCCAAAACATTTACATCAGATACTGAATTTTTCAATGAGAATATAATCAGCAGAAGAACAAACCAAAATAACCTAAATGATAGTTCTTAATTTGCACTGTTAACAGATTTATATTCTGAGTGAAGCCTTCTCAAAACCAAAACACCACTGCTTGAGGAAAAGTAGATAGATAGAAAACGAACGTGAAAATTTGTGAGATGGAATCCAGACTTCCAAAGAATATGTTCCTGGTAAAGCAACATCTCTTTTGGCATACTGAATAACCAATTTGTTATTTATTGTTCAGAAATGAATTGACAAAAGGGAATAAAATCATTTTGTTGAAATGAAGAGAGAATGATGGAAAAAAAAAAAAAAAAAAAAAAAAAAAAAAGCAGTGTTTTTAAGATCATAACACATAACAATGGAAAAACAATTGTAAAACAGAGTGTCTGGGTTTCAGGAATCTTGATATCAATGTGTGTGTACATTCTTCCATTCACCTAACAGCATTAGAACTGAGGGTGCTGTAAGAGCATGGCTAAGTAATCATCTTTTAGAAGATGAAGACAGGAACATTTTTGGATGTAGAAGAATAAACAGCAGATTATTATTTTTTAAATAATTAGTGGATAAAAACCAAAGATTCTATGAAAAACTTCCAAAATTTAATTAGGATCAGCAGTAACTGTTTTCATGAGACATCCTGTTTAATTAATCTATGCAGTCTGGTTCCTGGTATGGAGTAGCACTGAAACCCGTGGAACTCTTCATTATTGGCACAATCTGAATGCAGGCAATCCTCCAAGGAAAAATTGGAATATTTACTGAGATTTCTACTAAGATGTAGAAGGTGTTGCAGATTTAAACAGTCAGACAGTACTATTATGTTCTATTATCTGTACTGCTAGTACAAGTGACATGTTGTGTGCAACCCTTGGATAACTAACCAAAGTTATAAATTCCTAGATTCATAGTTTATGTTTTCTCTCTATACGTTATTTCGCTCTTATGACATGATGAGCTTATAAATCACAGAATAACTTAACTTTGGATTTCTCTACATATAAAGACAGTACAACAAATAATGAGGAACAATGCAATGATGCAAAAATGATTTACATCATTGTTATTTTGAATAATTGGGCAATAAATTAAAATATATAGTCATACCGTGTGATCCAGAATATTTCTGAATGAATATAAGAGCTCTAATAAAAATGGTGATTAATATTAGAGGACATTGAAAATTACAGGCAAACTTAATGAAGAATCAAGCTTAAAGTCTAGTATACTAGTAATCCTAGCATACTACTAAAGTTGAGTATAATATTAGAATATAAACTAGATAAAGAATACAAAGGAAAGACCTGTCAATTGCTCCAAAGCTAAAATACCAAATACATTTTGCGGACTTAAGAATAATTACTGGAATAGCAGGACATATGTACATTTATCTTTGTTTCAGCTTACAATCTTGGTTGCTACATATTGCAAGTCAATTTCTGCAGACTTTCTGTTTTATCAATTAGGTATTTTAATCTAGTTTTTGACTGAAAGTCTCTGTTCATTTACTTTTGACTCAAATACTGAATGCTTTATAGGAATGGTTGGAAAACAACAGTGCTACTTAAGAAACTATATAGAGAAAAGTGCTGCAGTTTAAGTCTTGACTTTGACAAGCAGAAAAAAACAAGATACTTAAAGTACTGATTGTACTATTGGAAAAAAATAAAATAAAAACATCTACTGTACAAAGGATGCTAATTTTTTGTTCACTGTCACAGTAAGATACAATTTACAACCACAAATCTGCAAATTCTGTTAGAATTTAATTTTTGAGTAGAATTTAAAATTTGATCAATTGTTGCACTTTGCTCACCATTGCTTACTTCTCTTCAGCTAAGCTGCAAGAAGAGGCTTAGTTAGTTTATCATTGCTAGTCACTTAGTTATGCTATTTGGCAACAATAAAAAACAGTAACTTTAGGCAGATAGCCTTTAAGACAATTAAGGAAAACAAAACAAGGATAATTGACAGAATCACTAAAGGCAGCTATCAAACTAGAAGTAAGTGGTTTAGATTGCCAAGGATGTATACTTCACCTTCATGAAAATGTAGCAAAATTACTTTAATATACCTCAAATGACTACATTAGCACGAGTATTAATCTTCACAAAACAAAATTATACAAGTCATGAAAAGCAACAGTAGCAAAGTTACTGGTTTGTTCTTAAAAGTTACAGCATTTGTATGTAAATCTTACAAGACTGTGGATTGATACTGATTAAATGAAATAATCATACTTTTTATCATGCTATCACATTACAGTATCTACAATAAACAGTATGATTTGTTTTTCATTACTTGCATGCCTAAATTTTAAGCAACTACTTGTTCACCAAGTGAATTTAAACAACTGCTTAACTGTAGCAGCTAGAAGACCATGTAATTAAGTTTTGAAACATAAAAACAAAATTTACATCTGTCTAGGGCTTGCCTAAACTGAAATCATTACTTGTCATTATCCTTCATTCCTTCTATTGCCAGCTCAAAAGTTGTCTGCCATGATCCTCCAAGCAACTTAGATACTGACAATGACTTTCATGTTCAGTGTGCAAGCAAATACAAGCACGTATCACACACATCTGCTTAATTTTTGTACTGAACTTAGTTCACATCCCCAGGTCTTTGATAATTTGTTTATGAGGAATTTGTTCTTGATAAAATCAGTAATTTTAATATTTTCTTGTTCATACTTGTGTCATACATTTACAATGACTGTACAGAATTCATTGCCTTTCTACCATTTATCACATTTAAAAGACATTCAAACTACCCGCAAGCCTAATTATGCACAGATAACATCTACTGCAACTTGAAATTAAGGCTTGAGCCTCTTCAAAGTAGCATCTTCAGTTTAAATTCCATTTAAAAAACTATTTTTCATGGGCACAGAAGAAAAGTTTAGGGGTTTTATTTTTAATTCACAAAAGAAAACCCTAAATTTTGCAATTCACATTGCTGGATATTTGTGATAAACCAAAATGAATCACCAACACTGAACTAGTTATTATTATAACTGCTTTGTTTATTTACTATTAAAAGCAAGGGTAACAAAGTTTACCTTTTATATTTCTCTGTAATGAACTTGCATTTTTTCTAGTTCTCCTTGTGAAAGGACTCTTTTTATAAAATCAACCAGTTTCATACTAGGACAGCAAGAGAACAATATAGAAATAACTTTGGAAGTGACAAGGAGAAAGAAATATAGGAGGCCAATTGTTACTTGTTCAAACAAGTAACTGTAAAATGCAGAAGAAGGACATGTCTAAATTGTATACAAATTTAAGTATCCAAATTGTGGATGGAATCACTTTCTGGACGTATCTGCTTCTCTCTGTCATTTGCAGAGGGAATTCAGGCTCTTACTTTAAACTGTTAAGAATAACTCTTCAGATGTCAACATAGACGGTATAATTGCAGCCTTGTTAAATATGTTATTTAGTGGTTAATGAAAATATTTTTCATTAGTGAAATACTGCACTGTTTTACAGAGTGCAAATTATATTTATCAAATTTACTTGACAGCAAATACACTGCAAGTTTATTTGACCTATTTGCTTTTCAGAACTAAATATGCAATTTACAAATACATTGTCTCCAATTATGCTAGTTTCAGATTGTAAATAGTGGATTGTATGGAAGATCAGCTTATATAGGAGATGTACTATCTCTGTTAGAGAGATAGGTGTCAGACAGAGAATAGTAATAATTTAAAGAAAAAAAACAATAAAAACAACCAAAGTTCATGTCATAAATACCTTCACCATTACCTTTCCTGTACAACAGCCTGAGCTTAATGAGATCATTTCAGATTCTTTAGATACTTATGGCACAAATGTCACTCACATATGATAAGCAAAAGGACTACCATTCTATACTCCAGCATAATTTCTAGTACCATCATTTAATAAAGAGATTACATCAAAACAGTGCTATAAAACACAGCATACTTTAGAATGGAAACAAGATATTTATTAAAGATGAGAATAAAGATTTCAGAAGATCACAACATAAACCTTTTTGTCAGTCCTATCATGGGTGCACAAATTTGTAAAACACCTGAAAAGAAGTAATATTATAGTACTCCTGCACAGTGATCTGTATCTTCAATGACATTCTTTCAACATGTATTCACAGCTATATCCATGTGACTGATTTCAGGATTTGCAATGAGCTTTCTAAACGATATCTATATACGATTCATTTGATCATTCGTAAGAACTTAAATCCATGCACCTTTAAGGAAAGGAAAGTGAAAATAGGCTTAAAAGACAACTGACCTTTTTCCACTTCATTCAGATTAGCAGCTTGCAGTGACAAAGACAGAAGAGACAAGAGACTTTTTACATTGTAATACAACAGCATAGCACATTAAGCTAATGCACAGCTATAGCAGCAGAGATGTTGATATAGCAAAAATGAAGCAAGCTTCAGTCTCACCTACAGCAGAGCAAAACAAACAGAAAAGGTAAGAAGTACATGCCACTGATGGCATAAGAAAGATTTTACTTCTGGATCTGTTAGATTTGTGATCTAATGACTGATGGTAATGAGAAAGATAAATGATTATCTGTAGTCTATAGAATGCACACAAAATGACTTGATGTTAACTAGACTGAGTTTAATATAAAGGAGATGATAATGTTAAGAGAATAGCAGAGTTAAAGAGTGCAGGACATAGCGAAGCATTTTAATGTTTTATTTCTCAAGATTTCATCAGACAATCTGAATGCCTGATGATTCCATTTGCTTCCTGTTATTTCACAGTTACAGTCTGTGATCTTAAGAAAGCTCATAGTATTGTGCAAATACCTTTCTTTGTCTTTCCACTTTTATTTGTGGAGGTAATTGCAAAACTTAACTGAGGCAGAGGAAAATCGATTCCTGGTTTGTAAGCTAACAGCCTTTTTTTTTACTTTCTTTCTTTTTTTCTTCTTTTTAATCAATAGCACTTATTTAAGAAGTGCAAATTTCCAAGGGATTGTAAAAAAAAAAATGCAAAAAGTGACAGAGTTTTGCACTGCAACGTTCTTTACAATATTTTTTGTATTTTTTATGTATTTTCAGAGTCAATTGTATTAAAATTTTAGAGCAGAATGATCTACAATTCATACCAATGGGTTCCAACTGACTTCTTTGTTACACTGCGCTACTGAAACATAAAACATATTTGCAAATGAAAGAATGAAAAAATATTCTGGGCTGATGCACTTCCACATTCAGTATATCCTTGCCGTGGTATCTTGCACACAAACAATACAAAGCATTGTCAGCAAAATTAAAAGACAACACGACAAGGCTGTGGTGGCATTTTCCTGGTATGTATACTGTTCAGCTTCCAGCAACTTATGGTTCAGGGACTTTCTGAACTAGAGATACATACTTTCATATTTTAAAATATTTTTTTACCTACTGAATATATAGCCAGTTTTTCTGATGATTAGCCTACTTTTGCCGAGCTAGTACAGCTGTTTATCTACTGAAAAATGCCTTCCATGAGGAAAAAAAACCCAGCAAATAGTAATATACAGGTCTGATTTTAACCTTTTAAAACAGATACCAACATCCAAATGTCTGCAAAACTCCTAATGAAAAATCACTGTATTAATACTGGATATGGGTTCTATTGCTTTCAAATCAAGCTATGCGCAAAAGGAAAAAACAATCCCATAAATAATTTGATATCTCATACACACTTGAGGCAACTCTAAGACCATTTTATATTCTGAACACTACTATTTCTAGATCCTAATGTACCCAGAGTAACTCTTAATGCTTAAAGTTACTTAAGTAACATACTTACTATGCAAGAACAGTGGTGTCAAGTGTAAAAGATAAATGATGTTTTATATTTTCTCCTTATAATTTATCTGAATTGAAACTGGCTTAAGATCTCACAGAACGTATCCTAACTTCAGATGCTCTGTAAGACAGATAATGTACAGTAGAATTCTGTACTGTGTCCTGTGGAAAGAAAAACTTGAAATTTTGATACTACTTATGTCCACCTCGTCTATAAAGTGAGCAGAGGCTCTGGTCTTGCATGTTTGGAAAAACGTGTGTCTTTTTTTTCATCAGGTTTGGAAATAATCTATTTATATGACCTACTGATTTCAGTAACAATTTTGACTAGAAACTGTATCTATGAAAACAAATTTGCTTTTCTAAAAGAATTCCATCTAGCAAACAAAACCACTTGCCATGGAAACTCACAGCATTTTCTTGTTAGAATTATGCGCAGCATTCTACAACAACAGGCTCCTCAAAGCAAAGTAATTGCCATTTCCTTAGATATGAGTCAAGTAAAAAACACACTTTCTTCTGTTTTAACTTAAAAAAAAAAAACAACTCAACTACATTACAAACATCAAGTTAAAAATGCTGCACACGTTTATGCTCTCATTTTTTTGCTCTAACTACACATATATATAAATACTACAATTGAAGTTTTAATTGTAAATGTAAAACATACATTTCAATTAAAATGCAACAGAAATGCAACAAGCACACAATCAAAATTTTAGGCTAGCACATATAAACAAGCCTTTGTATCCACTCCATGGATATTTAATACAAAACAGTCCTTCCCATGGGTTATTATGAATACAACAAGCTGTTTGCCCTAGCAGTCCAAATGCACCTAGGGTAATGTCAGAAATGAAGAAATAAGAAACACACGCCAAAAACTGCCGAGGAGGATGGATGTGCAAATGAATTGTCCACTATTTAATAAGTACAAGAAACCTCTTAACGTGAAGTTGTTAAATAGGAAAACTAGACTGATTTGACTGGTTTGCTTTCTTCCATCCTGTGCAAAAGAGTATCTGTTCATTTTCAAAGGAGATAGCAGTTAATACTGGGATCTGAAGCTTGATTCAGATATAGCTGAAATATTAGATATAGGAGAAATAAAAAAGATCTGCTATTACTTATTGACACTGTAACCTACTATTTCTTTCTAAGGCTTGAATTTTCAGTTGCTTTCCAGTACAGTGAGGGAGGAGTAGCTGACAAAAGAGTTTTCTTAAGCAGTAGGTTAAGTCTAATCTTGCAGATGTGGACCACCCCATTATTCTTATTTACCTTATTCTGGCTACATATGCTTTTAACTCATATCTCTTTAGGTATTGTGGCTCATTCCTCATAGAGAAATTGGTTCCAAACATTTACCCAGAATAAGTACTGGATGAAAACACAGATTACATATTTCTTATACCTCTGTTCTATCATTTTTTCTTACTGAAGGTTTTCAAGATTTAAATACTGACTTCAAATCTGAATACACTAAATCATTTCAGCAATCCAATGGGTTGTAAAAATAATGATGGAAATGCCTTGGATTAAAAAGGTGTTAGCTGTGTTTTCAATAAATGAAATTACTTCATTACTTAACCTCTCCTTCCAGTTTTCCAGAGCCCAAATTTAGTGCTCCCAGAGGATGATGAAAAGCATAACTAATAGATGCAGTAGGATTGTTATATTAAGAAAAGAGGTTGACTAGGTATAGTTAGTTAATTCCTAGGTTAGAGAGGATCTTGCATCTTTGTTATGTGTTTCAAATAATGGTTTTGTGCATTTAAGCTCTGTGTTCTCCTAGTGGACTGCTAGCTGACAGAAAGCAGATCTGTCCAACTAGAAAAACTATGAAACAGATGAACATAAACAACAGATCTTTCTTCTTCTTCTCACATGTTCCTGTTCTAACTACTCTCCATTCTCACACACACGATGAGAGCAAGCAAGGTACCCTGTGTCTCAAAGAGAGGAGCCTGGCTGCCAACTCTAATGATGCTATTTTCTTGTAATGCTATTTTCTTTATCACAGTCTGAATTAATATTTTTAAAGGAGGACAGGATAACATTCAGGACACCAAATCCATTTCCATGTTAGCACAAATAGACATTTTTTTCTGCCCTGGTAGCAACTTGGAAAATAGAAGATAAAAGTAATATATTTTTTTTGGATTTTTACATCTACGGGCATTCTTCATTGGCCTGGTTGGGCTAGATAAACATATGTGAGGAAACATCTTTTCAACACATTTTTCAACACATTTTGAAACATCAAATGCTATAATAGAAAAATAACAGGGAAATTAATGAGTAGGTATTGTCTACTTTTTACTACAAACCATACTGAAGAGAATTATTGAGGGAAACTTGGCCTTAAATCAATTGTAAAGTAAATTGACTTGCATACAAAAACAGAGCTCTTTCCTATTAGGAATTTCTCTTTCTTTTATATTCCTACCTGTATATTCAGGTGGACAAAGGCAAGTATAATTATTAATTCCATCCACACAAGTAGAATTATTTTCACAGTCATTGTCTTCACAGTCATCAACATTTATTTCACAATTTTCACCTTCAAATCCATCTGCACAAGTGCACCTGTAAAACCGAAAATAAAACCAAGCACACAAATATTTTAGCTGGGAAGATCAGAGAAGTTCTGTAATTAATAGGGTTGCTAATTATAATCACTACCTCTAAGAGAATATGGATGATATAAAATAAATGTAGTAAATATTCTCCAAATATTTTTATCATTTTAAGTTACAGACAAAAAGGTTTCTGAATTTGTGCCTTTTCGATTCTGAAATAACTGGTTTTGAAATGACTGCTACCTTTCTATTATTACATGAGATTATATTTCTTAAGGAAAATAATCCTGCTTTTTTGTTGTTTGTCTTGTTCTTAAAAACAATTTAAGTGAATGGAGAAAACTGCAGAATCAGAGATTAGTACGTAGTACTCCTACTGATCTATTAGTTAAATACATCATTATACATCTGTATTTAAAGTTCCACAATACAGTACCTGTATTTATATCTGAAAACAAAGCCTACATAAACTTTTCAAAGGGATGATTTTTGTTTTGTTTTTACAAATGTTTTGATTTTCAAAATATGTAGTGTTTAAAGAAATGGAAAAGGTCGAATCCTGAGACAGGGCTGTGTCACCTTAAATTCTGGAGACACAATAGTAAGATCTATATACTTAATTTTAAATAGAAAAGTATTTGATCTTTGGGCAGAATATGGATTAAAAAATAAAAATAATATCTTAATGAAGTGCAGGATAATGAATTGTTTCTTTTTGAAGTGTCATTTTTAACTAGCTTGAGGTGTAGATTATTAAATGACTAATAATTTCACAGAAGAATGCTAAAGAACTTTATTTAATAATTCATGAAGTACATCTGGAGTAATTGTACTGTGTGATTAAATAACTCAAGATTAAAAATGTTCACAGCATGTTTATCTGCTGGCATAGTGAGTTTCAAATGAATCATTAATTTTCTCTTTCACTGGGATTTAAATTTTATCATTTACATGCTGTCTGTTAAACTAATACACACGACAACAGATGAATGGTGAGATTTTTTCAGCAGGGATCAAGCCAGCTATTAATTAGCATAATGGAGTCAATATTATGTTGTCTTGACCTGAAAAGCCTCTACTAATCACAACCATTTATTGCTGTTTTTTAATGTTTTGGGGATTTAGAAGCTTTCTATGGATAGTGACACGTCTGAAAACTTCAGAAGCAATGTAAACCTGCCTTTGAGTTGCAATTATCAACAAAGAGAACCCAAAGATTAACACCTGCATAAATATAAAGTCAACAGTTTTTCATTCTGTTATTAGAGTTAAAAACAACATACCAGAAACCATCTTTTTCTCCTTCTTTCAAATGACAAGTTCCACCATGGTTGCAAGGGTTACTAATGCAGGCATGAATGGGAATATCACAGTCTTGACCCTATGCAGGGAACAGGTATAATTTAAGAAGAAAATACAGATATTAATGGAAGGGAGTCAGTTAAAACAAACTGTTGTTTAAAAGGGAGCGGCTAATACTTCACTAATTTTTCTTCTTCATCCAGTACCTACCTTGAAACCATAGGGGCAAGTACATCTATAGAAGTCAACTGGATCATTATTGCAGGTTCCATCATTTTTACATGGATTTGATAAGCAAGGGTTACACTTAGCAAGAATATTGACATCCACGGGCCCTTAAAAATACAAATGTGATATTCAGAAACAAACTACTAATTCATATTTGACAGGATGTATCTGCTACACTGCTATACATTCTAAAACAGTATTTATTTTTAAGACTGTGATATTTCTGCATGAATGGAATACTTGATTGTCCTTAATTCTTTTGACATGCCCAGATATATTTGCTGCTCAATTTTTCGCTTTAATCTCTTAAAAAAAAAAAAAAAAAAAAAAAAAAAAAGCAGAAGCAGCAGCAGCTGACCCCCAAGTGATTTTGATATCTTCATTCTTTGAAATCTGTATAGTTCTGATCCATGATAATTGCCTTCCCTTTTTATTAACAAAATTAAGAATACAGTTTCAAATTTATCAGATAAAAATTGTCTCTGAGAAAAGAAAGGCTACAGCAGGTTCCAGTCCTTCTATTGGTGGTGTTACCATGAACTGTAATTTTATTTATTTGCAGGATTACATAGAACTTGCGGCAAAATGACCTAGCAAAATAAGTTGAACATCTGTGATAAAATATACTGTCTAAGCTATCTCACTATAAGTAGGTCTATACAGCACCTTGTCTCATTATGGAGTCAGCCACAGTTCATTTCTGCATTAGCTGAATCTCAAAGTATCATGAATCTACATACAAAAGATGGCTGCCTTTAATGCCTTCAGTCTTGCTTCTGTTACAATGGTTATTACAATGGTTATAAAAATAGAAATTAGAAAGCAATGTTGACAAGATCTAAAGTCTTAAAAACCAGACTGATTTTTTATCCTACCTAAATCTTATTCCTAAGATATAAATATTTATTAGATATTTGCTTATTTTCTGTTGGCTTACAATTTTAATGCTGCTTTTTCATGTCAAATTTTCAAATTACAAACTATCAGTTGGTGTTTTGGTGTTTTTGTTTTATCTTTTGTCAAGCAAACAAATAAATTACCAGATATTTGTTTAAAATTAGAAATCATCTGCTTACAATAATGCATCATTTTCAAATAATTTGTGCAAGTTTTAAGATTAATTACTGTAAAAGAAAGCAGGGGTGACTTGACCAAATGCCTATTAGGAGAATGAACATACATTCTCTACTATCTCCAGCTTTATTGCTTAATGACATTACTGACTCCAGCTTTATTTCATACTTGGACTTGTGGAAAAATCTATAGGTAATTTATAAGTTTTAATGGATAACTTGTGATTTCTTCAGTGACTAGGCAAAACAAACTCCTCATACCTAGTGGTGGAACTGCCTGCTTGCTCTCTATGATTTTAAATGAAACAAGCCAGACTGCAATTTTTTTCTGAAGTAACAGTGCATTTTTAATGAGATGTGACGTGGAGTTTTTTTTGCTTTCTATTATTTAAACTTTCAAAATTATCTTTTATTTGGCAAGCTCTGATAAGCTACTGTAAAGGAACTGGCATGGAAGGAAGCCATATGATTATAAGGATACAGTAGGGGTGCTACAGAAAGATTGACAAACTTCTCCTTTAATCTGTAGTTGATAGTAACCATCTGTGTCGCAGTTTGCAAGCAAATGCTGGGAGATGAACACAGTAATTCGTGGTAAGATATGTTGCGACAATTGCCAAAGTCACCATCTATGTAGATCACTGACTATTCTTGTTTTCATTACCTTATTTTGAGAGAAAAATCTATAGATGATTACAGTTTCTTAAAGCAGCAAACAGCAAAAGTAGGCAAGTTGGAAAAAACACCTTAGACTATCACAAATTATTGCTAGAGGGTATTAAGATGTGCTATGAAAAACATATGGGGTAAGAAGCCCTTATTGAAGACTGTAAGTCTGCTCTTTCTTGTTCCAAACACCATGGCCTCATTTCTACTTCCCATTCAATAAAATGATTATTATTTGGCATGAATTTAAGAACATTAATTAACAGACATTGTTTTCCTGTATGAATTAGCAAAGTGAATTTCAACTCTAAAAGAGAATGACCAAATGGGAACATCATTTCCAACAAGTTATTAAGTAAACCAGTCTGATTTTGTGTCATAAGTTTTAATTTCAAACTTCTCCATATGTACAGTATCCAAGAAAAATGAATAATTTGATTCATAATTCCTCAGCTACAGGATCAAAAAATTGAAGTGCTTCAGATATTTTTACTTCTGATGAAAAGGAAGTTTCAGACCCTGTTCTCATTTTTACTGTATTTTCTCTTCTTCCCTTCTTTGCTTATATTTACTAGCAGACTGTTGTATGTTTAAAAAAAAAAAAAAAGTTTAATATTCTGTTATTTGATTTTTCACAGTGTTGATATATATATCTTTGCATAAGCTATAACTGGAAAAAAATCTTAGAATAAAAGCAAGAAAAGCACTTTTCTTCCATGAGGAGTGAAAAATGGACTGTGTATTATTTTATTATCAATAAATGTACACATACGCTCACACATTTACTTATCTAATATTTTTGAAGAAAAACATAACATCAACCTTCTCAAAAACAGTTTCTCAGAAGCCTTTGCAAGAAATACTGACTTTTTAGGAGATCCTCTTTGCTCTTGAAACAGAAATCAGTATCTACAGAGTCACTTTACAGTGAAACTGCTAATGAAATCACTGATGTCAGTACAATGGAGTGGCAACCATCAGGTAACTTTCAGAACCTGATCTTAGGCTTTAAATATAATGAAGTTTTTCATACATCTACATTAAATGATACATCATGACAAGTCAGCTCTAAATTCACTAAAAGGGAAAACAAACAGTAAGCATGCATGTTGTAGGAAAGAAGTCTGTTTGAGGTACACAAAAGGAAGGTCAGAAGGTCTGTTCTTAAACATATCATCCATTCCAGGTCTTACTTGCAACCTTACCTGGTATCAGAAAACCACAAGGCCCTGGAATCTCTAGAAGCAGGGCATGAATGGTAAAAGAGTAAAAGATTGAGAACTTGTTAGAGGCCATGTGAAAAAAAAAAAAACAAACAAAACACAAACCCAGAAAAACAACTGCAAGAAGAAAAAACCATGGGATGATCCTTGCAAGACAGCAATTCATAAGTTAGAATAAGGTTCATTTTTCCAGTGATTTTATGAGATTTTAAAACTGAGGTTTTGTTTTTAAATGCTCATTTTCAAAGCAAGCTATTTTTTATGTGATTCAGATTCAAGAACTAATTTCACTTTCAGATGAATCCAGATACTGATAAGAGGGAATTACACACTTCTGTACACAACAACAGAACATGAACAGATAAATAACTGTCAAAAATCTCCCCTCAAAGCGTAGAGTTTTCCTCTTAATAGGAATAGAGGATCTTCCTAATTGCTATTCAGAAGATCATTTTTAAGCAAAAGATAAAATTACTTATCTTTGAGTAAGAGACATATAAGGTCTTACAGAGCCATCATGTCATTGAAAAGCTTCTGAGTGGCAATCTGTAATTATGAGCATCTTCACAGAAGAACAGTAGCAGGAAAATTATTTTCTCTCAAAGGTATCCATAATACCAGATCTCCACTCTTGGAAGTGAAACAAATACAGTTCTTACCCTGCATAATAATATAAAGGATATTTTCTGATGGGCAAGAAGCAAGATATACTATCTGGATTCTGATGGAAACATTACAATGATTGTAGGAAGGGGTGATTCAGTTTTTTAAAATGGAAAAATAACCTAGCAAGTCCTTCATCTTCCTGAAAATATTCTTTCATTTATATCCTTACAACAATGTGTAATAGCCTATCTCCAATGTTCAGTGGATGCCTGTAGAGAAATTGATCAGACTGGCCACTAGATCTTCTACTTAAAATCAGACAAAGGAACTCTGTAGAGAAATTGATCAGACTGGCCACTAGATCTTCTACTTAAAATCAGACAAAGGAACTCTGCAAAAGATTAGTATCATACGCACATAACATAGGTTATGACCTTGAAGAAGTACTACCAATAAAATGCAAGAAGGATTTGGATGGAAAGACAATCAATTGGCATCGTGTTAAAATAAAAAAATGAAGTGCTGAATTTCTAGTGTTTTTTGTTTCCAAAAACATTTTTCACAGAAAGTCTAAGGAGAGAAGATTAAATAGGATGAACATGCAGTAAAGAACAACTTGGAATGAGAGCTAACTCTGGCACAGTCCCATCACTTTTTTAAAGAATTTACAATGGATTAACATGTTAATGTGTTAAAAGATGAATGAGTAAAAAGTATCTTGAAGATTACCTAGACTCTGAGAATAGATTAATTCTACAAAAGACAAGACTATATTTATCTGATGCCTCACAAATAACTCTAAGCTTAGTAATGACTTACAAGCATAAGCCTGAGTCTGAAAAATGAAGATACAGTGTGGTTTCAAAATATTTAAAAACAAAGAAGTGGACAGCATAGAGAAAGATTAAACAGCAAAACAAACCTAGTTGATGCTCACACATGAATCAAAAGGACTCTTTTCTAAGGCAACAGATTCTAAGATTCAGGAAAAGAACCTGAGAATTAAATAGAATACAAGCTGCGATAAAGGTGCCAACAGCCAACAAAACAGATAAACAGATAAGAACTTGGTTCACACCCAAAGAAACCTCCTTACGTAGTAACATTCTGGAATGCTTCCTCTATAAAGGAAATCACATCTTTTATCTACTCTGCATTTTTTAGGCTTTCTTCTGAAACATCAAAGAAAACAGCATTCTTCACATACTGATGCAACTACATACCACTAACATAATGCAGACTGTAAGGATTTTGAATATATTTATAGAATTTTTTTACTGTATTTACTGTAAAACTCCAAGGTAAAGAACGTTCTTTGGCTAAGGAAGTGTAGATTAAATAATTAAATTTCAGTTCACGACAAAGACAGTACTAGGTACCCATGTAAACCAGATACTGAGGATTGTCACACTGAAAATCAGAAGACTTTCTTTCTCAACCTTCTGCTTGGAAAAAAGTCACTGAAGTCTTTAAACTAGATTCAACTCCTGAATGCAATGGCTACATTCCTAAGCACAAGGAGAAATGATGACAAGGGAGAGTGAAGACTCTATAACAAACGCTCAACTGTAAATGGATGTGAAAAAAACCCCACATAAATAAGAGTACCTTGGCAAGTAAATTTTTTAGATGGAGTTGTGAGTAGAAGTTTATCTGCCATTTCTCCAGGGCCAGCACATCGTGCAATACCAGGTTCTTTGTATTCTGATTTTACCCAGTCAGACAGCCATTGCATGTTACAATCACAATAAAGAGGATTTGCTCCAATAGCCCTGTGGAAAGCAGACAAGCAAAAAGAGAATAAGGTTTAAAATGCTTGCTTATGAAAACAGACCCCAGAAGACTGAGGTTGGCAAAAAAAAAACAACTCCTAAAAACACTAATCAGTCCTGCCTCCACCAAACTGACCCTAAGTGCACTAAGTGTCTGAGCTGAGGCTCCAAATGAACAGTTTCAGCAGTAAACCAGGTCAAAAACCTAGCCATTCTTGGCTACACTTCTGTAAGCCAGTTCTGTGTTACCTTTGGCAATAATGAGTGAGGTTAGCTGCATCATCAGAATGAAACTGATATTTGGAAATTAGGTTAGCAAGAAAGAACTATTTCTTCCAAAGCAACCAGAGCAACCTCACAGAGTTCCACCCAGATATTTTTCCTTTTCAGTTTATGACTCCCAGGCTCGTACAAACCATCTGTTTCCAAACTTCCAAATTTGATTTAATTATTTCCTCTTTGGAGCTCTCCCAATGAACTCACATCTCTTCTGTAAGAGACCTTTCCTTTATAAGTACATAAAGCTACACCATCCTAACTCAGTGGGAGCTATGTAAGAATTGCCCCCGTTGCAAAAACAAATTTATTTCTTTAAATAAACTTGATTTCTTTTTAAATTAAAAAGTAATTTAGCTAGAGATTTTTTGGAATTAATTTGTCTAAAGGCTTTTTTAGTCTCTACTTTTTTTTCTGCAAGAAATCATAAATAGTCTTAAAGCTCTGAGAACAATTATATCTTATGCAGATTTGGACGTAGAAGCATTGTGCTATTCTGAAGGTATATCCATAATCCTTTCAAGGAATACAATAACCATTAAGCTTATTTTTTTCGGACTGCTGAGTAACTTTGGATCAGTGGATCTTCAAGACAGAATAAAATCCATGGCATGCAAAGGTGGCAGGAACTACTGCAGAAACTCTTTTCTGCCACACTGAGAAGGACATTCTTTTCATTACAGTTGTATGCTTCCAGCTGAATAGCAGAAATTGCATATATACATATACAAGTACATATATACATGTTCAGTCAGGCTTTATTCAGAGTAATAACAAAAACAAGGCCTGGTGATATGGCTGGGTCATGGGGAACTCCCCATGTAAAAAGAAATATCTATAATTTGCCCAGGTCATATTTGCAAGAGTAATTGTCAGCCCAAATTGAGGTAGTGCAGCTTTTCTGCTAAAATAGGAATGTTAGAAAGGATAACTAGTAGCATTAAGAAAAAAATAACAGCAAGGACAATCAAGTCCATTTAAGTCTTACTGATATTTGATACAGTTGAGCTAGTTTAATAGTAGATTTTGAATGAGTTATCAATAACTTAAAGCTTAATCAGGCTCATCAAATTTCTGAGAAACAGAAAATTAAATGCAAATGTCCAACACTGAACTAGAAGATAATCATTTAAAACTCCAGCTGCTCAGAAAAATAAAAAACAAGTACATCTAAAGGCATCAGTCAATTTACTCCTCAACTGCAAACAAGGATTTAATAACTATCCATAAACACATTATGGTTTATAGGTAGGAAACTTGCCCTGAGTTCCCACTGAAAACTAAGAACAGAAGTATTGCCACAGATGAGATCATGTAATCAGATGCCATGCATTCAATGTCAACCTAATAACCATCAACAGAGAATCACAGAATAATTTAGGTTGGGAGAGTTCTTTGGAGGTCAATTAGTACCTCTTGCACAAAGCACAGCTCACTTCAAAGTCAGAGCAGGGTTGCTTTGTTGAGTTCTGACTATCCCCAGAGGGGTGATTCCTCCATTTCTCTGGACAACCTTTTCCAAAGCTGAACCACCCCTCATGATGAAGAATTTTTTATTATGTTCAATGAAACTTCTCGTATTGCACATTGTGATTGTTGACTTTTATCCTTGACTTTGCACCCTCTGAGAAAAATCTGTTTCAATCATTGCTGTAATTCTCTTAGACTAGAGGCTTGAAGACTGCTGTTAGGTCCATCCTTAAAATCTCTTTTATCTCCTTAATTAGCTCACAGAGCTAATACAGAGCTCACACTGCCCACTCCACCTTGCTTGCTCCTATCTTGGACTTGCTCTGTTTTGTACACACCTACTTTGCAATGGAGAAACTGAATGTGTATTCCAGAACTGTCCTTACAAGGGCTGAACAGAAGGGAGTGAACACTCTACTTAATCACCTTACTGCTCACTTACTAATTTAACCCAGAGAATCTTTAGCCTTCACTGCCATAAGGGCATGTAGCTGACATTCAGTTTGCTGCCCACCAGGAGGTCCAGGATTTTTCTGCTAAGCTGGCCAGTACCCAGCCTGTGCTTCTGCATGGGGCTGTTCCTGAGCAGACTGTTATCACTGTTCAACTATATAAAATTTGCTAAACTTAATGTAAAACACATGATTATCATCTGAATACTCACAGGTGTGATAATGCTGAAAGATCATTAAAAGCTCCTTCAGGAACCACAGAAATATCATTGCCATGTAAGGACCTTAGAAAGAAAATAAATAAAATAAGATGTATGGGTAAAACTCTGCAGATTCATTTTTAAAGTTTCAGCTTTTGTAAACAGTTTAAATCTTTTTTTTTTTTTCCCAATACTTCTGTGTTTCCAATCTTTTTTTAAAGCTCTAACCAGCTGCCTACTTATTACTTGATTTTTTTCAACTTATATTTTTAATTAAAAATGTTAATAATGATATGAATATTTTAAAATTCAAAGAACAAAGGTCTGTCAAAAGTGTATTTCTGCAAAGTGCTTACTGAATTTAGACTTGTCAGAAGAGTCGTTGTTTCTGTCTTTTTTCATCAGTTCCCTGAAATTCCCACTAATTTTATTCATGTGTTTTTTATCTTTCACAGTTATACGGGAAACACAGGCACTGACTGTTCATGAATATAAATAAGTATTAAGGTTGTTTTCTTAATTGGATACTAAAGACCTTATTAAGCATCTATACTGGGACTGGTCTTGCTACATAAAAGTCTCTCCTTTTACACAAATACATTTATTTGCATGTATACAGAATTGTGGTTAACAGATGAAGTTTTTTGTATTTATATAAAGTAAATGAAGTTATATGAGATACAGAAAAAAATTAATGCTTGAGACATTTAATTAATTTAAGCTACAAAACAGTTACAAAATATAAAAATAGAGACAAAAATTACATTTTCAGCTGGGAAATCTTTTGATATAGAATTTATCATTTTTTATAACAAACTGAAACTGAACCAGACAGACTGTTTTTTATTCTGCTTTCTCTCTTTTTGTTGCTTCTCCTAATGTCCTTTCAACCACATTTTTCTTAGCATTAAGAGTGAAAGCTTTCTTAGAATCAAAAATTTGTTTTATTGGCTTTCAATAGTTAATCATAATGCAATGGTTTTGGAAATACTCTCAAATAAATGAAGCAAGAAACACGGAAATTGTTGGAATAAATATCTTCATGATTCAGCTGCAAAAACCCTCATATATAACTGTGAAATTTATGTATACTACATTTTTTGTTAGAATTTAATTATCATAACAATCAAGAACATAACTCAAGAAGAGGTACAGTCAAGATTTAAAAAGCAGAAAAGTCATAAGCATATGCTTTAGTGTATACACATTGTCCAGGATCATCTAATGTCTTGTGCAGCATTTTGACAGTATGCTCTCCTAGAACAAATTTAGAGTTCTGTGAGTACATAATTATCACTTCTCAAATAATTGATAGATTTTAAAATCCGGTGTCTGCTTTGTCGAAATAAAAATTTTGGAAAATAATAATAGTTTAAAAATAATACTTACAACAACCTAAGTGATTTCAACCCATCAAAAGTCCGTGCAGGGATACACCTCAGGCGGTTGTAACTAAGAATTCTGAAAACATACACATTACTGTCAGCAAGTGAATCAAGCATTCAGTAAACAGACTGCAGAGCATGACCATAAACAGCTTTTGCACACAAAGCTCGTTAGGAAACAAGTTATTTTACAGCCTCTACAACAAGCAAGCTTTAATATCAACAAAATGCCCTTTCTTTCAAGACAAAAAACACTGTAATGTTTTTAGTGTCAATGTTACATGTTTAAACTTACAAGGTGAGCAGCTGAGTCATGTTGCTGAAGCTCTGATTAGAAAGAGTGCTGATTCTGTTGTTACTTAAATCTCTACAAAAAATAAATTCAAAAATTCAGACCTTAAAATGACTGCCCGAGTCCTGAAACACTGTAAGTTAAACTGACAGACAAATTACTTTTATTAGTAGAAGTAGCATCATCGTTGGTATCAATATTTAAAGCAGCACACATTTTTATTTTCACATGCCATACACAAGCCCAGCAAGCATTTAGCTTGATCATGAAAAGCACTTTCATTTCAACACAGATGAAAAAGCAGCGTGATGCATTCTTTTACAACAGCAATGTCCACCATGCTACTAAGTTAATAACACAATCTTACATGGACCCAAGTATAGAAATAAAAGTGATGGTTTAAAGTTGAAATCATTTTTTTTCATGTCCCTAATGAAACCTGAGTAAATATCATATAATATTCTACTTCACATCTGTAGGCTGAATACATCAAAGCCCAGACTATTATACAGAATACTATATATGATTTATGGTCTTAACATCTTTCTTGTTGTTCGATATTCTAATGGATAAAATCTTAAGTGTAAGTATGATAGAAGCTGGAGTGGTACACTGGCAGCTTCAAAGAAGCTTTGAAGAAGCTGTATTGAATTTGAATAATGCCTGTTCCCGAGTCTCATATTTTGCTATGGTTTTCATTTTCTGTTGGCGATTTCACTAAAGTTCCACTAAAGTTTGGTGGTGAAATTTAATTCTGAATCTGTTTAAGCATTTGTTTCTGAGGTGATGTTGATATTTTGACTGCTAAGCAGCTATGCAGTACACATATTTCTCCATTTGAAATTTCATGAAAGCATGTAAGACAACTGACTCATAATAGCAAACATACTAGCTATGGATGACAGTGCAATCTATTTAAGTGAGAAAGAAATTAGAAATGAACAATTGTCTGTGTAAGTCTGGATCTCAACAGAGTCATAATTCCTTGCTTGGCCACAGGAAAATTATGCATAGTATTTTGGTCTTCCAAACAGAAGAAATGTTCCTCCCGCTGGGGAACATTCTCAAATTCAGAACAGCTGTATGAGGATACAATCAGAAGAGATAACAACAGTGTCTGATACACAAGTCTTATAAATGGAAACTGTTAATATCATTTGTATTTTATTTACGATTCAACTATAAATTCTTGTATTACAGATGTCTGCTAAGTAGTTCATGTATATTTTCAACAAAGAGGTAAAGTTATATGATTTCTGGCTATGTTTGTCAAAAATATACCAGGACTACCTAACCTCTGTGATAGAAGCCTTGTTATAGTTATTCTAATTAACTTCATTTCCAGTCATACATCCTTTCTCCAGTGACACCATTAATGCATACAGTTCAATCTATGTTGGCTTCTTCTATGCATGAAATTCCAACATTTATTTTCTGTGTGCTTCAAGTTAGATTTTACTTAACTTCCCTATATGTTCAATAGAGACTTCCTAAAAGGTCCACAGTGAATGTGAGGGCTGCTTCAAAAGTAATTATATTTTATCATATTGACTCATGATGTAAGAGGTGGATGTTGGTTGTAGGGCAGTAGAGGTTGAAACTTCCCACCAATACTCTGTTTTGCAACTTTTTGTTGCAAAGGAGCTGTCTCACAAAATGACACCTGCCATGCAAGTGCAGGTGAAGCAAAGGTTGTCTCTGAATTCCTCCATGTTACAGCACTGATATTCATTGATGCTTGCTGAACATGTAAGGAGACCAAACAGTGAATGTGAGTGCATTGAGGTCATGGTGGTGGTGCATTTCAGCAGTGGCAACAGTGGGTCACCTCCACTGCTGCAGATTTTTATGAGCACAACATGCAGGCTTTTGTTCAACATTAGCAAAAATGCAGTTAATGTTGGTGACATTGTTAAAAAACCATTTTTTGTAGTGGAGAATTTGTTCTATCAGTTAATGTTATCGAGCTCTTTGTATTTTTTCAGCTTCCATGGAAATAAACAGGAGGTATTACTTTCAGAGTGACCTACATACATTTGAGAATACTGCAGGATTTTTTTTCTGATGTTGTTTGTAAAATATAAAAAGGTTTGAAAATATCTCTTTTCTAAATTTGTGAACGCAGCCACTTTTAGCTAGCATTAGATAAGTAAAGGAAATAAAGTTCTTGGTTTTGAATGCCAAACTATTTTCAATTTTAGCAGCAGTGCTCTAAAATCAGTCAAGAAGAAATTTAAAGGATTTTGTTTCTCCCTGCTTTTGTTACTTCTTTCCCCGATTACACTGAAACCGCAAAGTACTTTCAGAATGTTATGCAGCTCAAAGTCAGCTGGCACAAATTTTTATAGTGCTAACAAAGACAATAGAATTACAGCCATTTACATTGACAGCCTTCCTGTTTCTCTCATTTTACTCTTCCAAAGTCCGGAAATCGTATTCAAATCTTTCATGAAGTAGAAGTAATAAGTTTCAGAGCAGTTACATTCAAGTATTACAACTGTAGCATGTGCTACTCCTGCTATTCCTATATAAAGCATACTATGGAATCTTTCTTTATAATGCCTTTATGGAGCTATGTCACAAAATATTGTAATACCTTAACATATTTTTAAAAATCTTATAACTTTTCCTAGTTTAATACTTTATTTACTTTGTGATGTAATTACTGGAATAAACATCTCAGTTTATAAAATGCAACGGAGTATATCATATGTTGGACATAATCAATGCAATAAAAAATCCTCCATTACAAAATGTATTTGAGTGTTATGTTTACTAAAAGATACTTTCCTTTCTTTCTTTTTCTATTCTAAAAATAAAACCAAGTATAACAAAGAAGGAGATTTTTTGATTTTGTTTTCATGTGAGTAGAGCAAGTTGTTTTAAAGCTACTTACATAAGTGTTAAATGCTTGTAGTTGGAGAGCTCTTTAGGAACAAGAGTAAACTGGTTTCCATCCAAATATCTAAAATAGAAAAATAAAATAAACAGCTTTTTTTTTTCATTAAAATGATAGCATCTTCATTTACTAATCTTAGAATCCAACAGCAAAGAAAGTTTTGAATGAATACATAATGTTCTCATTTTATAAGAAGCCTTGTGTACAAATACTGTTTTTTAGGGCAACTGGAGCTTAAGATGCAAACACTATTGTATCAGATACTATGAAGATTATGAAGTAAAAGTAGTTAACACAGCATTCTTTTTTTAATTCTTAAATGCCTTCTTAAGATGTTTACATTATCATCTCCATTTCACATACACCTACTGGTGAAAACTAAGTACGACTTATGCAAGTGATGTTAAGTGTGGACTTGAACTATCACAAAAAAGAATGACAGAATCATGGAATGGTTTGGGTTGGAAATGACCCTCAAGTGACCCTTAAATGACCCTCATCTAGTTCCAAACTCCCTGCTATAGGCAGGAACACCTCCCTCTAGACCAGGTTACTCAAAGCATCATCCTGCTTGGCCTTGTACACTTCCAGGGAGGGGGCATCCACAACCTCACTGGGCAACCTGTTCCAGTGTCTCCCCACTCTCACAGTAAAGACTAAACAAGACCTGACATTTCAGAGGTAGTGCTTTAATGTAGAAATAGCAAGGACTGATATTGGTTCTGAATATGAGCAAATTCATTTGTCATGACTGTAATTAGGATCATCTTTTCTAGTTTCTTCCTGTGTCTCTCATGATATATCATACGAGAAAAATCACAAGCCTGTTCTTATGCAGTATGTTATAGACTGAAGACAGTAATAAATTACCCTTCACTAGAAAAATTAGATCTATTGCCTTCCTCTTTCTGGGCATCCACAACATCCTTGGGCAACCTGTTCCAGTGCGTCACCAGCCTCCAAATGAAAAAGTTCCTCCTAATATCTAACCTAAATTGGCTCTTTTTTTGCTTTTGAATATAACTGAACTTCATTCCTTCCTATTTAGAGTAGTGTTCACAGATTAATCAGATTCACTTTTGTCTACAATTTAATCCATTGTAATATAATGACACACACAATGTTTAATTGTAGGAGTTACAAATTCCAAGAGTGATTATAACTCTCTCTCTATAAATTTTTAAAGCTTTGCAGCAACAGAGGATTCTTAGAGTGTTTTGAGATATAGCCAGCATTGCTAATTCAAACATAACTTCAGCGTTCATTCTCAAGATTCTTTGAAAGACTTTATATCTACAAAGCAGTATATCAATAAATTTCAACTGATTTATGTAAGCAAATTCTTCGATGCTCCCCTTATTGTTGAACCTGACATCATATATATGACATTGATTTTTATGAAAGAGAAAAAACCATGCACCACTTACAGTTCAGTTACATCCTTTGGGATGCCTTTAGGCAAAGCTTTTAGGCCTTTGTTGCTGCAGCGAACAACTGTGTCTAGACAAGTGCATTCTGCAGGACAGCGGGACAGCGGAGAGCAGCTATTGTCATCATTTCCTGGTCATTAAAAACATACAGACGCTAAGATTGCTATGCAAATAACATTTGAGGATTAGGTACAGTGTCCTACATGTAATTCCCATAAGTAAAAAATGAGATTTCTGCACTGTGATATCTCTATGAATGGACAATGTTCTCATTTCATTGTTCCAAGAATTTATGTTTCAAGTAACACTTATACAATGATGTTTTACTAGATTACTAGATAAAAATGCTATTGTTTGGAAAAAAAAAAACCCAAAACATTAAAGAGAGAATGCAACTAAAAATGAAGTATAATAAAGTAATATACATTTGCTAATTTTCAAAATAAGCAAATAATTTAAAATAAATGGAGTCCCTTTAAAGGAAAGTTACAGTTTTGGAAACTAACAAACTAATAATTCAATACGTGGAAGTGCATGTGAGAGAGATGCAAGATATCCATTATTTATATAGGCATTGAGGGGAATTCGGAAATTCTGGAAGTTACAAAGTAAGCAAAAAATCACGATAACTCATCAAGTAGTCTGAAGGAGTGATTGATTTGAGCATTAACATTCGAAAATATTCTCATTTCAACTACAGCATTTAATTTACTTTGTGTTATCTCTTAATTGTAATTACATTACAGAACACAAGTGAAAAAAACTTTTGAAAGTATGCATATTATAGCCATATGCTTGCTAATTTTCTAAAAGTGGGTGAAAGGTTTATAAACTGACAAAGTAAATGAGTAGGAAACTCATGAAGTGATTTAATGAATACTATTTCTCAATTTAAAGAACATTACTTTATGCCCCATGGAATTCATGAAATTATTCATATGAAAGCTGAAGTTGTAAAATTCAAAATATAAATTTTCTTACCATCATCACATGTAAAATCCTGAATTGCCACATCCTGGATAGGAATCTCTTTGAGGAAGTAAGGTTTCTGACAGCGAGGGTTTCCCGTCACAATGCGTTTCTTTCTCAGCCAATCTCCAAGCCACGCAAGATGGCAGTTGCAGTTGAAGGGATTGGCCAAGAGGTTTCTAGAACCACATGAAAGTTCACCTCTCATGACAGAACTTTTTTCATTCTAAGTACTCTATTTTCAAAAAGCTAAGCCTAAATACAGGTCTTCAAATAACAGTATGTACAAACCATAGTTAAAAGCTGTAATTTAGGCTCCGCATAGTGAATTCTAATAGAGCTCATTTAGAAATAATTTAAAACTGTCAAAGACTTACCTAGTTGTCAAGCCACACTGTACTGATTATACAATAATTTCATATAAAGATGAAGGCTGATTACTTTACATTATTAGCTTTAACCTGACAACAGCTATTCCATTAATTTGTCATCTCAAGATTTCCATCTTTTATTTGCTCCAGAGAATAAGTTTCCTATCTGAAGTGACAGCTAAGTTGATTACATGCCAGTTATAAAAATGAAATTACTTATAGAAGTCTTTCACATCTCTTAACTTCAGCAAAAGCATATCGACAATTCCATTATTTATAAACATGCCACCCTTAATATGCACAAATTAGTCACTCAGTGCAAAGTGTCACTTTTTATGTAAAATGAGGTTTAAGTAAGCTCCTGAATGATGCTACCCACAGAAAGCATTTCTTCAGTAAACTGACTGGCAACTTCTCCAGTAAACTGACTGGCAACTTCTCACCCAATTTCCTCTTCCCTCATATGCACTGCATTTAAAAAGGACACAGATATGACTCACAATGTAGAGAGGGAATGCAGGGTATCGAAGGAGCCGGGTGCCACGGTAGTGATCTGGTTGTCATATAGCGAGAGCAGGCGGACAGAGCTCAGGCCTGTGAAGCTGTCGTTCCCCACACAGCTCACACGGTTGCTCCTCAGCATCCTGAGGAAATAAAGTTCAGCATTTTCCAGCTTATGGCTAGTCAAAGCACTCAGTGATGTTTGCTGTTGCACTGATTGCTAACTGAATTTCCAGTAACATGGATCACCTAACATTTCCTCTGTGTACTCTACCAAAGAGATTAAAATTAAAAAAAATGTACCTGCAAATGTTTAAGCTAAACTAGGTATAAACATGAAGGGTGGCCTCAGTGAGGAGAGGTCAGGGATTGCTCCATGCCAATCAGCCTGTTGCAGCCAAAAAACAAACCACAAGGAGGAGGCTGTAGTGCTTCTGAACTGATCAGATGAGTTGAGAGAGCCTGTGAGTTTAAAATAAGGCAAAAGTGGGGGGTAAAACGAAGCAACTCCTGCCATAGCAGGAGGAGGAAGGAGATGGTAAGTTGAGAAGACCACCCTGGAGTAAGAGGAGGGACAGTGCTGAGCAGCAGCCCAGGCATGGGCTGAAGCCAAAGGAGCAGCTCCTGGAGTGTGGCCTGGAGCCAAAGTGGTGTGAGAGCAGGGGTGAGAGCTGAACTGCTGCCCAAGCGAAGGCCAAGAGATGTGACTTGAAGATACTGCTACCATTAGAGGAACCACAGTGACCCATGCACTGCCTGGCATGTGCACCTGAGTGCACACCTGGCATCTGAGTGTAGCATGTGTGGAGAGAAGTGGAGAACAAAAACTTGTTTTCCAATGCAAGAGGCTATTTCCCTGATCATTTGGCTTTTTTCTTTCAATAACAGAATCAGTAATCAACAATAAATAAAACTGACTGAAATCCTCCAAATCAGAGGATTTGATGGACACACAGCAGTCCATACTTCAAGCTTCCAAGCCTAAGCGAGTACAGAACTGCTATTTATATTGAGCAGAAGTCCGTACCAGGCTGGCATCCTGAGATCCCTTCCACATTAAATTTTAATAGGATAAAAGATAGAAAGCACTTCTACTACATTCTCAAATCTTTCAAATGAAAGAAATCAAGCTACCCAGACTCTTCCTCAGCATGACTCCAGGACTTAGTAAAAATTACAGAAATAAAGCATGAAACATCTATTTTAAAATCTCTAATATATCTGTTAGAAAATACAGGAGCTTTGAAGTTTGCTGCTTTCCTACTTGCCCTTCAACAAATAAATAATTTTCTTTTACACTGTGGTCTAGCTGCTTCTAACAAATTCATCAGCTTTAAATGAAAAGTTGTATATTATAGGTCTGATATATTAAAAATTAAAAATGCCCAATATCTTCAGACAGCTGAAGCCCAAGAGACCATTTATGTTGGCTCTGGGCTGCTGATCAAAAGGATTGATGCTGAAGAATGCAAAGAAGCTGGAGATTGTATGAACATCTTTTTTTTTTTTTTTTTGGAGTGGAAAGAGCTAAACTACCTTCATGGAAAGATTGAAATAAGTTCAAGCTATAGTACCTTCACTCCTCCGTTTGCTGTTGAAATACCATTAAAATTACTTAGGAGAAAATCATTTCCCATGTTTCAATGTCCCCCGGAATCATTTTTTCCTCTAGCAAAATTGAGTTGGATTGAATCAGATTCCATTACGTGAAATGTCTAATTCCAATGCAAAATTCTGTTGCTTTTAAGCAGATGATTATTCCCGCTTCTGTTCCCATTTCTGTTTCCGCAGTTGGATGTTTACTATTCTCAACTGCTTCATCATTTAAGAGGGAACATAATTTCTGTAGTCTAATAATCACAATGAAGAACTTCAGCTATATTATATCAATAATTAAAAAATTCATATTCTTTATTAGAACCTTTCTGTGAAATAGGAAAAAGACTTAATATATACTTGAGTAATCCATAGCTAATCCAAAATCAAAGTTTTAAAGACAAATTAAAAGAATTTAAATAAATAAATAAATGTGCTTTATATTAAAATAATTACTTTAAAAAAATAGGAAAAGAAGAAATAAGAGCACTCAAAAAATCATACTTACAGTGTTTTAAGACTTTCCAGTCCTTTGAACATTTTATCTCGAACAGTTTCCAAACGATTGCTAGTGAGTAATAGTTCATTGACACCAGAAGCTCCATCAAATGCACCTTCTTCAATATCTGTAATCTTGTTATTGCTCAGGTTTCTATTACACATTAGCAGAAACAAGAGAAAAACATATTTTTCTTTTATTAAATACCCCAAATGATCTATTAAATATTAACGACTAAGTAGATTTCAAGATATTAAGTCTCTGTATAAAAGCAATGAACATACTGCTCAGCTTTGAACTGGAAAAAACAAAAGTTAATGGCCTGCTGACTATATGAATAAAGATTTTCACAGCAGTTTTTGGAAATTGTTTGCAATTGCTCAGCACATGCTGCTGCCACACAAAAATTTTCTTCTCTTTTCATAAAAAAAAAAATCCCCAATCTTGTGAAAGAATATACATCTTCTGTCTCTAGTCCTTCTAGCATTATTAGATGAATTAATGAAGTGGTACTGTACGAGAATTCGCACAACTACTGTGATTTCTTTAATTCATCTCAACAGACACGGATGTAAGAAAATAGTGTAAACAGCAACATATGTAAATGAAATGTGTGAACGAAAACAGTAAATAATATGTTAATAATTTTGACATTCGTAGAAAATAAGGTTTTATAAACAAGATAGATAGTTCAGTTATCTGCAATTCACATGCAAAGTGGATCAAAATGTAAGAAAATATCTTAAGATACTGCCAAAATATTTTAGTGTTTGTGGCTTTTAGTTCAAATATGGAAATTACATCCCAAATGGAGAGTATCTGTTCTATATATACAATAAGCGTGCATACACAATAATATACATTTTAAAAAGATTTTTCATTCTATTCTTGTCTTGTTTTTAAAGTAAGTCTATTTATACTTACTTACACTTGTATCTTGTTCAGAACAGTTATTTACCTACACACTAGACAGTGTCACAATTCACTGAGGATTTTTACAGAGCTCTTAAATGTGCTGAGAAATTCTGAAATACAATGAAACTCAAAAGTTTTTACTTAACAGAATGAGCGATGTTGAAAAGAGAACCAAACATTATTTGATGCACCTTCTACAAGAGCATTATTTTAATTTACCATGAGAAACACATTATTAGTTACAGTAAAAATTCATATGCTTGCCAGCATGAACTGGTGCCATCACCTAAGACATAGAAAAAAGGATGTGTGGCTTTGTTTGAATGCTGACTACTCATCTCTAGTCTAGCTGTAATTTCTCATACACCTTGCCTGTGATGAAGGATATAATCATCACTTTCACTTAGTTTCAAGGTGAAGCTGTTCAGTCTCCTGTAAGTTGCTGCACAAAGCTGGAAGCAAGAAATTAATTATTTTTCATCTCAATCGACTTAGATATGTCAGGCCCTTAGTTTCCTAAAATCTTCCTTGTTTGTGGCATAACATAGTCATTACTCCATCTACCACACATTTTAAGGGATATTTCAAAGGTTATTTTAAGGATTAACGCTGCATGGCTAATCAATGATATGTCTGCTTTATTGCTTAGGAACCATCAAATCAATTAAACATTTAGGTCTCAATTCTTCAATGTCATTTGTGCAGAATGACCTCTGCACCTATTCGAACTTGCAGAAGAAACATGAACTTCAAGTAAATGCAGAATTCACTCTTACTGGTGTCTCTCTAACACCTCACTGCTTTGCAATCATGATTAGGCATACTCTGAATGGAATATTTTAAGAATTGTTAGCTGTATTAAAAAACTATAGAATATTAATAAAATGTTAACTTTTCTGTAACATTTTTTCCAATTTTTTCCTCCTCAGTTTCAGTTTCACAGATTTCAAAGCTTTTAAGGGGTTCACCAGACAGCTGCACTGATCAATATTCGACTTACTTTTTCTTTTGTCTTGAATACTTCCTCCTGAACTAAATAGCAGCAAATGAGATTTAGGTAGCATGAGATGTTGACTAATCTAGCTTTATAGCCTGAAAAGATCTGATTACTGACAGTCCATTCCCTAGTTTCCATTTTTCTTAAATATGAAGAATTGATGTGCGTGTATTTGAATGCTACTTTAAGTATTTTACAGCTGTGAAAAGTGCTAATCTGTGATCTTTGAGGAATGAAAAAACTGGATATCTACTCTGTAGCCCCAATTTACTGTTGTGTCAGTCATTCCTGTATTCTTTCTCTTAAGTACCTCAGCCCAGATCCAAATTAGCATGGAATACTCAAGTGGATAGGTCAAAGGAAAAAAAATAATTAAGCCAGCTCATATCTGGGCAAGGCTAATAAGAAGTTTATACAATACTATTGCTCACCTTGAGTTTTTAGTCACTGGTAGCACAAACAAAATTTTTTACAAGTGGTAATAACTTGGTGACTGCATTTAATAAAGCAGTGCATCATTTTCATTAATTTGACTTGCATTTTTCTCCACTTAGTATTTATGCCTGAATTAAATCCTGAAAATATTGAGCAGAGAACCACTAAGTAACTAAATGATCTGCTCTTGAATGCTTGCCACATGCCTGAAGTGAAAGAAAAGCTTTTCAAAGGTTTATTAACATCTACAATTGGTAAGATTACAAGCAACTCTTAGAATGTCAACTGTGAAAATGAACTATCAAAACCTTCTCTCTTTTTTTTTCTCTCAGTCATTTAATTTTGATATTCCCCTCATCTAATGATAGTTTAATGAAGCACAGAATCAAAGGCATGTCTTGAATGTGCTGAAAGAGGCAAAACTGCCTGGTTAGGGAGTAGTAGCGCAGGAAGTTACAAAAAGTTACTGGAACCATTTTTGAGCAGCTTATACTCAAGTTCCCTGCTGTGGCTGCATAACAGACCAGCTGGCGGAACCATGCAGCAGAGCTGCTGAAGCTGTGCACCAGGAGAGGCTGTTACTGGGTTGCTTAGTCCCGAAGAGATGGACTGCTA
Source organism: Tympanuchus pallidicinctus (assembly GCF_026119805.1). Lineage (NCBI taxonomy): Eukaryota > Metazoa > Chordata > Aves > Galliformes > Phasianidae > Tympanuchus > Tympanuchus pallidicinctus. The sequence continues at coordinate 15,514,665 of NW_026294721.1, read as the reverse complement.
GCTTTGATCTACCTCAATGACTGATACGAACCCATTCTTGATTTTTTCATTAGAATATATTGAAACTTTAACAGACATAAACTATCAAAGGTGGAGAAAGACGACACTAAAACTACTGTGATATCGAAACAGACAAGATCATTGAAGTGGTACTTACATTTTTCGCAGCTGAGGAAGCTTCTTAAAGATCCCAGTAGCTTCCAGAACTGAAAATTCATTATTATTGAGTCGCCTGCAAGAAATGACATCAATTTCAGAAAAAAAATATTCAAGCATTGTTAAAGACCATTTCACACTAAGGGAGCTTTTCGAAATGGTCGAACTGAATAACTTGTTTAATACTGGTACCTGAAGAACAATTCAACATATACTGACATTTCTAATTCTGAAAATTCCCGTGAATGAACATTCTCATTAGTTAAAATTAGGCATACATCAGAAATACAGAATCAAAAACAGATTACAAAGTAGCATACAGCTAACACTGCCGAAAAATATAAGAAGATGTTTTAAATTTTCTTTCAAGAGAAGAAAAACACAAATGTAGCTAGGGAAGACTTCCATGGCAACTTATAAATAAAAATCTTCAAGAAGTACATATAAACGACTGAAGACTAGTTTACTGTTCTTTAAGGGATATCAGGTGGAGTTTGCCAGACATCTGGAGGTGCTCACAAAACACTATTTACAAGAATGAAATAATTACTTTATTCTCAATGCTTTTATGAAATAGAGACTGAAACAATGTGTAGGCATTCAGAAGAATTTAAAAACATCTCTTTGGCCATGGTTCATCTTCAGACCACTAAACATAACAAACAAATTGTGCAAGAGAGTATTAATTGTTGCTTTGTAACACTACAAAAGTGTAGTAAGTAGCAGATACTAGCCTGAAAAGTCACATGGATTTTTATCTTTCCTGTCCAGGTATCAAGACTATTCTAGCACAGTGTACATTTAGCAGCTGCTAGGTTAGGGGACATCTATTTAAAAAAATGTGTGCCCTGACCCAGTGTCTCTTATTTCATCTCCTGTACAGAAAATGGAAATTATAAGTCTTAGACGCTGTATATGTTTTAATGGAATAATCTTGTTGAGGAAGCACATCCAGCTGTTATTTAAAAATCTTAAACAGAAAGGAAATGAATGAAGAGATGAAAAATCACTGTCAAATGGAATTCAGAATAATTCCAAAATTAGAATGCTTTTCTAAATTACCTTATTGCAAGAAAAGACAAAAAAAAAAAAAAAAAAAATCCTTCAAAATTAATACAACGCTGCTTCTTCATCCTTCCTGCTCACACTCAATGATAACCAGAAGGGAAATTAAGACTGTAAATCTGAAGGCATGGCAGTACAATTGTTGGACATTTATATACTATACTGAGTAGAAAGGACTTCTATTTTAAAAAAAAAGTTACCACCTCTAAAATTTAGCTGAAAGAATTAATGTGATTTAACAAAGTTTCATTATCATTGTTAACAGTCTTTTTTTCCCCCATGTTTCAACAGTGGAAATACCAAACATTCAATAAAAGTTGGCTTTTTCACATATTTTAAGTGCTATATCATCTAGTAGAATTATCTGTTTGTGAAGACATCTATTAATTCTAAGGAACCTTTGCAAAAAATTCTAATTCCACTAAAAATGAAATTTCTATCTACATGTAGCAAACCTTTACATATTAAAAATAACTTAGTATGTTTGTCCCCTAACTTTCCTTCACACAAATGCTTTCAATACTTTCAGTTTTCCCTCGTATGTCATCTTGTTGATTATTTTTCTCCTCAAACAGGCAATCCACACTCATTTTGGAAACTGAAATTCATAATGCAGCATTCTAGCTAGTATTTTGTTATTGTTATATACTGGAAACCAATTATTTCATATAACTTACCACACACCTGTACATACATCCCAAAATGAAATTTGAAGCAGTGCCCAGTAGGACTCATTCATCTTTACTGTGCGTAACACCACTATAGCCTCTTCTCTTCAGATACTACCTACATAGTTCTCAATCTTCTATTTGTATTGTAACTAGTTCTTCTTACTGTAATGCATTTCTTTTATTCTATTTTAAATAATCTTAGAGTGCTTTTGATGTTACAGAGCAAATTGCTATGAAGATTCTAAGTGTTTAAGAAGTTTCTCCATAGCTTACTATGATGCAAAAGAAACACAGGTTGAACAGTATTGTCTCTTGTTAAGCTATAACACAAATCATATCTTCTCTCTGACTTCATGGGTATGATGACACTACAAAACATGCATTATCACTGAGGATAGATCCACAAAAAAGGGACATCAAGAATTATGAACTACAGTTTTATGGTCAGAAGAATGACCACATGGCATTTCAGTAGCTGGAGATTGCTGGCTTTGGATCTAGAATAATTAAATACCTATGCAAGAAGTTTTTGTTCTACTATTAGGTAAATGATACCACATACACAGAAATAAAACTTATTACAGATGTTTAGAAAATTACCTTATGCAATGCCATCTCCCTTTGGAGCCCAGTGCACTTAGATAATAATGATAGTTCTTACCTGCTGCTTCATGAAAAGATCTTAGAAACACTTGATTCTGGTTTATTTATAGAGAATCACTAAAATGTCATTCTCAAAACATAAAAAGCAAACAAAAAAGCATTTGATGATGATGTCTAAATGTTTAGTTTTCAGTTTTATTTGATGTGTTCTCTTGTTTTGATAATGCATATTCTGGTACAAGAGCTGAGTCCTTTTGGAAGACTATAGACTGCAGTGATATTCCGTAGTGCTTCATGTTTCAAAGCTTATCTTGTTAGGATTTGATACGTTATCATACATTGTACAGACATTAAAAAAATGGAACATACTGTACCAAAGTTCATTTTGTTTAGACTTTCTCCTGGAAACTCTGGCTTGAATCAAATGTTTCATGAGTTTTCTTCTATATTGGTATGATACTTTAAAAATATCCGATGTCCAGGATTCTTTTACAGACTAGTATTCTATCTCAAATACTTCAGTAGCCCATTAGATAGGCCTTTGACAGTTTTTCTGAAAGATTACAAGCAAACAACTAACTAGAAACAGATTGCACTTGGCTCATTTAAGCATTTTTTCACCTTTTATAATTAAATATCTGTCTTGAACTTCATTATTATTTTTAGATCTGTATATATACGTGTACATATATATACAAACAATAAACTACTCTGAAGATGTTTTTTGTTGCTACATTTTTTTTGCTGTTGTAATCTGTACAAACAATACGCAAGCTACCTCAGATAAGCAAGGTAAGCAGATAAGCAGGTAGTAGAACCTGTGATTAGAAAAAGTGCCTTCAAACTCCTTTACAGAACACTTTCCTGTCATCCCTGGAGTTTGTTGAGCTTAAACACCGAAGTTACCAGCTGATATTAGCAGAGAAAGAAGAAATTATTTTCAGGATATAATTTTAAAACAGATTTAAAAGAAACATATTTTCTTGAACTCTAGATGAGCAATATTTATCACTAGAACTTTCATTTCGTTAGCTCTAGAATGATGGAGATAAAAGTAGTTCAGCATCTTTAGTCCATTAAATTTCATGTTGCACATTATGATACTGTGAATGAAGATGCATTTTTCTGTCAGACTAAGGAAATAATTATTTTGTTCCTTATACCACCTACACAGAGAGAACCCATGATAAAAGTTCTCTTAGAGCTTACAGTTTTCCTGTTACTTTCACAGCCTTCTGGGCTAAGGGACACAAATAAGTCTGGACTTCAGAGATCTCCAGATGAATTATTTGAGAAAAACAAATATTTAACAGAGAAATCTAAAGAAATATCAACATTTCTTCACTTTTGATCTTTGTTTCCAAGCTCCAAATGTCTCAGCTGTAAGGAGACCCCAGAGAGAATAATCTAGCCTTTTTCTTCACTGTTAGAGAAGCATTAATGTCATTTAGCTCTGAATACCTTTAACACATATTTGGTGGTTAAAACAAAGAAAGGCTAACTAGCTGTTCTTTTCATACGTGTCATTAAGTGAGCAGGAAATCACAGTGACCCTAGAACTAGACTGAAATCCCAAGCAGAGCAATCTTTGTTCCAATGCATCAAAAACAAGAGATGACAGGAGGAAAGAAGGAAAAGCTGTAAGCATCAGCAAGGCAAATAATAGAAGCTACGGCAGCTGCATTTTTAGAAGTGAAATGCAGAAATACTTTCACCACGCCTATAAAATATTTTAAGGTTGTTAAAAATTCTCTTACATCACAAGAGTTGAAGCATAATCTTTACAGTTTATCAAGAAGAAAGTTGAGTAGTGACTGTTAAAGTTTAAGAAGGGTAAGTATTGGATAAAGAATGGAAAGAAAAGAGCTCTTTATCAGCAAAAAATATTAAAAGAAGAGAAGATGAAAATTGAAGAGAGACAGATTCTATCTGAAAGTAATGTTCTCATTTTAAAAGATTTTAACAGAGATTAATGGGAATGATTAACTTCTGTAACATTCTTAGGGAGATGGTTCATTTTTAATCCACCGATACCTTCAAATGAGATTGAATGCATTTTTTTAAAAGAAGTGCAGTAACCAAAAATGAATTATCTTTTAGTGAAACAATTTTTTTTTTGTTGACTGCAAATTGAGAGCTTGGGATACACAGCAGATGAGGCTTGATAATTTCATTGTTTCTTCTGAATTTAATATGTATAAATTATAATTATAGAAAGAAAACACTTTAGAGCTCATATGTCACATGTAAAAAAATGAGTAGGAAAATCAATGATTAAAATACTAAATGAAGAGTATAACTTCTTCAGAGGAGAGAGAATTAAACATGAATTCTGTTAAGAATCAGGACAATGCATTCTTGTCGTTTCAGCAACTCCAATTCTCATCTTGGCACGGTAACTATAATTTTTACACCAATTACTACGTGTACTCCTCTTATAGTCTAACCTGCCACCCGTTATTCTTCGGTGGAAGTATTTTTATCTCAAAATATTATGACATAACATCCTATGACATTCTTTTGGGTTTTACTGTACAAACAGCAGCTTAAATGTGGCCAAAAACTGAAGTTTGATTTTATGACATGTGTTACTTTTTACTTTCAGTTTGCTATCACACTGGTAACAACCAGAATTGCCACTTAGATTTGTAATTATAACATCACTGAGTTGAATTCTTTCACATAGTTCATACAAAAATCACCATCTCTATTTATACAATACCTCAAATTCTTTTTTCCCATTCAGACATTCAATATCCCTAACTGCAGTCTCATTATTCAATGCTGTACTATTGCTTTGCTCCTAGTCAAAGACTGTCTTTTAAGATATCTGCCACATTTTTGCTCATCTCAGCCCTGTGGCTGATCACATCACTTACATTTCCATATCTCTGTTCCCACTTTACTATGTTAAATCAAATTCTGTCTTTTGCACCTTATTGCTCTGCTTTGCTCTTTATACTGTCTCCCAAGAAAAACAGCTATTTCCTCCCTTCTTGGCTCTCCCAGTGGTGGTCACTTTCACTTCATGCTTTTCTGTTGGTTCTTCAAGCATCTCTGCATTTTCTTCTACACTGTTTTACGCATGGGAAAAACTTGTAAAGCTGTCTTAATTTTATCTTTCAATCCCCTCTTGAATACTACTTCAGCTGTAATGTCTACAGATCCTTCCCATATGGCACTTATTAAGCAAGTAATAATCTGTGACATCTTTTCTGCTCATGCCACATCATTACATTATTATCTCATCTTAATCCAACTCTATCTTGTCTACTTTATCTTCCTCTGGTCTCCTGCCTGACACATAATGTGAGCTTTGCATAACAACAGTCAGCTCTGTTTTATTTAACACTTAGGTAGTGCTTTTAAGACAGACCTTTAGATACTGGATGTACTACTTGATCCTGAACTCAAAATCAAAGGCAAAATAAAACCCACTGTCTTTCCAAAAAATCCACATGGGTTGTTCACATACTGGAGAACTGTAGTGTAGAATATTTGCCTTTTTTATTCTTTTTATCATGTTTAATGCTTAATGGTACCAAAATGAGGCACAAATAGTTTTTATTAACATACAGTGCATCACAGAGCTTACATGTAATTTTTGCTATTAAAAAATAGAAGCTGTGGTTTTGTATTTGAAAGTTTTAGGTAGCTTTTTCATAAGCAAATAATGCTTTGTGGATTCAACTTACAGCTCTGCTGTGTACTGTGGGATGTGATCAGGAATTTTGTTGAGTTTCTGATTGGAGCAGTCCACTGTGGTCCCTTCACAGCGACATTTCTCAGGGCAAGCTAAATCTGCAAAGCAGTCTCCACTTAATTTGGATCTGTAATCTTCAGTGCCTGTGAAAGAGTCAAGTCAAAATACAGATACTGAGTCAATAAAGAATAAGATTTTTTTCTTGTGAGAAGGTTGAAAAGATATCTGCAATGCAGGTAACGGGTGGGCAACTTGGGAAATGTATGATAAATTTTGTGATATTTAACAGACACAGGGGCTTCAAGAGAGGGTTAAATATAAGGGCTTAGATATGCTGGAAAAAGAAACTGTGACCAACTTCACATAACAGGATAACATTAACTTGAGCTTTTCACAGCTGTACTTTCTGCTGATTGTGTTGTCAGCCAATCTAGCATTGTTTATAGCTAATCACACAAATGCCACTGATTCTTTTAGAATTTATTTTATTTCTCTGTAGCAAGAATAAATAGATCCTGAATGCCACCATTTCTCTTTCTTGAGCTACAGATTTGTATTGTTGACAGGACTTCATTAACTTCTGTGATTTTTTGTTTTTTTGCAGTCCCAATCCTCCATATCATCTTGAACACGTGAGATAGAAAGCCCTATCTTCAGCTTTAATTTTAAGAAAATGTGTGATCCTGACTTAAGCCTCAGCAGCATGCCATGCTGTAGAAAGCTGCGTGACGTTCCATGGTGCTTGACAGAACCATGTTTTACTCATACCTCACAACCACATGGTTAGATCAAGCACAACAGAAAATCTCGCTACATTATCAAAACTGCATCCATTAGGCCAAGGGTAACAGCGAGGGAAAAGAGGAAGGAGCAGGTATAAGTTATAGAAGCATTTGAAGTTTAATACTTGCTTACATGACATGGCATTCTTTTTCTGAATGTCCAGTGCCACAGTAACAGTATTACTGTCACAGATTAAATAATTCACAAAAAAAAAAAAAAAAAAAAAAAGAAAAAAAAAGAAAGAAAAAAGAAAAAAAAAAAGAACCATATAGAAAGTTTCCTCCACCATTTCCCAGAGTCAGTCAAAGAAAACGTCCTAAACATATCAGGAGAAAACATCCAGTAAGAAACTGAGGGTTGGTGACAAAGAAAACAAAAAGAAGCTGAAAAGACCTGTGGGTTCTTCTTGGACAAAGGTGAAAAGACTGAGACTAGTAGAAGGTGCGTCAGGGCTGGGAGGTACATTGTGATTTAGCTCAGACACTGAACTTTACTTACAGCCAAAATGGTGAACTCCTGCAAAAGTAAAGATAGCCAAGAAGGAAAGAAAGACAGAGTAATCCCAATTAAGACAAAAACATGAACTAAGTTTATATGTTTCCAACTCAAATTTAATTCGATTAGAGGATGTTGCTAAGGAGTACCACCTTCAGCAGAGAGAAAGAATAATTCATTTTAAGTGGCATTAAAAAAATGAAGAAAGATTGAGGTTAATTAGAAATTTCATATAGAAATACAGTATCTCCCATGCACTGTTCTTCATTATTTTAAATGTGTTCATTAGAAACTGTTATGCTCCTTTGAACACATATACATGCTATGCCACTTAAAATACTTAATAAACCAAAGAAACATGGGAGAAACAGATACCTCATGAGAGGAAAAAAATCAGTCGTCATTTATTATTCCATCTGGCATTTGCAAATGTCTAAGTAACACATGATTTAGCTGCTTGGAATATTTCTATGAGCAAATAGACAAACTATTTCTTTTCAAATTCCTGATTTAATACTTATTCAGCCTTTAGTTTTCCAGATTAATATATTCAAATTCAACTAAGAATTCTTAGCACCTGCAGAATAAGATCTCCCAATGACATTTTAAAACAAATATAGAAATGATATTTGACTTTTAAAGAAATTTAAAGATTTTTACAGTATTTAAAGAAGCATAAATAAGTATTTTGAGCACTTTTTAATACTTGTTAGCAAAGTTACAAACACATTTTTTCCTCCTGTTTCCAGAATAAATCACTGTTAGTAGTTCAAAGTAAAAATAACTAAAATGTTCAGGGACAAGATCTTCAACAATTAGAACAATTTCATGCAGCATCTCCCTGATAACCTGATGGAAAGAGAAAGTACACAAGCTGTATTTCAAGAAGTACATCTGTAGCACTTTTTGACTGATTTTGTTCTTTCTCTTCTTTTTTGCAGGAAAAGCATTTTTAAAGGATACATAAACAAACCTAAGCTGCATGTGTGGCCATAGTATAAACAAGCTGTGAAGACATTTGCTGGCAAGAAAACACTTCTAACTCAGAGACAAAAGTTGTGCTGGCAAAGTTGAGTAGAAGTCATTCTGTGGCAGGAATACAGCTGTTCTACTCATTAAGAAATGAAGTGGTAACTACAGGTTTGAGAAACTGAATCCTCCTCCGTTTTATGCTCCTTTAAAACACATTTTTGTGGCTGCCAATGCTGACAAATGACTCCTTATTTTGTATTTAAGTTTTCTTAATATTGTAACCAACATTTAGCATGAGGGCATGAAGAACTCACATGGTTGCTGCAAGTTTAGGTAACACATCACATAGCATTAGGAGAAAAGCTAGCATGCCAGCTTAAAAGATAAAGACCAATCAATAAATCAGTATTTCAGACACTGCAGAATGACAATACATCTGTAATACTTGAAAGAACAAGTGCACTGGTGTCATAATCAATTATTGTAGGTAATTTTCTGGATATTATGCTATGGCAGAAAACCCTGCTTACATATAACTTACTGTAATTCATCAATAGATTCATTATTTTTTTGTTTATTTTGCCAAACAATTATTTGTCACCTGTTAGGAAAATAATGCAAGTGCATCATTGCTTTTTTTCTATTAAGAAATCAGTGTGCACACCTGACAAACAAGGTAAAATAAATATAGAAACATATTTCAAAGAGCTAGGGCCATCATAAGTGAGTCTTCCCAGAAAATATCTTAGACTCACTGTAGCTGAAAGCAGTGTGTAAATTACTGTTTCAACCCAACTCAAAAGTCATGTTTTCTTTAAGGGAAAGCATTTCTGATTCATTGTATGCGTGTGACCACAGAATGCCTTTAATGAATGTCAGCTTTCTTTTCCAAGCATTCCACTGTGATTTGGCAAACACGAGGAGGGTGAGCAAGCAGTAGCTGAAGACAGTGTAAAGCATGAAAGCAAGGCAAGAAAACATTCGTTTGTAAAGTCTGGTTTAAGTTGTACTAGCTCTTTGACAGAAGTAGGTTTTCCTGTGTTTAAAAGCAGCTCAGAAGCTACATTTTAAAAACAGCAGTAGCAGAAAAGGAAAGATAGATGGCAAACAAAGGCATCAATTGAAATATCAGCTAGCAGGTGCAGCCTTCTACATAATTTAAGTAAAGGTATTTTGGTAGGTTATGTGCAAATTTGTGAGACAAAAACGTAAATGGAGCTGCATGCTAAGCTCTTATCCAGAAAACAGAGCTACTAGTAATCTACAAAGAAAACTATGCCTAGCTACAGGAATTCACTATTGTTAATAGACATGCATCAATTTCCTAAAAGCTATAACAAACTTTGATTTTTGGGGGGAAAGGGGAGAGTATTTGCAGTTAGTCAATCTTACTGCAGAATCAAACCTACCTGGAATGAAATACTGTTCTTTAGCTAAATAAAGAGAAAAAAAAAAAAAAAAAATAGAAGATGCACCTGAATGTCAGCAAGCAAAGAATGAGTTTTATTAGAGTAAGTATGGACTAAAGTTAACTTAGTGAAAAAATGTGTATTCACAACAAGAAGTGATAAACAACACAGTGTGGATAGTCATAAATGTAAATCCAAAACATGGATAACAAGCAGTTCTCATCTGCTATTTGCACTTGAGACTGAATAAATTGTAGAATGTGAAATGCACCTGGAACAGCTGGATACCATATGACAAAAGTTAAGGATTTAGAGAAATGTAAGTAGGAAATGGAATAAGATTAGAAAAAGAAAACAGTAAATTTCAGTCTGAGGTAAGCTCCCTGTATAAAAGGAATATGTTGTATTTCCATATTTAGCTAGAAATTTTTAGATCTTTCATATACTCCAGAGCCTTGTGGAAATTCTACAAAATGATTTATGTCAGTGATACTTGTAGCAAATAACTTTAGCATTTCATTCTGAAGTATTATATATTGCATTTCTTTTGTTAGATTTAATGCTACTCAGAAAGAGTGCCAAGCATGTTAACTGTAGTAATGTTCCAATCGTCTATGACTTCCATGACTTCAGCTGAAGAACTAGAAAACATTCTGCAACATTTAAGAATTCTGTAAAGAGCCAGCTGCCTTCATTAGAACTTCCATAACCACTGTTTTTGCCAATAAAAGAAAAACAGCAGCTGAACTAAGAAAATTACCTGAGCAGCGGAATTTCTTGCTTTTGATCTGGCCGATCCTTTTGTTTGCCAGACGGCGGGGGCTGGTGCAGCGGGCACCACTGGTCTCAATGGGGTTTGTATGAAGATAATCCGCCAGCCACTTCAGATGGCAGTCACAGATAAATGGGTTCTGAGCCAAATGCCTTTCATGGAGAAAAAAAGATAATTTCACACATTATTTCCCTTTAGTCTCAGCAGTTTCTGATATTTTTAGTGCACTGTAGAATAAGAAGTCATACTAAAGATAACCATAAATAAAAGCATACGTACAAGGTCTGAATTGCACGTAGAGGTGAAAAGGTGCCTTTTGCAATAGTCTGAAGCTTGTTGTCATACAAAGATAGGAGATTCAAGTTGTGCAGATCTTGGAAAGCATCAACTCTCAGGCAATTGATCTTGTTGGCATTTAATAATCTGTTTAATGGAAGACAATCATAAAATCAAAAGAATTTGTTCAGTGTTACTGCAACTTCAATGTTTTTCACATGTAAAACTTTGTATTCATTTTAAAATCACAACAATGTATGAACAAATACTAATTGACAGTTATATAAGGCTAGTTATATAGATAGTTATATATATTCAGCAAAGTGGAAAAACCTTACTTAGGTGCTCTGAAACTATTTCAAAATATCTGCACCCTTGTGTGAGTTTATTCAGCTAAAATCACATTCCTTGTGTGTGCTGGTAGAACTTATGCATGTGGTAATTTTCTGTGCAAAGAAACAAGCTTAAAAAATCAAGTATCTACAAGGAAAACTAGTTCCTTTTGCCAAATAAACAAACAAACAAAAAGAAACTGAACACTGTGTTCATTAGCTGGAAGAGATGTGCAGTGGCACATTTAATTATATGTTACTAATCAGCATGCTGCCACATTAACAGAGTTGTAGTAAAAACTGGTTGGCATGGAACATGTCCAAATCTGTCTGGAACCTTCTTCCTCTTATTCTACAAAGGGAACCTTTTCTTCCCTGTATTCCCCTGACTTCTAAAGCTAAAATAAACAAGCCAATCTAAACCAACTCCCTCATGCTTTCAAAACTAAAATGATTTTGTCATTCAACTAGTTGCATTTTTCTAAAGAACTATATGCATTTTTTCTCCTATTGATGGAATGGTGGATTTGAAAACCAATGCTTTGATAAACAATTTTACCACACAAGTAGAAATGTACTTAGATTGAAAAGTATTGTCTACGCAGAATATATCAAATTATGGACGTTTTCCTAATAGACAATTAACATAATTTTAGAATTTTCTCTTTTTTTCTTTGAAAATCTGAAATAAGTTTTCTTAAATAAATTCTCTTTAAAGGATATCAAAATCCCATTACAATACTAGTTAGTGACTAAAATCAAAATGTAGAACCCTAGATGGTGCTAGAACTTGAATTTCCTTTGCCATGTTCAATGAGTTTTTAATAATAGACATTTAGTCAATCACTAACTATGCAACTGAGACAGTAAATGGTTTCAGTTTAGTGGGAAGAAGCCACTTCGACAAGCAGTGATTCTGGGACAATATTTTCCAAAAGCATTACCACTGTTTCATGGCCTATTTCACAATTCTCTCCCATACAGTACAACTACTGCACAGTCTTTTCTGCTGGATCTTGACAATATTTGATAAACATATCACCATGACATTCCTCTGTACTCCTAATATTAAAACCAAATAGAAATGGTTTATAAGATTACACATGGGAGTTTCTGAACTGTTAAAAGAAACAGCAGCTGGAGTTCATAGAGTCAAAGAATTGCACATTAAAAAATCTCAGAAAATAATAAAAAACATCAGTGGAAGTCTGCAATTCTGTTATTACATGAGTATAACTACAAATGATACTGTAGAGTGTATCCACTACACACTACCTCTAAATAAAAGTACTATGTTTCCTGTGCAACTTCATACACACTACTGAGTACTTCCAGCTCAGCACAGTATAGTATATTATGGATTTTATCACCATAAATTCCATAAGATAACAGTTTCATTTTACTCACTTTAGGCTGAGACATTAAGTGAGATATGATCACATTTGTGGATGAATGGCAAGCTGACCTACAACAGTCTTGACACCTCTGGCTTTAAGATAATTTGTTTTTATTAAAGTCTGATCTTACGTAGAGGATCTTCTGCCAGTTTTTCTCTAGGCATATATCTCATCATTTTTTCCCTTCTGGGTAACCCCAACATAGAGTAAATAGTAAAAAATACTCACAGCAATTGCAGAGAAAACAGTCCTTCAAATAGACCTTTTGGAAGTTCTGTAATTTTATTGCCATAGAGGACACTGTATCAGGAAATAAAAAAGCAAACAAAGCTGATATCATGGAAGTCATATACTATGTGATTCTGAATGTAAAAGTAAAATAATTTTTCAACTTTCCTGAAGGAAACTTAACAGCAGTGACTTGATACTTGCTCCTCTGAGGTGGCATGATCATGCATTTTCCCAACAGGTGCATCACCCAAGAAACTTTCAAAAGAACCAGCATGGCACTGTGCATAGACTTGCCAAGGAAACTCTGTGAGTGAATTGCTCTTTTTAAGACCAAGTAACTGGGGAATAAAAGAAATCTTTCAATGCCTGTAACTGTTTACCATGAGAATATTTATAAGAAAACCTACATTTCATAATGTCCAGCTGTGATGCAATATTCTATTATAGCTCTAAAATTCTGAAATTACCTTTATAGCTTTCAGCGTTGATTGAATCTATACTAAATTTCGCAAAAAATTCAGAATAACTTTACTATAGGAATATGAGAAATTAGCTTACATGTTTACATGTCAGATACCTACAGTGAATTGAGAGAACGTAAGCCCTGGAAAGCATCTGGAGCTGCTTCAGAGATCTGGTTATTGCTCAGGTCACTGTAATAAATGAAAGTTGATACAGTTAATCCAAGCTATTTTCAAAAAAGCAAAGACTAAAATAATTAGAATTAGGAGTGGAATGAGAGAAATTAGAATACCTGTGTGAGAGAGTGCCAAAGAATTTGAAAATAAAACCACTGAAACAAATGAATGGCTAAAAATAGATCTTTTAAGTGGTTAAAAAAATGAACTAATAGAATTAGAATTAGAATTATTTTTCCTAAAATACAGTAAGTACCTTTTGTACAGAATTATATATGGTCCTGTAGCCAGATCAGACAGAACCTCAAGGATATTCCAAAATGAGAGTGACATATCCTCATGGTTTTTTTTTCTTATGTTCACTGTACTAACATGTTGCTTTTATGCAAAACCATAATAAATAATTTCAATAACTTTAACACTTTGTAAAAACAATTACTATTAGTCTGACAAAGAGATTATGTGGTCTTTGTAACCAGACTGCCATATCTGTTAATCTTCCAGCAGTCAAACTCCCTTATATACTCACACACTGACGGAAGGTCTTCTGTATGACACTGAACTGCTTTTTATTTACATATTTATATATACACATATATAAGTGCAAATATGTATACTGTGTATATATATGTGTGGTGTATACATGTAATTTAAATCTAAAATACTGGGTACTTACATTCTTCGAAGTTTTTTATAGGGTGAGAAAGCTCCAGGAGGTATGACTTTGATTGAATTTTGTTCTAGCCGTCTGCAAAACAATATCATGAGCATAAAATAAAAAAACCAAGCCAAAAAAAAAAACTTAAAGCTATAACAAACTAGAAAAGACTGACTTCAACAAAAAAAAAGTAGTCTGGTTTGGCTTTCCTTTCTAGTTCAATTTTTAACTTGACATACAAGGTCATTTAATTTCAGCATTTGTTAAAAAAGGGTAATCAGTTTTTGTCTGGTCTTTCATCCTACAGAGTGTAATGTTATGATTTAAAGACTAACCTTCTTCTTGTACATAAAGAAAATTTATTTCCAATGCACATAAGATATTTGTAAAATTTAAGCAGGAAGTGTCATTAAAATATTCAAATTTGAGTTAGTGTTAATTTTCTCCAAATTTATGATTCATATACAGCAATTATATAGAAAGTTTATTTAGAAAATTCTAAAGATTTCTGTCAGTTAATCGTTCAAATGTAAACCTTAATAAAGTAGAGAAGAATGTTCCTACAGAACAAATAACATATGTTGCTGCCTGCAATAAGGCAAATGCCATATTTTTAAACATAGACACGTGATTTTTTAAGATACAGAATATAAAACATTTTGTTTAAGTTGTAATATTAGAATTACATGGCTATACTTCTAATTTCTTTATACAACTTTTCATATCTAAAATTGTAGTTTATGTTACTGACTGTATTTGCTTTAAATGATTGAAATTCTGAGTCAAACTTGCCATACTACAAATATGGCTGATGGAAGCTGTGTTCCAAAAATTTTTGAACGTAGAGAGCTTTGCCCATACAAAATCTGCAGACCCATGATTCATTTACTAACAAGTCAAAATAGGTTCAGCAATAAAGACATTTAAAATAGAATTTACATCTCCACATGACACTCTATTTAATTCTTATGGCTGCACAAATGAATTATATCGTGTAGAGCTGAAAGAATGAAACTATGTATTCTAGAAAGTACAACGTTATATAAACATATATTATGCCTCTCTAATAAAATTAACATCTCTCTCTTTTAAACAGATATCAACTACACACATGTAAGGATGGCACCAAAAATCTATTTCACAGAATGACTCATAATGTGTAGAATTTAGTGCGCTATTTGAAAATATTCAGAAATCAATGTAGAATTTAAGGACAAAATTCCTTTTTTAATCTGGCTGCAGGAACATTACCCTATTCTACCCCTCCCTCCCACCCCCCCACACCCTTTTATCCTAGCTTATTAACACTCCTCCTTCTCACTTTTGCTCCAATATATATAGAGGTGTGAGGTTTTATTCAGATGGAGATATTCATACATGTAATACTCAAAATTTCTTAAATTTGTCCATGCTTTTCCTTAGCAGCATTTGTTCTTGACTGGCATATAAAGAAGCCAAGAAAAAGGAAAGACTCAAAAAAAGAAAAAAAAGAACTTTCCTGACACACAGAAAATCTCACTTCATCAGCACTGTTTAAGACAGAGGTCATTATTTTATAAAGTCCTTAAGTAGGAAAATGTTGCCACCTTGTTACAGTTTTCAGGTACATTTTAAACACTACAGGGAATCCCACGGTATGAGACTGTTAACTTTTTCCATAAACAGGATATTCTTTCACACGCTTTCCTCGCCTTGGCTGAGCCTTTTGGATCTATGAAGCACATTTTGCATCAGACCAGCAGTACTGACAAGGCTGGAAGGGGACAAGGTCACTCTTTCCCAGTACCCTTGAGTAGACGTAGAAAGCAAACATCTGAATAAGTAAAAATTGCTTGAGTTAAAGGTCAATTCAAACTCAGCCAAAGCCAAGTGTTTTCTATTCTTATGCTTCATTTTTTGGCTGAGTTTCCTCAGAAAACAGAGCTTATGCATGCCTTTCATCTAGACCATTTTCTGCTCACAAGGCTAGGTCAAAGAGAGGTAAAAGCTTCAGATAATAAATGTATAAATCCTTCCCTAAATTAGTAGTGGGAGGGAGCTGAGAAACCAAAGTAACCCAGCCATGAAGGGAAGGGCAGCTATCCATCCGTTCCTCTTACACACACTATTTGGCAGCCACTGACTGCACAAAAGCTGGGGCATGAACAGCAGACGTTTGTCAGGTGTGCAGCCTGGAAAAGCTGCCAAAGAATCACAGCACGGGGAAATGTGTAGGGTAGGCAACCTATACATTGGGTGATGGAAAGGAGATGGTAAAAAGGGAGAGAATTTGGTCATATTACAGAGGATGACTGGAAGTGGTGGTGAGAGAGACAATGGAGAAAAGAATGGAGAATCATTTAAAGGAGAATCATACTGCAATAGCAGTCTTCCCATACCAATCTGTCTGGTATGGGAACATACACAGGCCTCCTGTAAATGCTGTTTATTAGCTCATGATGAAGAGACTTATGAGCTACTGCTGGAAGACTCCTGTCCGCTTGCACCTATCCTTAAACATAAAATGTTTTTATTTAACTAGACATGATATGGCATGAAACTGATGAAACTAGAAAGATAAAGTCCAGTGTTACAAAAAGTATTTTCCAATTTACTCTTTTAATTTACCAATATATTCATTCTATAAACTTGCAGGATACATGAAAGCCATTTGTTATGACAAGATGGAATAGCAGACTACAGCTGTTCAATTGGTCCACAAATTGTGTCCCAAACCAGTCCTACTACAGTACATTTCTGCAAGCCAACTTTCTAGTAGTTCTAATTAAGAGAACTACCAATTCACTGGTGTATATGTAAAATGAACTTCATGTCAACCTTACCTAAGATTTCCCTTTAGTGAAAAAGCTACAGTCTAACAGACAGACTGCATAGTACTAGGATAAATTTACAAGCTCTTCTGGATAAAGGATTTGTTATAGTAGGATCATCTAAGTATGTCTTTTATTAACTCATGCCAAAGTGTATGCAATAAAAGACATCACATTTTAGAAAATGAGATTAGTATAAGAAAGAAAAAATAGGATTATCTAAATACAGAAGAATCTTTTATACCTTGCTTTGTCTGTAAAGAGAGTAAATCAAATTCACATTTTCAAGCTTTGTTATCCTCTAATCTGCTTTATCTTTGTAGAATCAGCTGAATTTCACAGAGTGCAAATTTGCATCCACCATTCCAGAGGAAAATCTAATTAGCTATATTCTAGGGTCACAAAGCAGAGATAAAATAATATCAAAAGGAGATTTGCATTCTACTGATAAAATTCATAGTAATTAAAAACTCCCCTTAATTCCTCATATTAAATCAAAAATTTTAATTCTGGAATATAATGGGATGTAGTTATATATTACTGAAAAAATAGCTATTAAGTGCTCACAAATGACATGGTCAGAAGTACCATTATTAGAGAAGAACAAAAAGCTAATATCTGTATTTTTCCATGGAACTTGTATTAAATTTTGTGCATAATATCTCCTTTCAAAGTCATTCCTGAAGTCATTTTTTTCTTTTTTTTTTTAATAAATGATCATCTATGTATCACAAACAGTACCTTGGTGGTTTCTTTTTCAAAGGCCACAGTCAATTTTAGTAGCATATTAAAGAAGATAAGATAATGGAGGAAGACAGTTAAGTACATGCTTCATCAAAGCATGCACTGCCTCATGTATAAAAAGTACTCTACTCTGCCCATAGCCACACAAAATGCTAATTAATGCTCTTAGTATTAAGTCTCTTGCTCCTTTTATTGCTTCACTTCAAAGAAATCCTACATCAATACGTGCTTTAGTGTCTTTTAACACTGCCAAACTAGCTGAAACCATTGAAACCTTTGTTGAAGGCTATTCCCTAACCTCCCTTATTTACAAAAAGTACTGTGAATGTTTCTTTTTCTAGGTCTTTCCCATGGCTCATCCCTGCAGGTACTGTAATATACAACCACCTACTATTTTAAGAAGCAAAGGTGCTTCTGCAGTTCAAACCCAATCAAATCAAATCAAATCAGGTCCCCAGCAAGTAGACAGATCCTTTCCACCTGGTCCCCAGAGCATTATGACATGTAAATCCTTTGACGGTTTCCAAGAGGATGCTGTCCTCTGCTAGGAGCCCATATCACATCATTATTGATAACTACTTCTGCACTTAGGGAGACAGACAACATGCTTATTTATACGGACGCTTTCAAACCATCTTATTTTCCCACTAGAAGAAGTCATTTCTATGAAAGATTTCTGCTCTTGGAAAGAAGATGGGCTGGGAATGAAGAATACCCAGTTCCCTTCAAAATTATTTGTATTTTATATTATACACATGGGATACAATATATTAAGCCTGCTCAGTAGAGAAAGGCACAAAAATTATGCTGCACACAGATACGCTGCATCCAAATACATTAAGCAGTGCTGACAATGGGTTATCAATAAATGTTAAAAAAAAAGTATTCAATAATAGTGAAATAACTTACTTTAGAAAACATGAATTTGAATATGGAGCAGCAGATTAACCATGTATTTTACTATGAAATAATAAGGACATAAACTCTTGATTAAGTAAATTTGTTCAAGTTAGTAGTTATAGCTTTCAGTGATCTCAACTCTTAACTGCAACACCTTAATTTCAGCATCTACAAAAAGCTTGCAAGAAACTTGTCAAGAAAGTCCAAAACAATTTTTACTACAGAGAAGGAAGTGTAAACTGTGCAATGAGTCTGATGTATTGCACAGATGCTGATTATACATGGTAATAAAATTGACAGCTCTTCTTTGCATTTTCCCCATCTGCTTTTAAAGTAAATGGCAAAAACAGCTGTCAGAAAACAGAAAATTTCAGTGATGTGATTCAGTGCAGCTTCTGAATCTGAAGAGCTGCAGTAAACAGCCAGCACATCTCTCACCATATTTAACATCTGCCAGATTTGTGATGACCTTTTTTGTTTGTTTGTTTTGTTTGTTTTTCAAATAAGGAAGAAGTATTGGCCTCCCTTTTCTATAAGAATCTTGAGACTATTAGACAAAGTACTTCTTCCCCCCTTCTTTCTCAACAATTGCACCTTCAGAGTGCTTATATCCAGTAAATGCCTCTTCTAACTATAGCAGCAAAAGAATTCTGTTGAAATCTGTGATATCATCCATATCTAGCACAATAAAAGATGTCTTTGGAATGATTATATTACGTGCATTTCAGAATTTCAGTCTCTAATTCTGTGAATTAATAAATCTCGTTGACGTTTTCTTAAATATTTGCATATAAAAAATTACTGTCAATGTTGTCCTAAAGCTTGCCAAAATGCTAACATCCAGACTAATTGTTCTATCAAATATTCCCTCAGGGAATTGATTGTAAATGACAGGTGTCTCTGTACTCTGCGTTAAAACAAAAAAGTAACAATGATTGCTATACTAAAGCTATTAAATAATTCTTTACATTTAAAAGCAACTCCCAAACCTTCATTTGCTAACTTTTTCATCACAGAAAAGGCAACTCATGGTCTGAACCTTGTGGCACAATTAACAATGGTAGGCTTTACATTCTTTAATTGTTACAGATTCAGGTTGTAGGCAAAATGGACTTCTTCAAGAATTATTTGCTTAGTACTTTGGCATCTGTCAGAGTGTGCCTCTGGTGCAATTAGCCCAAGTCACCTAGAGTCAATTTAAAGTCTTTCTAATTAGACCATTTTTGATGAGAGCAAGTTGCACCAGAAAAATTACATGAGCTCTTCAGAACAATGGTTAAGTTCACAAAAACAAATGTAATCCTACAATCTTCACTCAACATGAGTGATAACATCTTAATCTGTTCTCACTGAGCAGAAATACTGGCAGGGGAATCCTCATTACTGGGTAACACTACCATAAATGTGCACCTTTAATTTATCATCAAGTTTAAATAAAGTATTTTCACTAGGAATACTTTCCACAGATTTTTGTTGCTTACTGGACCTTGCATTTAGCAACAGTTCATTGAGAGTGAGATACAACACAGTAAAAAGTTCATTAGACTTGATCTTGAAAGTCTTTTCCAACCTTTACAGTAACTTCAGTAACTTTACATACATTATTGCTGAGGAAAAGCCATACGTAAAAACGAGTAACAACACCTCTGGAATGTGGCACAGCTGTCAGAGATCTATGAGGGTTTTTCTGGAATAGCTAGATGGGCCTTCTGCAGCATCCCTTTATACTGCATAAATTATTCATTCATTCTATGCCTGAGTTTGTTGTTTTTCTTTCTCTTGGCAGAGTACAGAGGATATCTAAAGGTACCTCAGGACCCACCAGAAGCACAAAACCATTAGAGTTGGAACAATGTGGTTCATTCTGACCAGTACCTACTCCCAGTATTTCTGGAAACCAGGATTGCCCCTGTATTTTGGCAAAAAGCAAAGTGCCTAAAGGCAATAAGGGGTTCTTCCTTTCTACTCCCAGGAATAACACCCTGCAACAGCACCAGTTCCATTTTAGGGTGCCATATAAATTCAAGATTAAATTTAAGATTGAATTCTAACCTGCGCTCAGTGTGCTATGCGTGGTCCCTGCACATGGCTTTAAGGATGCTGTATGCTCACAAATTCTAAGCAGAGCAGCTGAGGAAATAGGGATTATTCAATCTGGAGAAGAGAAGGCTTGAGGGAGAAATTACTGCTCTCTATAATTGCCTGAAAGGAGGCTGTAGCAAGGTGGGAGTAAGACTCTTCTCACAGGTAAGAATGAGAGGCTATAGACTCAAATTGCTCCAGGGAAGGTTCAGGCTGGATATGAGGAGAAACTTCTCCTCAGAAAGAGTGGTGAGGCATTAGAACAGGCTGCATAGGGAGGTGGTGGAATCACCATCCCTGGAGGTGTTCAAGAATGTGTAGATATGTCAGTGACAGACATGTTTTAGTGGACATGAGGTTGATGGGTTGGCACTTGGTCTTTTCCAACCATAATGATTATATAATATTTATAAAGATTCACACCTATAAATGTCCTCCTTATTCTTTAAAATAACATTTCCTGCCCCTTTGTACTGTTCTCTGTTTCTGCATCCTCCAAGATAGGGCATAATGATATGAAGAAAATCAAAGATCTGAATAATGACATCATACAATACATACTAATATAGAGCAGATAAAATATTCTACCTACTGTATCTAACATCTAAAATGAGAAATTTTTTTAAAAAGTATAAAGCTGCATGATTTACCCATAATTTTCAGATTAGGAAGATATTTGAGTAAGATCAGGACAAATCATTTCTATTGTGTGCTAAGTGAGCAGGATTGGCTGTCAATCTAGCAAAACAATCTATTTTTTTCATAGTCAAAATATCTTAGGTTTTCCCTGAGGAATATTAAGGTATTGATCCCAAACACTAAGTTAATCCAGTTAAATCTGTGTTGGCCAATCAAATCAACATTAAGGTAAAGAAGGCAAGTACCTCAGCAGATTCCTATACTCACTTTTAACTTGTTTCGCATTTGTTCAATACTTTGTCTTTCAGAGAATGCATCTTCTGTTACTCACATGCAATTACTGTGCATTTATATGCATATGTCACATGAAAGATGCTACAATTTCAGCAAATTTCTTCATTTTTTATAAAGCAAACACTGTTTGCTTTATAAATGTTCTAGTTTCAACTAGAAAGCACAAACAAGTGCAGACACTGAAAAACAATCTCGGACGTAACTTCTCATAACTACTTGCATCTTAAGCCTTCTGAAGATGCCGGGTTTGGTCTCATTTTTGTCAGGTTACTGTAAATAGCTGAATCATACTTTTAGCTGCTAAAAACAGAGAAAGTTGCTTTATCTTCAGTGTTTCAGAGTTTTTCTCCTACGTGATTTTTAACTTTTTCAGTAAAAAGTTCCTAAGGCCTTTCCAAGTGTCTTTTCTCTATGAAAGGGCATCCTCAGAAGTATCTTTGCATCTCAGTATAAGAGCTTCCTTGGTCAATATATATTTATTCAAAATTGTACTTTCCCCTTTTAGCTAAGGATGGATTTTAAAAAACAACAGAAATAGTGAAAATGTATACATCCAAACTTAGCTTGGAAAATATACATAAATACAGCTTGCAGTTCTCAAATAAAATTCTGAATTTACATAAAGAATTTCCCCAGCAGGTCCAGAGTAACCAAGTCATTCTTTTCCCTATCTTGGTTATACCTGCCAACTGCATTTCTGCCAGTCCTCATTTCCAAAAGCTTTCCTTTCCTCTCCTCTCCTTCTTTTTTGCCTTTTGTTCTCTTTCTCCTTTAATGTAATTTGAGTACTTCTGTGAGAACCAATCTTAGGAGCTGTTAATTCTGCTTAATATCACAGGGCTCGCAAAAAGTAGTTGAGTACTTGATGTACTACACAACATTTAATCAACAGGTATTTGAATAAAAATGTATATGAGAATAAGAGAGAGGAAAATTGAAACATGAAGACAAATGATAGAAACCAGGAAGATAAGACAGAGGGGAAAATTAGAAGAATATCAAAGGAAATGTAAATAAAGTTTTCATGAAACAACCATAACATTTCTGGTTTTGGCATTCAAATATTAAAAAGCTCCACTCACAAGAAAAAGCAGCTTTATCTTGAAAACCATAGTAACAAAGAACTCTGTAACTTTTCACTATGCTAAGTTACAAAGGTGAAGTACTAAAATTCCCAACTCCTATATGATTTTTCACTTAATTTATTGCATATTTTGTATATTGATATAGTGTCTTTTCTGCCCCTTCCAAAGATTAAAACTTATTTCCACAGCTGTTGCACACCTAACAGTGCCAGTCCCATAGACACCCTCTCTTTTAAGCAAGCTTTCCTCATAGCCAAATCACCAGTGTAGTAGCTGCTATTTTTCTATTAAAAAAGCAAAATCAGTTAAGTCCTTCCTTTGATCACTTAAGTGATGTTAATGTTAACAAAATTGAACAAAATCAACTTATTTACATGTCTGATTGCTTAAATAATCATGAATACAAAGCAGAGGTCATCAAAGTAGGTCATTTTTTCCTTCCCAGTAAAATCACCACCCTCACAAGCACTTATTGCAAATGTATTTATTTTCTTTTCCTCATAGTACTACAGAGAGGAAAGAGATTTTAGAACCATTTTGGCTGCTAGTTCAAGACATAGAGAAAATCAGACAAAAATAAAAAGAGCATTTTCGCAAGGTAGCCTAGTTCATTAATGGCTTTTTGGCCTCTCCTTTTGAAATAAAAGCCATTCTCACGCCATTCTGATAAAAAGCACCAGTACGTTTAATAAAATCGCTGCTGGGTTTCTGACAGTCTGTTTGAACATGTGCCAAAAAGTCTCAGTTTGAAGGAATCCAGAATTATTTCTGCAGACTGAAGAATTTGCACATGGAAGGTGAATTCTAAAATGCAACCAAGTGATAAGAGATTAATGGTGCTGAGAAACTGAAATGTGGAAGAAATGCCTGCACAAAGATTGATAAATGCTATCACTGTTAGAAAGACAATACTTTCTCAAACCAATTAAAGTAATAGCTTTGTACCTTAAGAATGACCCAGAATGTCTTTAATACATAAGCTTCATGACAAAGGAGGAAGGTGCTAAGTACATTAGTCCACTGGACTTTAGTTGAGCTCACAGACCAAATGACAATGAAAGAGCATCCCATACAAGTCTCTGGAAAAAGGTGGTGGAAAAAGGAAGTGGTTTAAACAATAAATCTAAACCAAGTCATATTATGACTTCTTATATTGGAGAGAAACTCTTTACCAGGGAGTGTAGTGATAGGACAAAGGACAATGGCTTTACACTGAAAGAAGCTAGATTTAGATTAGACAAAAGGAAAAATTATTTACTATGAATACGATGGGGCACTAGAAAAGTTTGCCAAGAGAATCTGTGGTTGCCCCGTCCCTGGTCAAGTTTGATGGAGCCTTTGGCAATCTGATCTAGTGGGAGGTGTCCCTGCCATGACACAAGGAGCTGGTCCTTTCCAACACAAACCATTCCAGGATTCTATGATGTTTCTAATGGATACTGCGTCATGATTTGCATAAGACCATGGGAAAAGGCTTAAGAGAGACATACTCAATAACAAAAACTTGAAGGCTAGTAATACTAGTAATATCTAATACTTGCAAGTGAATAGCTACTATCTCATATTGTTTTTTTTTTTAATTGAAAAAATGTTAACATATTAAAAACCAAAAGTTTGAAGGCTATTAATATATAATATGCATTGGCAATGTTTTTAGTTTCGTAATGCTAACAAATACAGGTAGTAAAATAATAAAGCACGGGAAATATTCCCAAATTGTTTCCTGCAGGTCACTCATGAACTGAAACCTTTAAAGATGGCCTAGAGAGGTTACTTGTTATTTCTGTACTTTCTCTAGAATTAATACATGCACTCCAACTGGAGGAGTCTTGGTTCTCAAGTGACCTTACTTTAGTTATAATATACAAATGTGAAATGTTTCTTAAGTAGTATAATATTGATTAGATTTACCCTGAAAAGCTTAGGTATTCTTATTTTTAGCAGTGAGTTTATTTAGATAATAAATAGAAGAATTAATTTTGCAGAATAGATGTAGCTGGTACAAACAGAATAGTATTGAGCCAATAAAGATTAAAAGTTACATTCACTGAGATACTGAATTCTTAATTTTCCTCTGAAGTTTATCACACCAAAAGGGAGAAAAATGGGACCATCAGAGGTATATTCTCCTTCCATTCTCCCTGGCAGCTACTTGGAGATAAGCAGTCCTGCTCCTGACAGCATCTTCCCAAGGGGCACTGGCAGAGAATGCACTGCCTGCTAACTGACTTCACACAATGAGAACTGTCACTATTAGCTCACTGATTTTTGTAAAAACTGAGAATCCAGACAGAACAATACAAAACACTCCCCAGCACCAATGGGTGAAGCCAAGTACATGAGTCTGAAACAGTGTTTTGGCAACCAGCTTTGCCTCCTTCTGCTGCTACCGTCACAGAATACTTGCTCATTCGTAAACCACTTAACTCCCACTGTAAACTCCTTTTCCTCAGCAGTTTAGGCTGTTACACTAAGCTCAGAGACAGAAATCATGCAGAGCGGAGCAAGCCGCTGTCTCACGTGGTCTCTTTGTACATGCTACAGAGGCAGTAGCCATCAGCAAAGCAGATAACACTCCATGTCTTAAAATTTCATCCCAAAACAGTTGTCCATCAGAATGATCAAGACAACACAAAGGCATGGCATCAGAATTATGCTCATCAGTATGAGGTATTAAACACAAAGCTTTTCCTCTTATTTTTCTTCAGAGAGATGACACACAGTTTTGATATGCAAAATTATACTCAATCCAAACTGCAAATATTCAGTACTTAAGTTATTCAATATTCCATCTAGAGCATGTTTGGCATACTATATGAGTTTATATAATTTATCAACTCTCTGAAAAAATAAAAAGATGTAAAATGTGTTTGTGGGCCATCATGTTGACAGAAGCATGACGTGAAATGCTGGTAGTACTCAGCACTGGACTCTGCAGATACTGCCCATAAAGAGATGATGATGAATATAGTTGAAGAGGAGAGAAAGTTGTCCAGACTTTTTTAAAGAAATTTAAAAGTACTACAGAATTTTCAAATGTTTATATCAATTAAGTGTTTATAAAACCAGAAGACAAATTGAAAATGCAGAAGATTGAAAAGCATGAAAAGAAAACTGAAAAGATTGCAGAATATCAGGCCTATGTAAAATAGAACTATAATGCCAATTTTTTTATGTAGCACAGAAACCTGATGATGATGGTATTATCACCAAATAAATAATAATTTGTCTGTTAAAGACTGTACATCCTTCAGAAAACAACAGGGAGCCAGCTTGCTTCTATTGCCCTCTGTCCCTGACTGAGGAGCTCCTGCCAAAGCATGTGGTTTAAATTGTAATTAAGATGATAAAGCCTAGTGTATGGGAACTATTTAAAGGTGGTGGAAGTACAGTGTCCACCATGTCCTTCAGGGTTTGCTTGTGCCCTATGTTCAGCAGCTCCTAAGTATTCTCAATGATGCTGTGACAGCATTGTCTCATCCATCCAAATGTTTATTGTCAGATTCCATCTGGGTATAAATAAAACTATTTCATATAAAAATAACTGAAAAAAATATTATTTTATGAGATACAGACATTCTTTCTAATTAAATCAGAAAAGGCTGCTATAGCAACAATTGCGGAATATTTCTTTAAAAAACAAAGGTTTTAAAAACTATTTTAGGATAGTCTGAGATAGAAATATCAAAATCTTTCCTATATTGAAGACAAAATGTTAGTGGAATCTTAAGTTGAAGCTAGTTAGTGGAGACTTTCACAGACCAGCTTTAGAAAGTAAGATACATTTAGTGTTC
This sequence comes from Tympanuchus pallidicinctus, assembly GCF_026119805.1. NCBI lineage: Eukaryota > Metazoa > Chordata > Aves > Galliformes > Phasianidae > Tympanuchus > Tympanuchus pallidicinctus. The sequence continues at coordinate 15,488,156 of NW_026294721.1, read as the reverse complement.
ATAAATGTAATAGAGATGGAAAAATAAGATTATATCTGTAAACATCTTGTTTCTGACAAAACTGTAACAGCTAAGAAAAAAAGACCTAGGATTCTTAATGGAAAATGCAATGGAGAACATGGGGTAATTTTGATTGGCAATTAAGAAAAGACAGCAATACAGTGCAGAAGGCAAATGAAAGGAAACTAAAATGGCTTTATATGTTTCACTGTCATCTGGAATATTTTGTTTGACTCTGGTCAGTGCAGGTAAAAAAGTTAGAAAACAAGGAGTTTGGAGGAAAAGGAGATAAAATAAGAAAAGGAAGGTTTTGGTATTCAGAGAGCTAGAAAAGACTTGGTACTTCTAATTGAGAGAAGAGAGGAATGAGGGTGAAATAGAAAATAGAAGGTGGCAAGATAAATTATGAACCTTAACCATTTTCCCTTCCTTCATAAAGTCAAAGAAAATTAACATCATTTTGAACAACTATATTTAAAGCTAGAAGCCTTGAATTAACTCCCCCCTACCCCCCAGCAATGATTACCTTAAAATAACATGTTGATTGAGAAAATAGTAGGATTTAAAGTAGATTATGTGTTTCAAAGGGAAAAAAAAAAAAAAAATCAAACTATTTTTTTGGAAGATATGTAAATTGTCAAATTTCACTAGTTTTATCATATAAAAGCAACCAGTGGCACACAAAACTTATTTGCCAAAATCTACTGGTCTTCAACCTATTGACAAGAAAGCATCAAAGATCAAGTGATTCTCATCAAGTAGTCACAATGTCTTTTTAATTTTATTAATTTTATTAATTTTTATTTTTAATTGTAATTATTTATAATTATTTTATATTATATATTTATATTATTTATATTTATATTATTATATTTATATTTTATATATTTTTATATTTTACTTATATATAATTTTATAATTATTTTTATTAATTTTTAAAGTTTATTCCTGCTTTTCAAAGGTATTTATGTCCCTTATTTTTCATCTTTCTTTTCTCTCCTTACTTTCCACTCAACTGGAAGCACAATTGGTAAGCACAGCCAACTACTAGTTAGCAGCAGAATTATAGAGGGGAGTGTTTGAGACATACCCCACTTACATACTGCAATATTTTCCTTTGTGCACATAAAAATACATATGCAAGTAGGAAAGGTCAGCATACAAGTTATTAAATAATGAAGACAGTCTTCTCAGGGCGAAAGGTAGAAGACATGTTTGTTTAGTATGATTGAACTTGGTCAGGTATGGTCAGCCAGGTCAGCCTTAACAGCAGTAATAATGAGCTGACAAACGTGATTATGGGAAGCCTGCAGGCCCTATTGCACTTTTGCTCTAACTCTGCTTGACTGGGATGCAGTTGCATATTTTTTTGCTGCTGTTGTTTATGCCATGTCACACAACCTTATCAGCATGTTTGCTTCCATTCATGACCATACAGTATTAACACGATGACTATACCACAGGTTGCAGTCAACCACCATACTTTTGCCTTGTCAGACTACCCTTCTGTGGATGCTATTTTAGCAATACTTGCAAAAAGATGTGAAAAGGGATAAAAATTGCTGTATTTTGTTGCAAAAGTATGCTCCTTGAATAGTGAGTAATAAAATACTGAGTTGAAGAAGGTGACATTGAGCAACACTGAAGACGAAGGGGCTTACAGTCTGCAGTAAAACGATACTTACTTTCAAAAAAGTAAATATGCATTAATTATTTTAAAACCAACTCAGAATGCAGTTTCAGCTATAGGTTGTGAGTAATACAGCTAGAACTAACTAATAAGAGAATATATGGGTCTTAAATATTTTCATATATCTGTATACTACTTTTATTTCTGAATTTGAATGTGCACTCCAAAATTCTTACCATATTATAAAGTATGAATTTATACAAATAACAACAATGAATACATAAGACAAACTGTTTACTGCATAATTCATTGAAAGAATGAAAAAAGGTAAAATTACATACATTTCAGTAATGGTTTCTGGAAGATTTGTTGGAATTTCAGTAAGGCCTTTCCCACGACAATCCACAATGTTGTTACTACAGGTGCATGCAGCAGGACAATGCAAGACACTGCAGGATGGAGCCATAAATGATTGGTGACCTGCAGAGGAAAAGACTTTCTTCTAAAAATGCACAGAACAGTAGTCCTCAAGAGTAAAATATCATGTTTTACACTTCCATGAAAAACACTCTTGCCCATCAACACTTTCAAATTACATTAATTTAAATTCCTAATTAATAGCAGTATGGTGACAAAATGAGACTACTGTTCTAGATTCTTCATAAATTCTCAATTTCTCCAGCAACTCATATGCAAAATTATCTGTTAAAGAAAATGAATGCAGTCCATTTTTGGGGGTGCATTCTTATTTCTTTGGGGGTGCAATCTTATTTCTTTTGTGGTTTTAAAAACCAAGTATTGATTTATGTAGTTTTTAAGAGTTTTTTATATTATAAATGAATGTTGACAGTAATGAATTTTGACAATGAAAGCACTGAAGCTTTTCTGACAGTTCTGTTCTGTTCTGCAAATACTCATTAGCATTATTTGTCACTGTATGTATCAGTTACAGAATATTTTGGAGTTATGGCTTTCCATCCAAACATACAGAGCTTTGACTTCACAACTCATACTTTTGCTTTCTATGTTACTTCAGTGGACTTATTATTCTCTTAAGTTAGCACATTCTGACTACTCAGGTGGCTAATTTGCATGATTATGTCTTTCATATCTCCATATATTCCTTTTACTTCTGAATTTGAAAAATTCAAATAAATGGATCACACATTTTATAATAATAAGTAAAACACTCATTATTCTATTGATTTAATGATACTTTATCATTGTTTTTTAATGATATAAAAGGCACAAAAACACGAGAAAAGCATGAAGACTTTTTTTTTTCCCCTTTCCTTTTTATTAAGGTAAAAACGCTAAGGACTGTTTTAAATTCCCATGAAACAAAAAGAAGAGACTTCTGTGTTTTGAAACCACAACTTTGTCTCAGATCTCCCTCGCTAGATTTAATGCCATATATTAAGATAGAAAGGGTCCACTGATAATGTAAGTAAGGTCACTTTGAAGTTGCAGCCAGTGCTGTTCCTAGTTACAGCTTCAAATAACAACACAAATATTAAAATTACTTCACTGAAAAGTTAGACCTGTGAGATAGTAGTTCACAATATAATAACTTGATTTCACATTAAGGTATGTGTTACAAAAGTACAAACAGCTGCCAAAAAGAATAAAGCCGTGTTATTCCTTTTAATACTAACAAAGAGAAAATACTTCATCTGCATTTATTAAACAAAAATTGAGTGATCCAGGGATAAAAAGTGGCTATACTCCCTTCTCAAAATCAGCATTACAATGATCAGGTTGTAAAACAACTTACAAATAAGATATGTGATGTGTTCTTGCTAGAAGACCTTTTATGAACACATAAATGCAGAAGTAATGGTTAGAGCATGGCTAACATCTACCGTGCTACAGTGACAGCACCTTACACTGCAGTGTTAGAAGCTGCTCAGTAATGAGAGATTTTGCTGTGCAAAAAAAACTGTATTCAGAAAATAGATCCGTGTAAATTTTGGTATAATTAGCAATAGAGATTTGGGCATTCTCAGGAAAACAACTAGCAGAAACACCTGTGCTGAACCACAGAAAGACTGACAGTTATTTCCCAGTTGTTTTTCAATACTTTGAGGGAAACTAGAACAGTAGTTCGAGTTTACAGAAAATTTTCAATCTGAGCTAAAAATATTTGTATAAAAAAGATAAAACTTGCCTTCTTCCTCATCTTGGAGACAAGAATAAAGGAAAAAATATCAAACAGACAGAATGTGATTAGTAATGAACTGTTAGCCATTTCATCATTTCATAGCAACCTAATGCATTAAAGCACAGCAATAGAATTCAGAAGTTTTTTTGGAATTTCAAAATACTTTTTCAACTGAAACAGAAAAGCAACAGAAAAACATAACAAAAAAGGAAAAATAACAACCCATAGAGCTTAAAAATGTATATATCAACAACCCAAATTCTTATTATGAAATGCCTTATGTTCTTAACTGGTGCACCTTTTTATCTCATTTCCCATCTCACTTCCCCATAATTCATAGTTACAAAGGCTATATATTCTATGACACATTCACAAAAAAATTGTAATGACAGAAGCAGCACCACAGAAGATACAAATTACTGATAAGAATGATTAGTTTCATTAAAAAATAGTAATAATAATAAAAAAAAAATCACACAAACGTTATCACCATGCGAGGAGGCAAAGCGCTGCCCTTACCACTGCAGACGAACTCTCGCTTCTGGACCTCAGCCACATTGTGGCCCCGCAGGTGTGCAGGGCCCATGCACTGAGTGTACAAGCCTACACGGGGTCGCTGCCGCAGCCAGTCTGACAGCCAGGCCAGGTGGCAGTCGCAGTAGAGGTTGTTGGAGTGCAGGCGACTGCATGAGAAAATGGACAGTCAGGTTTAAATTGCGGAGGACAAACAGAAAAGTAACCTGTCCCTCCTCTTCCCACCTCCAGCAGCAAACCAGTTTATTAATAAAGATCTTTTGCCGAAAGTCTGTTAAATGCTTATAAGCAAAACTATGTAAGCAACAAAATGGCCTTTTATTTGTGGTTTAGATGATTACAAAAATAGATGAAGGCTTCTTAAGAAATTAAACTAAATAAAAGAAGTAAATACGCAAGAGCTTGAAAGCTGCCAGGGAAGTCTTTAGTACAGGTCTGCATTAATGGTGACTAGACAAAAATGTCTCAAGTGATATAAAACTATAGTGTCCTACAGTGATAACATGCTGTCAAAAAGTAAGAGTGAATAAACCATTTGGTTTCCAATTAGATACATCTAGAAGTCTCCCCATTATTAGTCTCTATAGAAACAGCCCGCAAAATCTGTCTAACAGGTCATGTTCATTTTCTACTGAACAAGGCAGAGTAATAACTCAATATAAAACACCATTTTTTCACATCTTTGCTGACTTCCTTTCTTTTTGTTTAATCATAGAAAGAGGACTTAGCTGTTTTTGGCTCCTAGAGGCATAGAGGCTAAACAATGTCTGAAATTAAAAGCAATGCTAAAGCAAGCTATGAAATTAAGGAAGTTGCCTCTTCAGTGGCAGAGTCTGAAGCAAGACCATGGCTCCGTGCCAAGTGGCAAAAAGCACTTTTCCATTGATAAAATATCACACAAATGCATTCACTAAATTAGGTTAATTACTTTTCTCTGGCGCTTACTTTTCCCTGCTTCTTGCATTTTTCTCAAACTACAGAAAAGTACATCAACAGTTATGCATCAAATCCCTACTCAGATCCATCTGTAACAGAATAATGTCATTTTGGTCCTTTTTAGTTGATGTGCTGCTCACTAAATAACTGGAAAGGAAGTAAAAGAAAACCAGAATTTAAACAAGAAGTCTAGATAATCCATGAAAAGACTGTAAAGGAACAGAGTTGTGTGACAGACCAACAAAACCAAAATATTTTAATTCATTGGTTGCTTTTTTTTTCCATAAATGATTAGAAATTAAAGGCAGTGCATTTTTCTGTACTGATTCTTGTGTGAGTGCTTTGCAAACACAGCTCACAATACAGCATACTCATCCAGTACAACCTGTGGCCAGCTGTAGGCAAGAAGACCATTGCAAATCAGAACTAATGCTGCTGAAATTTATACGGTTATACAAGCATATTCTTATGGGATGTTATAGCTATAATCTAGGATTCTGTGTGCCTGTTTTCTTTTGCTCAGAAAATGAATTTTTAAAAAGTGAAATATCCACAAAAGAAGTTTAAGTTTAAAAAAAAAAATTGTTATTTGATTCACTGTAATCTGTGCTTCAGAATACAAACTGGATTTCAAAGTTTGAAAGAGGAACAGATGGATATTAATGTTTTCAGGTCCCAGACACAAGAGAATAAAATGGAATGAAATTCTATTCTCAAAATATAACTGAGGCCACCAAAAGCCAATGCTCAGCACAATTCAAGAGCTCTTGTATTTGTCCATGTAAGAGTAGCTATAATTCTGTTATGAGATCAACAGAACTACTCATCTGAATGATGTTATTTCAGTTACAGATGTTAATTCAAGTGACTAGCCCCACTGACTTTATTTCCACTTCACTGGAAAGCCTGTTTGAAAGTATCTCAGGACTAAACTTTGATAGAGTCTAGCTTTGTTGCTTAACACAATGTACGTTTATTGTTAGCTGAATATCAACAGAACAAATAACCCCAAATTGCATCTCCTGCACACACACTCTTTTCATTGTGTTTTGTTTTAGAAGCTTCAAGTGTTCTTCTGTGAAAGTCATAACCTCTAAAAATGGGGACCTTATTGTAAATGCTGACACAACTTTAATTATAATAGCACTACCGGATGATGCTATAATTTTATGTTACAAAGAATGTTGGAAAGCCAGTTTAGTTTAATTAGGTCTGCTAGCAGTCCAGTAATAAAAGCATAAAGATTTCCCATTTATCACATCTGACAGCCAATCAAAGATTCTTCCATGTTACTAAATGAAATGTGACCCATTCTGTAGCTCAAAGTAAAACAAATTTTTGACTTTCAAAAAACATCAATTTCTTTTGCTATACAGCCATAACATATAAAAGAGAATCCCTTCTGTCTCCACCTTTTCTGTAGAAAAGATGGTAAAACTTTTCTATGATCAAACAGTGCACTACAAAACATCCAGCTAGGAAATGATCATGAAAACATTTCCATCATCCTATCCTGAAGAAACAGAATGAAAACGATGCAACAACCTCTAAACTCCTGAGCCACGAGAATTGGCTTTGGGGTTTCACCTTTCAGAATTATCTGCACACTTCATGCCTACAAACCTCAGTATTACTGTTTTGACAGATACTTTCCATACATGTATAAGTATTTACAGGCCACTGGCAGAACTTGGTTGAGGGAAAAATGGTATACTGAACATACTGGGTTCGTAACAATGGCAGTCAGTTTCCATGGGACTACTTACAATGTTCTGAGTTTGGGCATATGATTGAAACTTGCGACGGATAATCGAGTGATGTTATTGTTGTTGAGAGTGCTGCAAAGTCAAGAAGAAACATATTAACAAGTTACCATAATTTACATCACATTGACTGCATTTTTTTTTATAAGGCATAGTAAAGGAAGAGAATGGTGCTCTGCTTTTAGGAATGGCTATGAGGAAAATGAACCCTAACGTTGAGGTCTACTTCGACTCCATATTCAACCCCTACTACAACACAGTGGTTTGACCATTCCATTAATAATCATAAGTAATCAGAGGCCTCAATAACCCTTAATTAACTCAAAGAGAGGACTGAAACAGATCTTCCATTAATACTGAGAACATCTATGGCATTAAAGCTAAGACTGCTGTCCTTGTGTAAGGAAATATAGTTTCAGAGTATTCCTGGAGAAAAGTCCTTGGGTTTAGGGCAGCAGTTTCTTTTTCTAGCTTCTGAGAGCCCATACTTTTTGACAGAGGATGCAAGCTAAAGACCTGCCTGCTATTTTTCCTAAGAATCTTCTGAAGTAAACTGCGGTCAGTTCTTGTATGGAACAGTGCTGTTGCAGATGATCCAGGGCAGCATGAACAATAGGTGACCTTCTGCTATATGTTGCAAGGAGGCATGCATCTTAATGCTCTAGCAAGTAATTTATGTTTTGGACAAAATGCCTGGGACCTGAGACAGAAACTAGGAATAAATCTTAGCCAATTATTGGCTAGCACAGAACCATCATGCACAGGAAGTGTAGTTTGTAAAGATGATGAAACTTTATGAATGATCCTGCAGCTAGCTGTTGTCTTTTGGCTGCAAATAAGATGTGAACAAGTTTGACTTGAGTACAAGGAAACAAGTGTCAGAATTTACAGTTTCTACTTAGAGATTACTCACTTGACTGCAATATAGAATGTGCTCTGCATTTTTAAACAGAATTATGACACTAATACTTAATAATTCCCTCTGTCCTTTTGAAGCAATAAGTGCTTTACTTTCTTTCTTTACATTTTTAAACCACAAGGTGTAATTTGTGTGCATTTTGAGTAAAGAACTCTGTGATCCTGAAACAGAGAAAAGTAAATTCATAGCACCCTGGATCAGTTTATATGCCTCCACATTAGCCAAACAAATAATTTCTGGTGCGGTGTGCTGGATTTTGCATTTCTGTGCTTACTCATTCCAATCCTATATGTTTTCTTCACTGTGCATAAGACATCTCCCCTGTGTGCCCTCAGGGCTACATAAGCGAAAAGATTAATCAATAGAAATGAAAAATTGGGGAGATCATTATTTTTTATGAAAATGGAATAATAAGAAGCAAAAAAATTTCCAATTGGATGCCTTAATGAATAAATTACAGCCAGCAGACTTTTGCGGATTTTCTTAATGTTGACATGCTAAATGACAGTTCTCATCACTGTCTTCATGCATGACTTCTTTCCAGGTTTTAAAAAATCTTCTCTTTCACTGAAGGGAATGAAAGTAAGTATATTTCCATAGCTGTCAGCTGTTTAAAGAATATCTAGAAGTTTTTATTTTAAATTTCATATGTTTCATGTTTGACTTCATACAATCAAAGAATGACTTGGGCTAGAAGGGATCTTAGTAATAACCTATTTCTAAACCCTCTTCTATAAGGAGCAGATACATGAACACATAAGGAATTAAGTCATTTTTATAAGTCATGTGATCCAAAACGCTGAATTTCATAGCAAAGCTATAATCAAAACAAAACCAAAAGAGCTCAGTCAATACTTTTGCCTAAAACTGTTAAATGCTATTGCAAAGAGTATGACAATAGAAACATATTTCTTGAATATGACAGCAAGTTGCATTACATTATATTTTTTTGTAGTCACAGTTTCCCCAGTGTAACTTAGGAAAAGAAAACTGAAAAACAAAATTTCACATAAATCTGCTAGTGAATTAACAAACTGAGAGGATTATATCCGTACCTGCTTTCATACTTCAGAACTGTTTCAATTTAGATGAATTTTGTATCATTAACATTAATAGTCTCTAGCATTCTACAATTATTTAACCAATATGTAAGCCACGTTACCTTGGTAAATGTTTCAAATTGTAACTAAATGGGGCTTCAGACCATGTAAATTTAAAAATTATTTAAAAGCTCCATCATGTAATTTGAAGTGGTATAAAAATTCAGTGCTTAGAATAATCAACTTCAAATGAAAACAAAACATGTAGTCTTATACAGTACTCAGTGCATTTATAAGATGGTGTGATTTACACAGTTTTCATTACTTAAGCTATATTGAAAAAAAGTCATATTAGATACATACTTTTCAGCAGTGCTCAAAATACCTCAAATAAGAAATATTTTCTCAACTGTTGTTGCTTATCACACATATTTTGAGATAGATTTTTAACTGAATAATGGTAGCAGTCTATGTAATTTTGAAAAGTTCTAACAACCTATTTTTTCAGTAGACAATTTCTCTTAACACTTTTGTTCCCTTCTGCATTAATCGAAATCAGTGTAAAATTTTTACCACCTCCTTCAACTGGGATGGATGACATTTTCAGACTACTAAAACATGCAAGCATTAAAAACTGCTAGTAATGTTAGTATCCATATATACATACATTATCATTTCTACATGTAAAAGAAGGCTCATATTAAAAAACATGATAACCAGAGTAAGCCATCACTGGAAAATACTGCTATATATATATATGAGCACCAAAGGTAAAAACTTCCCAAAACATCAGGTTTACCTATAGAAAACTGACAATTCATCGGATTTACAATTAGACTCCATATTGAACCTACAGTATGTTTCACATGGATTTGTACCAGAAAGTTAACAATAGTTTTGTTATGCTAAGATTATACAGTAAAAAAAAAATAATAAGAGGCAATTATTGCTTTCTAATATGATACTTTCTTGCCAGCAGCTCCTACATTCTTAGTTGCATGGATATACAGACATTATCTGTCAAAAAAGCTTTTTTACTTCAGAAACCTAGAAGAAAATAACCAAGCTTCCTCCCACCCCATAGGGTGTGATTTACCAAGCTTAATTCAGATTAACATGCAGTAACCCACTGATATGCAGTCTTTCACTTCCTTTAATGCCAAAAAAAAAAAAAAAAAAAAAAAAAAAAGTGACATTTTCACTGACAGAAAATATTTAAGGAATGTGTGCTGTCTCAAATTCTTTGGGAGCAGAGACACTTTGTTCATTATCCTGACTGTTTTGAGGTTGGGTGTCACTGATAATAATTTTGTTATCTTTTACCTCTCGAATGACAACAGTGAGAAAGAAAAAGTATACAGAAATCTAATTGCAATAAAAACCTGAAATGGCATACAAACATATTTCTGTCTCTATATGCATACACAGAAAAATTAAAATCTTTAAAAATCCACATAACACAGACAGGCTAAACCTCTCACCACATACAGCAGTGTTTGCTAGGGAAGTGCCTCTCTGAAAACACCTAGATTGTCAGATATATTTAGTATATTGTTCCTTAAGTAGAGAGGCTGGACAATCAAACTGATGTCAGACTGTACAACAAAGGCAATCATGGAAATGTTCAGCACCTCAGCAATGATGTATCATTTACAAAATAATTGGATTCATTAATACTCCTCTCTCCATTTTAAAAGGAAATATCTATTATTTTCTTACAGTATCTATCATCTGCTTTTTTTTTTTTTTTTTTTTTTTTAATTGTTTGTTGTGGTTTCCTGGCAGATTAAAGGAGCATCTCCGTCTCCCCTGACATTTTTACCATTATATAGCACATTGCAGTGGATTATTTTAAGACATCTTTTCACCAGACAATTCTGACACCAGACTTGCAGCTCACAGATAAGCTTTTACATTAGTACTCCCCAGATACCGAGCTCTTACTAAAAGTCAGAGATAGAAGCAGTACTTACAGCACTTCCAGGTCGCGTAGAGCCCTAAATGCCCCATCTTCAATACAGCTGATCTGGTTGTAATCCAGTTGCCTGTTAAACAGATTAGGACGGTATTTGTGAAGGAGCTGAGCGCTGGCAGTGCGTGTGGAGCAAGCATCCTATGGGTGTGCATGGCCACACTAACCGAAACACTCTCACAAACATGCTCGCGTGCTTAGGACTGTCAGACACCATGCCGGCCTGGATGCTGCCACAGAAATCTCTTTTTGTTCTGAACTGTCTGCGCAAAACAGCAGCTCCAGGAGAGCTCCAGTAAATAATAACTGCACCTTATATTAAATGCCAAAGGAATGCAATTTCATTACATCAAGAAAAGCTATCCATTAAAAGCTCTCAGCGTCATCTTGCTGAAACAATTTCATTAAGGTAAAGGACGGTAAATCACTTAATGTCACACGCATCCCCTCGGTGACCTAACAGAATCCATTTATCAGAGCAGCCCAGCTGCATGTTAATTCCCTGTGCCCTGGCAGCCGTGAGCAAGGGACCACTTTTAGGGGTGCATCTGCCTCAGATGGTTGGTGTAGGGGCAAGGAGGGGGCGTTAACAGCCATCAACTTCTCCAGTATTTCCCAGTGCAGAAATATTAGCATCCAAGATATTTACATACACAGCTATATCCTTTAATTCTGCTCCAAATCAAACTAGCATTTCTACTAGAAGCTTCAGCGTGCAATTTTCTGCATAGTTTGTGCTCTCTGCAATTGTTTGCAGTTAGGATGTTGTCACTGAGCTCTTGAATTCTGGACATAAAACTCAGCAATCCATCCCATACATTATTAATCTTAAAGTATTAAGTTATAAAAAATTTACATTCATTTCTCTGAAGAATTCTACTACTTTTTCAATCCATAACATTGATACAGTACATATAGCACAATTTAAAAACCGTATGCTGAAATTAAACACTATGCAAATACAAAATCCTAATGTTTGTAAGTTTCTCATATAGATACTAAGTATCTATAAATACTATCTGTAAATATGCAAAAAAATACAACCTCCCTTCAAGCAATCAAAAGATCTTCAAACCTCATATTTAGCAGTAATAGATAATATATAGGGACATATATTGTGTAAACAATAGGAAGTGAAAGAACAAAATACAAATGAACTCTGTCCTTTCTATCTCCAATCATGTATTAGCTACTAGGGCTAATGAGGTGTTTACTAAAGCTTCTTCTGTGATTCTTCTGAACCTATGATAAATCATTAATAATGATTTATTAATAAATCATCATATCCACTGTTGAGTTTAACATACCAACTTCTTTAAAGTTGTAGTTTCATCCAAATTTTTTATTGGAATTACTACTATGCAGGAATAAAATAATACAGCTACAGCAGTCTGTGTTTCTGTGTACTGAAAGTTACATTGAAATGCAAACTATAATTTCCTTAATATAATCTTTAATAATTTTGGTGCAGTGTTATTGCACTAATGCTGCAGTGTTGGAATATTTAAGCCTACTTACTGAGGCTTTTTTCATTTTACTAATTAATTTCATTTAACAATTAAGTTAATAGACTTTTTATTTTATAGAGGTAAAATATATACAAAGTACAATTTTCTAACCTCTTCAACAATTTATCACAGCTATTTAAATTAGTACAATGTCATGAAATGCTACCCTTGACACAATAGAAAAGAGAAATTGTTTCCAGACAAATTGGAAAAATCTTTTAATGCCATTGAATTTGCCTAATGCAGTCTGCAGGTTAATCTGTAAAAGGGTGAGCTGTATGTTTGCCCATATCTTATTATCCTTAGCTGTCAATGTATAAATCAGTGCTGACACAGCTTCTTCTAAATCATCCATATTATACACAAAAGAATATCTTTTAACAGTACAGAAAGCACTTGAGAAAATCTTGTCCTACACAAACTGAAAGGCAGATTTCTTCCACTATCAGTAGCTGTGGTGCACCCGAAAACTTTTGGACTGCTTCCTTTAGGGAATCATCATTACCACTATCTTAGTGAAGGGTGAGTTGTTTTCATTTAAATCCTCTTACCAGAAAGACTTCTCTGTTTGCAATGAACTTATGAATTGGTTAGGGTTTCAGGGAAGGGAATTTTGTGGATGGGAGATGAAATGCTTCCAAGGTTTATAAATGATCTTTGGAAGATACTACCTTCCCTACGCTTCAGACAATTTTCTACCACTTATGACAATGATATGAAAGGATCAGAAAAACACCGTTAATTAGTGTAATGTATATTCTTTAAGCTACATAAGACTGTGTGCTTGCCTTGAACAGCAATTTATGGTATTGTAATATATGGTAATTTTGCTAAGATAAAGATATTCACTGAATATAAATCCAAACAAAAAGGCAGACAATATTTCATAACCAGCTTATCATTTATGTGTAATGTCCTGCTATTGGATATACTGAAGAAATCTGAATTCTTAGGGTTAGATTGGTTTCTGAGAGCCAATTGTGTAAAGACTATGACTACGGGTGTAGGCAAGGGAGCAAAGAAATACATATGTCTCCAATTTTAAGCTGTCTTGTCATTTATTTTTAGCAAAATGACTTCTAAAAACATGCATTAAAATATCTACAATGCTATGAAAAAACCTTTCTCATCACTAAGCTATTGCAATAACAATACTAGCTGCATTATAGAAGACTTCATTTCCTCTGAGAATTTCTTTTCTTCTTTTCACATGACTAAAATGCCTTGAAGAACAGAAGCTGAGCAGACATGGACCAACAACATTGGCCCATCATCCTCCTTCCCCTCTCCTCAATACATCCCACAGCTTTTTTCCCTACTATCTCTGTGTTGGGTGTTTTCTATGTAGGACTTCTCCACCTCTCTGAATCATTCTGTTTCCATACTTTCCTTTCTGCCCTAACTTCCACAAAGCAGTTGATTACCTTGGATAGTGTGTATCCTGCAAAGCTCATAAAATGCCAAACAACTGCTGATATATTCAAAATCTTTCAGATGCTACAGTATTATCTGGCTATTTCATATGCTTAATATTTACTGCTATTTAAAATATTACCGTTCACATGTAGCAAAGAACATTCAACTAGGAAGTCAATGTGTGTTTTAGAATCGGTTTTGCTGGCACACCCAACACTGTAGAAACATGTTACTAACCTAGATTTTCCTCCCTTTTAGCATTTGTTTTCAATCAGATAATGATAAATAAAAAGTAAAAAAAAAATCTTATTATGCGTAAGAAGAACTTTTCACCACATAAATTTGAAAACTGCTACCTTCGGAGATAAAAAATACCTGACCAAAAGAGAAAACCTTCTTTCTTCTTCCACAGAAGCTGAGTTAAAAGTTTCAACCATTTCAATCTATGTCTAACTTTACCCTCCCATTATTCAGCACTTGAAAGCACTTTGTAGTAAAAGCAGGAGTGGCATCACACAGCTTTAGCATCATCTTTTTTGTTCAGAAATGATTTTATTCTACTAATGAATCAAATTAATTGTAAACATTTTTAAGAAGTCATCAGGAAAAGTCTGAATCTCTTCTAGATCCCTGTGGTGTCTTTCTCACCAGTAAATATTAATAAATCTTTCTAGTCTTAGCACACTGTACACTGTATTTCATAACATTATATTTTTCCTTGGGAAAAGAACATAGTGCACAATATTTATCACTGCAGTAGATTTTCTGGAAGTAGTCACTATTTTAAGGTCTCCTTGTATTTTTTACAACAGAATTGAGTTATGCTTTCCTATTTCTCAATTCCTCTCTCAATTTCAATTTCAAGTGGGATCAATAACTTCAGAGGTATTGGTTGAGAAAGATGTAACAGGACTGTGTAAGAATTTATTCTGTTTTACCAAACTTCAGAGAATTGATTGTTTTCTGTGCCTGCTTATTGCTATTCTTTCATTGGGAAGTGAAGTGCTTTTATCTACTTGCACTTGCTAATGTAATTTATTTTGCTCTTTGCTAAATTTTCCTGTAAAACATTTTAATGTATATATATATATTTTTCTAATATACATCATCCTTTTTCTTTTAACTTGAAATTAATAAGCAAGGCTTAAAAATACTTTCAAGAAATACCTACATACTATACATAGAATAAACTAGAAGAAAAGGGAGAAAAGATTTGTTGCTCCATCCTCTCAAAATTACCTATCATTTTAGTTAGGTAAAACCACAAGTAATGTCTTAGAGAGAAGCAAAAATTAAAAAATTAAAGATAAGAGAAAACAGCAGAGTGCTATGAAAAAGAGGAACACTGAATGAGAAATCTGTGATTTCTGTAATGCATTTTAACCAAATAGATGACAAACAGCCTCAAGATCATTGTAAATGTGTAGAGCATATATGTTGTAAATATGGGGAACAGAAAAGCCGTACCAGAGGTCATGCACATAACCCATGAAAGTTCTACTAGAAGTATTTATTTATTTAAATAGTAATTATAAAATCCTTACCTAGAGAGTTGTTTTTTTTTTTTTTAACATACTAAAAAAGACTTGCAAGAAATTAAGTTCTCAATTCAGAAAATTCTAATTTGAAACTTATTTCAATGACAAATGTTCTTCCTGATTTAAAAACATAATAAACTTTAACATTTCATAAATGATTTATTTATGATCAAAAGCAAACTTATTTTAGCAGGCCAAATTTGAGGTAAATAATCTGTAATGAAAAATAGTAGCATTAAAAATGGCATTCAGCTCCCATATTGAAATTGTCCTTTGCTGAAACAATCAGAAAGAACAACTTTTTGCATGAAGACCATAAAGTCACTGAGCTTTTTGGCAGCAACAGTTTAAAGAATGACTAGTTAAGTTCACCTATGCTTGCCATCATTCCTTTGGTGATACTTTTTGGCTCTACCAATACTCATAATAAGAACATACTAACAGAACATACTAACATCCTGTGAAAATCCTTATAGATGTATGCCTGAAACACAGGTGGCTGAGCAGGCTAGTAGTTAAATGATTCCCACTAAGAATAAGAGTGAAAAATATGTCAATTCTAAATTCTTTAAAAAATTTCTCACACAAGCAGTGCATTTGGATTAGCACTCATACAGATGAGCAGACAGCACACTTCCAGTTGCAGTGGAATTCTGTGTGTAATCTGAAATCAGTAACAATACCTTAAGCAGGACTCTATATTTTCCAGCTGCTAATAACACTGAACTTCAAGAAAAAGTCCAGTCATGGCCAGACAAAATGAATACAACAGTTATGTTTTTAGTGACAATGCAAGCTTTAAATCTTTCACAGTAGACCCATAAAGGTATCAAAGTAACATCATGCATCATAATGATATTGAAGGTTCTGGACAAAGTTTAGTGGATACAGGTGTCTCTTTCTCCACTAACTCTCCATTTTCTAAGCCAGTTCTATCTGTAAAACTACTACATCCCCATGTAGCTTTTATCTTTGGGGTGACAGCTACAATGTCCAACAGCATCCTGGCCCTAAGATCCACCATGACCATTACCTACTAAATGACCGTTCAATTCCCCGTACTTTTCTGACCCAGTAGCCAATGACTCCACAAACTCTCAGTTTCCTTCTGTAACAAGGGAGAGAACAGATCCTCTGTAGCTGCCCTTCTCCTGCTCCCTGATGGAGCAAAACTGCCCAAGAGGACATCACTATCCCCTGAAACAATAAAAACAGGCTACAGAATACTTGCAGGAGATACAATGAAACTGTTCCCTCCTATTTTATTGTTGGCATCATTTTGATGGTAAGTGCATTTATTATCACAGTTCAGTTCTGCTATGATGTGTGTTACTGCTTCCCATTCTCTTCCATGTATTGATTACACAGCAGAAGAGAAAGTTGGAATCTTAAAAAACTTTCTGTACTCTATATAGAAATCTCAGAATACAGTTTTATAAAAATCACTAGATGTCAAGATCTGCTTCTCAAAATCTGAAACTATTATTATTACATTTACAACAGTGTTTCACATTCACTTGATTTTTACACCCAGTTATTTTAATTCCTTCTAACCAGATCCGAGAAACAATCCATCCAAAATTATAACCAGAGTAGCTAAAGCATTTTCTTAACACCCTAAATTTAAATAAAATTCCTGAGGTTGGGAAGCTTTCAAATTAAATGTTCCACAACTGGTGTGAGCACTGTACCACCAGGGAGGATTATGAAACCGTCATTAACATGTGTATTAAAAATATGTATTTTATTTCCAATTTATATGATAATTTCTATTTCTTTTTAAAAATCTGAAAAGCCTAACTTTTTGAAGCGAATTCTCCAAGAAGAGGTACCAAATTATGAAGTAACTTTGGGAATTAAGTTTCCCTCATTTATTGGCACAGTCATTAACTGGGCTGCAGACATGAGAGCAAAGTCAGGATGCTGAGAGAGACCATAGAATGACTTGGATTGGAAGGGATCTCAAGGATCATCAAGTTCCAACTCCCCTGCCACAGGCAGGGTTGCCAGCTGCTATATCAACTAGATCAGATTGCCCAGAACCCCATCCAGCCTTGCCTTAAACACCTCTTGGGATGGGGCATCCACAACCGTTCTGGGCAACCTGCTCCATCACCTCACCACTTTCTCAATAAAACTTCCCCATAACATCTAATCTAAATATCTCTTCCTTTAGTGTAAAACTATTTCCCCTTGTCTTATCATTATCTACCCATGTAAAAAGTTGATTTCCCTCACGTTTATAAACTGCTTTTAAATAATGGAAGGCCACAATGAGGTCCTACTGCAGCATTCCCTTTTCCAGGCTGAACAAGCCCAGTTTCTACAGCCTGTCTTCATAGGAGAGGTGCTCCAGTCCTTGGATCATCTTGGCCATTCTCTGGACCCTCTCCAAAAACTCAACATCTTTCCTGTGTTGGGGGCCCCAGACTGGAGCAGTACTCCAGTTCACGAGGGCAGAATAAAGGGAGTCAATCATCTCCGTCATCCTGTTGGCCACCTCTCTTCTGATGGAACCCAGGATATGACTGGATATCCAGGCTGCAAGCGCACACTGTTGGCTCATATTAAGTTTTTCATCTACCAGGATTCCTAAGTCCTTCACAGCATGGCTACTCTGAAGGAGTTCTTTTTCCAGTTTGTATACAGATCTGGTATTACCTCAACCCAAATGCAAAACCTTGCATTTGCTCTGTTCAATCTCATTAGGTTAAGAAAAACCCACCTTTTGAGTTTCCAGTACCTCTGGATGGCATCCCTTCCTTCTGCTGTATCTGTCTGATTGGCATTTGGGAAATCAGATCTGAGCATCATATCTAATCTCAGTATCCCCTGCAGATGCTAACAAATCCTGGCTGGGGTGAGTCCAACTAGGGTCATCAAGATGAAGCAGATGACATTAGGGTACAGTCTGTGAAAACTGCATTTCTTTAGCCTTAAGAAGAAAAGGCAAAGGGCGAGGGATATTATAGTTACCTACAAGGGCCCAACGGGAGGACTTTTTTGTTTTGTTTTGTGATGGGGCTTGTTGATGAAATTATGATTTCTCACAATGCGTTGCTCAGTTTGTTTCTTTTATCCTTTACAGAATATAGCTTATAAAATTTATATTAAGATGTCCAGAATGGAACTATAGCCCCATCTCATGGAAACTGGACAGCTGCTTCTGAGAAGCATCAAGAAGACCCTAGAGCTAACATATTATCAGGAAATCAAAAGATACAAGTGGTATTATCAACTTTAGAGGACATAATTTTCCTCAGGTATTCTGAGTTAATATCTAATTCCTTTTGCTCCATGAAAACTAAAACAACTTTATTTGGTGACCATAAAATCTATTCCAAAATGTTCCAGCTCCTCATTCGAGTGGGGAAATATTACTTTGTAGTTTCTATTCTGCAAAATAAAATATATAACCAGTTTGATTTCTGTGAGATTTGTTAACTGCCTTTGAAATAGCTTACAGCTAACGCTTAGGATGGTTTTAAACGCACTCAATTTATCTAATGAAGTGTCCCTGTAACTTATATTGTAATTTATCTGATGTTCTTAGACAAAATAAAACTTGCATTTACAAAGTTTTCTAATGCAGGTTTCTTTACTTTTTGTACCTTCACCTCTCCCTCTGTTTGGTTAACATCTTTAAAAGTATGCTTACCCATTAGACAATTACAGAAGAAACTGTGATATTAGAACAAATATTGAATGCCACTTATGTCAGTTCTCAGCAAAGCCACTGTTGTTGCCATTCCCTAGTTTAATCATTCCACAGATGCTACATGCCTTCATTTTATAGTCCCCTTTGTTTGCAAAGAGATGCTTTCTACATATATTACCCATCCACTGATTTTTTCGTTTATTGGAGAATGAAATAAAAACAGTATATTTCTTCTTCAGATCCTTCTTTAAGTGTAATATAAATGGCTAAATGGAAGGCTAGTATTCAGTTCTCTCCATCTTTACTAATTTTCTGGAAATGAACAAAAGCTATTCATTTCCTGTCTACCTGCTCTAGCTACAGAAAATCTATGCTGGACTCCAACTGACTTGCCTCATGAACTCACGTGTTATTCTGATACTCACACCTACACCACACATAATATACAGTGAGCAACCAGGAATGAAGGTAGCATTTACAAGAGAAATGTGTTTGTTGCTGCTTACTGCTGCAGTGGCATCATAAATATTAAAAATCAAATTTCTTTCTTTTTTTGTCTTTCTGGGACCACTAAAGAAATGTAATTTCTGTAGTTTTCCTGGTATCACAATAAACTATGTGCCACAGATAAGATTTGGATTTTTGTGGCAATTACACAATCTTATGAAACTTTTGTTTAAATTATCTTCCAAAAGATAAAGTCTTTAAAAAGCAGGTGTACTGTTTTATGCACATTTTCAACAGAATTGAGGATCCTTACCGTGAATATTATCTTAGCTAAAGATTAGCATTCTAACTCAGTTCCTGACTGGAACTGTCTCACAGTACATACTTATTCCAGTCAAGTATACTGCCCTGCCATTTGAAGACTCTCAATGATACTTTTATTTTTACACTAAAATTTCTTTCAATCATCAATTTATCAAATATAAAAGGCCATACACAAAAATGCAAGCTTACCCTTATAGCTATGCCTCTTTCCAACCATGAATAATGATGGGACCAGTATAGAATATCTTTTAAACAAACTAACAAAGCTGCTTTGAGATGTGCTTGCAAGTTTTTAAGCATAATAGACTCAAATATATTAGATTTTCCACCTAGTAACACAGAAACACAGATTTCTAAAAATCAAAGCAAGCAGGGCAAACACTTGTCCATTCTGCTGTAATTCTTGAATTTAAGCCTTCGTAACTGATTTGTGTGCAGTGCTAAGGGCAGTAGAATGGAGCAGAGTCCATCACAGGATGCCAAAAACACAAAGGGCTTCACTCGTGGAGATGCAACATCTTGTACAGCAATCATGAAGCACTTAAAGTAGTTCAACTAAAAAGTTCTCTAAATTGACAACTACAATTAGTAGAAAGTATTTCAATAGAAATAACATGAAAACATAAGAACTTAATACTCCCCTGTTCTCACTGATGTGACTAAGACAGCAATTACACTTTTTCATGGCTGCATCACAATGGCAGCTTCATGGACTTTCTTGACCCCAGCAGAATACGTCCTCTGTCATTGTTGGTTGTTTGCTAGCAATGAACCCCCAGCTTACAGCTGCAGTTACAGCTTTTGAGTGGATAACCTTGTTTCCTACCATAGAAGTTCATGACAATCTTCAGGTCATTCAGCTCATTCAGATCACTAAACTGACTCACTGCTCTAAACAAAAGTCAAAAAGTCATTGCTTACTTTTGTCTTGAAGCACATATTTCTTCACACAGAAGCTGTAAGAATTAAAAACTTGCCCATGAACTTTAAGGTCACTATCTCCAGGAAAGTGAGTCTAGCTTTCAGAAAATACTTATTTTGCCACAAAGAAAACTGTGGGAGAAAAGTAAATACTGAAGTAGGAAAACATATGTGAGCAAACTAGATAATAGCATGATTTTTCTTTCTTTCTTTTATACAGGAAAACAAAACACATACATAGACATGAAGAAGAACAGATTTTTCTACATGAAACAATGAAATGTTTAAAGTAATTTGACATTCAAATATTAAACTCAGGTTATAATAAATAAATACTTACAATGTCTTGTTCTATTCAACTCCATTTAAATGTTACAGATTTCATGATGGGCAAAGATAGGATGCTTAAGATAGGTTAAAATATTTTGCCAAAACAAGATTGGTTTTATGCAAGGATTACTTGAGCAGCTATAAAAGTGCTTAGCAAAAAGGTATCTGACAGAACAAAAGGAAATTGTATTGACAAAGCATTATCATCAGAGTACATATAATAAGGAGAAAAATACTTACAGATTTTTTATGTCTACTGCTCCACGAAATGCCTTCCTGGGTATGGCTTGAATCTGATTTTCACTAAGATCACTATTAAAAAGAAGATCAAATGAAACTTAAAATCTGCCACATATATTTCTGTGTATAACAACAAAAAAGATTGAAAGAATCTGACAAAGCTGACAGAGCAAACAATTCCAGCTATTGCCATTCAATAAATGTTTCTGATGAAAATTATATTATTACTTGAACTGATTTGCAATTGAAGAAAAATAAGTAGCAAAAATACTCAAATTAGTTTATCTTTGTTGCACTATATAGCTCCCTTTCAAAATAACAGCAATTATGCCAAACCTAAATAGAACCATTACACAGTTTAACAATGCAGGCCAAACTGATTTCATTTTTAACTGATTGATTTTAATTTTCAACTCATTCCAAACACCAGACATGAAATCACGCAGTTTGGAAGCATTCAGAGATGCATCTACCTACAGAGAGTAAGAAATTAGATGAAGAAGCTTGCTTGAGCCTCTGAATGCAATTCAGAAACAAATCAGAAGTGTACAGGCTGTATTTTCACTAGAATTCTTTCTCACAGAGCAGTTCTGTTGTGAATAGCTAGATTTTGCTTTGCTAAAACCAAAACAAGAGCTTCACTGCACAACATCAAGAACTCCAAAGCATGCTCCACATGCACTCCAATCTCGAACAGTAATGTTTTCAATATCTTGTATTTTAGAGACAATTTTTAGATAACCTTTTCTGGGAGGTTTCAGGAAAAATATTGCAAATATTATGCTTAAAATATTCTGTGCAATATTGCACAGAAGTAAGACATAACTGAGATGAAATGAATAAGCAGGAATCATTCAGTTGATTAAATACAATCATGCTTTTGACATAATCTTTCCCTGAAGTGTAATCTAGCATGAGCTCATATTTCCATTTATTAGAAATCACTCCTGGAGATTTCTTTCAAATTTATGAACTTAAAGAATTGTTCGAGGACTTTATAAAATTCCACACTACCTGACTCCAGAAAAATTTACATCAATATAATACCTTTGAAAATAATTCCACGTACATTGTCAGCAAGTTTGTTTTATTGGAGGCATTTTCAGTTTATGGAAAACCACATTCTATATACTAAATCTTTCACACTTTGTGCATATAACTGTACTCCTGTATCTCGCAAAGTATATTTAACCCAACTTAGCTATTATTAACAATATGTGGAAAAAGAAGCATCTGTGAGCTATGATTTAATTTTCAGTCCACCTAGGTAATACTGACATAGAATATGACTGCATTGCTGACAATAAATTCAAATAAAATAAACAAAAAGTCAGCATTCAGCATATGTTACAGTGATGATTTAACAATTGACTTCCTTTAATTCTATCACAAATATAAATAGTAAACATCTATGTATATGGTTATATTTAACCGACTAAAACATTTTACCAATACATAAATTGCATGTAAAGTGGCTTAAAATAGTGATTTCTATCATGATGAAGGACTAACTGGTTATACAGATGTATGTATATATCCATGTAAACCACTGTCATACTCATAAATATATACTGCTGTAGGTAATGGATAATTGTGTATTACACTATTTATGATGGTTAATTGATTGTCATCATTCATCATTTTGTATAATTTTAAAAGTTGGAGATGAACAAAATTGAGACACTTGTGTAAATTATTTCAAAAATATGAATGGTCAGAATCACAGAATGGCTTGGGTTGAAAGAGACCTCAGAGATCATCCAGTTCCAACCTGCTGCCTTAGGCATGGCTTTCATCCACCAGATAAGGCTGCCCAAGGCCTCATCCAACCTAACCCTGAATGCCTCCAGGCAGCCTGCGCCAGGACCTCACCACTCTCTCTGTGAAAAACTTGCCCATGACATTTAATCTAAATCTCTCCTTGTTTAGTAAAACTATTTCCCCTTGTCCATCACTAGCTATCTATGTAAAAAGTTGATTTTCCTCCTGTTTATAATATCTCTTTAAATATGAGGTCTCCTTAAAGCCTTCTTTTCTCTTTCTTTCTGTAGAAACACATCTTAGCACAAGTACAAATAAGTACTTGTCACAGCTATTAGTCCTGGTTCCTCTGCAAACCATGCATTGAGACTGTATGTGTGTATGCACATGTGAATGAAAGCCAGATGCATCCACATCATCATTTTCACGCAGCACAGGGTCATGCAGACTAGAGTTCCCTACTGATTTTAGCAAATTTGAAATGTAAACTACTTAATTGAAAAGGTCCCCAAACTTTCTTTGAAAGGCACTTTAAAAAACATCTCTCTAGATGTCTCTAGACCTCTCCCAACATTCTTCTCCAAGTTACCCTGTCTTTTTCCAAGATAAATTCTTTTTGCAATGCATCTATTGGGTTGTGAAAAGTTCTTAGAATGTTTATGTAACAGAAGTTAAATCCTTCCTTCATTGCAAAATTCCCTATTAAAAAAAATACCATTTTCAACACAAAAGCTATGCCTACTTATAATGGGAAAGTTCTTTGTAATTATTTATTGATTGCTTCAGGTTTTCATCTGCTCAGTTTAAAAAGGTTTTCTTATAAAAACCTTGAGGGGCTTAACCAAATATTTAACTTTTTATTCTTGCATAAATTACATCTATGTTTCCCAGTGCATAACCATGACTCAGTAACAAGTTGCTGTGTGGTCTTTTTAAGATGCTTTAATTCATTCCTCTGAAATTCTTAGACTGGTCACAAAAAGACAAAACAGAAACAGAGCCACATGTATCACAGGTTGGCTTTTGGGAAAATAAAACTATTTTCTAGATAAAACTGGACAATTTTGCAGGTCATTCTGTTTCACTGACTTGACTTTGCGGTCTATATTCTGCAATAACAAAAGGTGCAAATCTTCTTTTCAGCCTTTTAGGTGTTTTCAGGCACTAAGAACTGTGTAAACTCCATTTCTCATTTAAAAAAGAAGAACCATTTCAACACGTGTGTACACTAAGAACCATTTATGTTGGTGCTTGATACTTGTAAATGAAAGATGCTCTATGAATTTAAACAAAATTGAAGCTAATAAACAACTGAACACAGTACTTTTACAAGAACAAATCTAAATTTCTGAAAGGATAGGCATGATCCTGTCTTCACATTTGAAATCAGCAATATGATCATGATTTTATCCAAGAAATTATTCTTTGTAGTTATAGCAGCCTGAGACTTCATATAAAGTTATGGAAGATCAGAACTTACTGAAAATATTTTGTATAAAACTTGAGTGGAAGAGTCAAGGTTATCCTATACAGTTTTTGAAAGCAAGCACGATGATATAATGATGTTTTACTGAATTCAACTTATGCAGATCCTAGTTGTCCTATGGAACTCTCCACTAACTTGTCAATGCTGTAAGTCATTTCTAGAGACATATATTCCAAATTATTAATAGCTCTGAAGCTATTGACCCTTTCAGAAAATTACTGAGTCATAGCTTTGAAGGCTTCATGCTCATAATCCACTAGCTTGCCACAGAGTCCTTCATCACCCAGTCTTCAATGTGCTGACTCAATGATTTTTTGAGCAAAAAATTTTTCAGTGCCAGAACAGTTTTATATAACTTCAGTATCTTTGAGTGCAAGACATCCTCAAAGGTTATTCTGAGGCTCGTCTCACCAAGGCAAGAGATGACATGAATATTGGAGTTATTGCCAGATTCTTGTACAAAAATCCACCTAGGCAGTGAGGCTCTTGTCAGAGAGGACTTACAAAAGTGCCTGTGCAGCTCTAGGTGTGATTGCACCATTCTCTTGGTAGTGGCTGGTTTCTTTACGGTATCTCTTGGCTGTGTATACGTAAAACATTTTGTTGAGTTGTAATATTCAGGCTGCAACTTCATTTTCTCAAAAACAAAGCAAGAAACAAAATCCGTACACCAAACCAAGCTGCACTAAATGAGGATGCACTGAGAACTTACAAAGAAGTCTGAACGTTTGCCCAACTACACTGGTTCTTTGAAAAATTTGTGTACATTTTGATTTTTCCTACAGATGACAAGTTTATGCTTCTAAATTAGAGACTAAATATGTTGCACATAAGTAAAATTACTTTTATTAACATATCACTCAAGCCAAATGAAAAAAGCAGAGATAAGTTATAATATGTCCAAGACCAGTGATGAAGTAAGCCCTGAAATTATCATGCTTGCATAAAATATAATTCCCTTTTAAGCAAACCAGGTCAGGCAATTTACATACAGTGCATATGGATAATTACACATGCCTCATCTTTTAAACCTATTTCAAAGATAAAGGATTTAAATGTGGTATTTTCAATGGCACAACAGTAGAAGTTGACTAGTTTGAAATTATGCCTCAAAGAATGTAGATTTCTGTTTTCCATAAACTGATGAAACAGGAAAAAAATGTAAAAATAAAAATTAGAATAGTAAGCCTCTTAACTCCACCTCCCAAATAATCATTTTCATTTTATGTATTCAGTTAATTTTTATTTTTTTCTACAGAATAAATTAGTAAACACGATGCATAATGCTTTGTGGAAATAGCAAAAAGACCTTGCCAAAACCTTGTTTCTACTGAAACCTCCCTAAGAAACAGGATGAAACCAGTATATTTCTATTTATCATAATTACTGGTTAGTAGGTAGAAGTATATCACAAAAAAATTAAAAATAAACTAAAAACGTCCTAACATTTAAAGTTCCTAACAGTATTGGTATACATTTCTCACACACAAATTCTTACAGAAAAAATGGAAAAACGTATATATGCTATTGTTTCTTTATCAGAGGGTAAAGCCCTCAGATAACCTGATATTAATGAGCCTGATAGAGCACTTCAGCTCTTAAAAAATGCAGAGTACTGCATTGCAGCTATTTTATTACTCACCATGTATGGCTCCCAGTTGAATATTCCATTCAACCTTAAAAGGAGTGCTAAATTATTAACTATATGAATTGAAACACCACACATAATATCTATATCATACACTGTTAAGATATCACAGTTTTCTTGTGCAGCTAAAACCATGTGTTTGTTCTAAAACAATAAATCTTCTGAAGATGGCAAACCTGCTTGTAAATTTAATTACTTGTAATTTTATTTTCCTCTATGGTTTAACCTCCCTCAGTGTCTGACCAGGCATATCATAAATCTATACTGCCATTCCCTACTTTGTAAAATACTGAGTACTAGGAATTAATGATGTGTCCTGATTTTTAAAGGAAAAGGCAGAAATATCGAATCAAGCAAAGTACTGAATACTCATCAGCGTACTTATGTCAGTTCATAAAAACAATTCAGAAGGTGACTATTCATGTTCAGGTTACTGAATAATCATATAAATACTTCCAAAATTAATAAAGTAAACCTCGCTTGGTATTTCTCCCACCAGAAAACAATACATTCAACAAGAGCTAACCATATTCTGCACAAAACCCCACAAGCCTACATAAAGCAAGACATTGCAGATAACGAGACTACAGAATTATTATCTAAAGAAAGAAGCAAAACAAACATTTCAGTAACATTATTTGACTAAAAATCAAATTCATGAGTTTGGATATGGGACAAGATGCTCACTGATGAGTATCTTTAGGATGATCTCTGAGATACCTTCGAGGCCCTGCACATGTCCCAACATTCTTCTCCAGTAAGTGTGCTTACCAGGGCATATCGTCTGACATGACATATTCCAGTGCAAGGCCTAGCTTTGCACCAGCCTTTATTTATTCCCCCAACTTTTATGTTAGGGAGAGTGGAGTACTCAGCCTCACAGGGAGGCAGCAGCAGGGAAACCCAAGCTCCTGGAGGAAGACTAGAAGGTGCTGCAGTGTGGCAGCATAGTGGAAATAAGCCACAGATAGAAGTTTCAAATGTGTCTTCAGAAATGGATGCAGAGATTATTTTGATTTTAATGCTTTGATAATTATTTATTTTCATAGTGGCAATCAAACCAATGTGAAAAGCATCCAGCAATAGAGGTGCTGCTGAAATACAGCTTTATGGTCTAAGTACAAGGAGAGCATAATGGGGAACCAATTCTACAAATATCAGCTCAGTTGAACTGAACCTAATAAAGCCTGGAAATCAAATTTCCATCATGGCAGAAATGTACCACATTATAGCAAGAGCCTACTAAACAAACATGAATGTTTTGATCTGTAACTCAATGCTTTTCTTTTTATCTCACATTCAGCAAACATATTACTGTATTCAAACAAGTAAGTACCTTTCCTATCAGCCAAATGAGGCTTATCCAGTTAATTGTTACAATACTGACATATGTTTGGCTTTATGGAGTTGCACTATTACAAATTGCAGTACTGCATCACTTATTTATGAAGATAATCTTATACTCAAATAGGTTTTCATGTCCCTTTTTCAAAGCCTGGCTTTTTGGCAGACCTACAAATCAACGAAGACAAACAGAATAAAGAAACATTTTAAAACCATATGCTTAACGATTCAGCCTAATATCTGGCTGAAAACAAACAGAAAACAAACAAAACAAAAATTCTTCTGTAACATTATTGTTTTATTCTCTGACTACAAAATAAACTATTTAATATCCTATTTACTTAAATGATTCTTCTTCTACTCTTCAGTAAAGCACCCAGTGCAAATATTTCCTCTGCTAATGAAATGCAAGTGATACCACACTATCAACAGCGGCCAATATTTATCTCTTTGTGATGATTAAAATCCTGAATTATAAATTCCAGCATTAGTTCCATAAATCATTACTTCTAGTCATATCACTCCCTCCTGCTTCCCATAAGAGAAACAAAATTTTGCATCTGAGAAAGGTACTGTTAACATTCTTTTACAGAGAAATCAAAGTAGTGTGTTATCATTATGTATCACTGCCATGCTGAGGAGCACAAAGCAGATGAGAAGAGTATAGATGACAGAATTGCAGGTTCTCTTTGCATTTTGCACTGATTTCCAATTGCTCTGTAGAATCCCTAAAGACTTTTATGGTGTAAACAGTAGATACAGTCTATTCACACACAAAAGCAGAGTCACTCCCTGTGCCATGGTGAGTTACAACACCAAACTCAATATTTCATACTCCACATAGAGCAATCACCACTGTAACATGGGCAGAATGATTTGAGTCATTATAATTCCCATGATAAGGAATGAGTCTTCTGGTTTTTTAAGAATATGCAGATTAAACTTCCCTGCTTATTTTCATATCTGTTATTTTCTGTTATACATTGATAAATTTATAATCAAATTATAGATTTATCAATACAGATCTTATTATAGCTATTACTATATGATTATTTAAACAGCAGGTATTTTCATCCATTTTATCTACCTATTTATTAAACACTGATACAAGACATTCATTCACAAAGCACAGAGCACATACATAAACATGGATAAAAACTACTGAACTAAAGTAGAAATACTGATAGCCTGCTAATCTGCAGTTTATACGCAACTTCTACCTTATTTTTTAGGTTAAGTCATCAGAAATTGAAATGATGACAAATAATGCTAGATTGTTTTTGTTTGAGAGGCAGACTGACTCCACATACCTAAGCAATATACTGACTTGTTCATAATTTTGAGTATTATTAATTAGTCATTTCTTCACAAAGAAAATAGCATAGAGTGCAATTATCAGTCCTTCCTACTTCTTAGTAGGATCATATTTTGGCTTTGGAATAGACAAAATCCTTCTATTGGCATGGAAGTCAATCTATGGGCCGCAGAATCAATCCCACTCCACAGTGTCTCCAAAAGTGCACTTAAATCAATTTGTATACTCCGGTATCATTTGAAAATAATTGCTTCAGGAGAGTTGCCATTTATTCTCCATTGTGCTAGAGTGTCCTAGCGTGACAAATGCTCATTGTGAAATAAAATAGGAGTATTAGGGCCACACATGTATTTCAGTGGAGCCTTAGAAATTATTTTTGAAAAGGCAAGTGGTCCTTATTAGTCTGCTCCACTAAATTAATATGTAATTCTGTTCAAGACTGAAAAAAAAGTAGTAGAAATAATGACATGCTGCAGCTCTTAGAGAGGAATGGACCACCCACAATTTCAAAAGGAGAAAATTCTAATGCTACTTCAAATTTGGCTTCTGATAGAAGGTCCTACAAAGAAAAACTTGAAGTCATTTAAAAGCATCACCATTAAAAAAAAAAAAAAAAGACAAAAAGAAAGGGAAATGGAAAGGGAAATTCACAGATTCTCCATAACTCACAAACTCTTAAACTGGTCAAACTGAAGGAAGATACTGTTCCTTGTTTTGCATTTAAAAAAAAAAAAATGCAAGCCCAGCTCCCTTATTGATGTGTGAGACAGCAGCACAGCTGTGTGGTATCAGAGTATTGTTTACCAACAACCGCACCTGGAGTTCTAAAAGTCAGAGTGGGACATAACTTTTAGAGAGACAGAAGTATATTTTGCATTTAATAATTCAAAAATTCTGGTTTATTATAGACAATAACTTTTAAGGCATATATCCTTCAGCAGCATACATGTTCATGCATTTTTTTCCTTCTCTTTACTTATCCAGGTTGAAATTAAAAGCAAAATAGAAAATTACATTAGCTCTTATGTGCTATTACTTCACATAGGATCACCGAAGATAATTTCTTTGCAAGAAAAGAGTGAAGGTTCTGCAATTTTAATTTCATCAGCCTGTGATAGTAGATTCAATGATTAATTTTTAATATAATATCTCACTTAGTAGACTTGAAAAGACATTGCCAGTTAAGGATTCAGAATGGATAAAGCAAAATACTGCCAGGTAAAATTCACTTCTGGGAAGCGACAAACTCACTATAGGCATGGCTATATATCCATTTGGCTTGGTTTAGGTACTTGCTCCCATTAAGAACAGATAAGATGGCACACTTGCCTTTGCAAGAGACTTCTTCAATAGCGTCTGAAAAATCTACTATTACTGTTTTCTGTAACAAAACTTCTTTTTAGCAGGAGTTTGCAGCAGTCAATGTGTCTTTAATATTTAATTTCATTTCTCCTACTTTGGAACTGAAAGTGTAAGCACTTTTAGGAACCGATTGAAAGATTGTCTGGTATGTTGTCTTGTTTCATTCCACCATCTATAGCCCTGTGAATTCTCTTCTGAAATACCACTCAGTGAACCATGGCAATTCCTCTCTTTGTTCAAAGTGAGCAGAGCAAATTCCTGATACAGCACCATTACTCATTGCTGCTATTGCAATACAGGTAAATAATAATTACATCCCTAAATACAGGCATTTTCCTCCAAGTACAGGCCCATATTGTTAAGTCCAAATGTTTCCTAACAGAAAAACTAACCTTGAACACTTTGTCAAGGGGCAGCCAAATCTTTGAGAGTAAGCTAGAAGGATCTTGCAGTTTATTAATGTTGAATGGCACTGTGCTCAGTCTTCCTTCACCTGAATTGAACAATACAATTTTAGGATTGTCTCTAGAGACAAGCTGATTGCTTAACAAGACAGATTTATTGCAGTCTTAGCTTCATACAATATGTGTGCATTCACACAGTGTATGCTTCAGGCTTTGATGCTGTTGCCCATCACTGCCAACAAGTAAAATAAAAACAGAAAGAAGGGGAAAAAAAAAAAAAAAAGCAAATTATAAAAGGATTACTATGGATGATTAAAGAAAATGACAACAGCTAAGCTAATCATAATTACAGCTTATCAAGATGACCACTATTATATCATTGACTTCCAGTACTTCAACCATCTGCTTATACCCATCTGTCATTTTCGATACTGTAAAATTTTTTAAACTCCGTTTTACTTATTTTTATTCTGTGTTTGCACAGTACCTATTGTTGTTGAGTTTCCAGCCCAAAAACTTGTACTTTACACTATCATCTAAACAAAATAATGGAAAGTATGTGTGTCCGTATCATACTCCTGTTCATTGATAAGAAGTATGAAATAGTAAGAACAAGTTCCATCATTATGTTGAGCAAACTGATTTTTTAAATAAATAAAAAATTACAAAAACATTACTTTAAAAAAACCCTAAAAATATATTTTTTTATTTTTTATTTTTTGCTTATTGTATTTACTTTCTGTCCAGTAGCTGATTTAGACAAGTTAATTAGAAGTTCCTAAGAGAAAATGAAACAGTAATTATTGGGAAAAATAAGGTCAGTTACTGATATGAATATTCCAATATTCTGGAACTAAAACTTTCCATTTACCAAGATTAAAAGAATTCATAACTCTAGTTGAGCATCACAGAATTCACAAATCTCCCTGCATTCCAGTTTATGTTCAATGCTTCAAGTTTTCTGACCTCTCAAGCCCACCTCCTATTTTGGTAGCTTTTTCAAATCACTTTCAGTGAATTTGTTTCACTCTTTTTCCTCAGTGATATGCAGAGAATAAGAATTTTGAATGATGGGCTTTTTTTTAATTGAAAAAGGAACTGAGAATATGAAAGAGACACCACAATTCATCCAGTATTTCCACACAAGGGCCATTCAGAATTAAAAGCCTTTTTTACAATGGTAAACAGCATATATAAGCGATTAAAAAAACCCCAAACCCTGGCAATTCCAGAATGAAGCAATCACAACCAATTTCTAATTAAATAACAATCTAAAAAAGACAATTTCAGACAAAATTCTGTGTCAGAGTGCTCCCACACCTAAGAATCCCATTGCAGATTATAATGCTGTCTGCATGTTGTTGCCACAACAGTGGTACATACGTTACCTTTAAACATTCTAGGAAAACTCATCAATTAAATAATCCATGTAAAATTTAATTTAGTGCTATTTAAAGAAAATCTTAAATTGTATTTCTCCCTTTACCACATTTATCTGTTTTTCCCCTCAAGGTCAGCTGCTTAAAATCCACAGAGCTCAGGAATTTTTGTTCCAGGTTGCACTTTTCTACTTTTGGCCATCACAGAGTGACTGTACTTAAGAGCAACTTTAAAATCTAATCTCTCCTCCTTCCTTCGTATTTTTTCCACTATCACTGGGCTTTCCAGTCTTTCTTCTGAATCAATTCCATGTCAAATTCTTTCCCTTCAACCATTTTTCCAGCTCCTTTGAAGTTGCTGTTGGAGCTCCTGCTCAAGTAAATATCCAGAAAATCTTCCTGAGATGCCTTAATAATTAGGAGAAATGGAAAGGGGAAAATGGTTTATGTGTCTGGTGGGTGGGAATCATTTTGTTGTACCTGTTCTTTTTTAAATTTTCTTGAAGAAGGGGGATTTATCTTTGCGTTTTGTGGGTAGAAGGCAATCAAATGAGAGCATAGCATACTAAGAATGATGATGGATGACACTGATGCTGCAATTCACAGGCAATTATATACTGTTAGTAGTTTAACATAATACTTCAGGATAGAGAAGTCTAGGTAACCATATAGAGACCAAGGAGAGTGATGGCACTGGAAATAAACATCTCAACTGAATGTGGCCTAATTCTGAAATATATCACAAAATACTGAAAGACTTTCATTTGATTGCATTTTGTTTAAATTTTTACAAATTGAGTTTCAAGAAATAAACCTAAATTTTGAAACAGATGATATTGTATTGATGTCAATTATGGCTATTAAAGAGAACATTACTATATTACACAAATAGGCTTTCTGCTAAAGCAGTCTGTGCAAATCCATTTGTACCTCTAAAGAATTCAGCAAGAGTTTTGCCAGCCACAAAATCCTAGGATATGCATCATGCAACTGCAAGAGCAGGTATCTGCATTCACTCCTCTAGCTGAGAAAGAACAGGTCTCCTCTGAGAAGAGGGCCAGCTCAGAACTTTGAGGTGATTGACTTTAAATTATATTTACACAGATAGATGAGGAGGTGTAAGGATTTGTTTCTACACTGGCCCTACTGCATTAACTATCTATTCCCATATGCATATTTGCTCTTATGCAGCTCTTCTGTTGCAGTTCATATTACAGTATAGTGTTTTACAGACCTGAAGCTTCCAACATCTGTAGCAAAGGTCCCAGAAATTGATTTAGAAGCTGAAATACAAGCTTATCCAATCCTCTTCTACACAAGGCTATATATCTCTGTTGGAAGACTGACACATGGTCTCCATATGCACTGGCGATAACACAAGCCTGCTAGGCACAGATGTACTTACAGCTCCAGAGAGATGCAATCTAATGATGGATAGGAATAACTCAGTCATGCTAACATTTGTATTTGCAAACCATACCTAGTACTACAGACAATATGTCTACCTTTATCTGCCACATTTCTTCAAAGATATCAAGATATTCTGAGGATATGACAAGCGTATGATTAAACTTAATGGTATCTAAGGTAGAAAGACATCTTACTGAAGAACACCGTAATAGTGGGAAGTTTTAAAAATTAATTGCTCTTCTGGCAAACCTAAAGAAAATTAAATTAAATTAGATACTGGAACTTTTTCATTAGGAGCCTCTGGCAAAATAAAGTTAATAGATTGAAAGCTTTCTGCAATTAAAAGTGACAGGTGCATTGCCTTCTCTAAGCTTTTAAATCACATCTGTCAAAAGGCCTCCTAAAATGCATTTTTTAAACTCTTTCCAATCTACTCAACTTCTTTGAATCAAAATACTGTAGAATAATTGAAGATATATCATTTAAGAAAGTTAGAGTTTTATGGCAGTAAAGAGATAAATTTTCTATGAAGTTATACACCTAACATATTTAGGAAAATATATTAAATCGCGTGGAGTAACCTTGTGATTCATTCTCTTAATTTATCAGCATGATTTTGTGCTTTAATTCTTATCCTATTGATGAGAAATATACAACTTGATTTCCATAATTTAATACAAAGACATAAATACAGTTCAGTCACAAGGTAGTTTCTGAATTACCTATTCTTCCAACTTTTAAAGATAGAAAAGTGTCTGTCTTGAAAACAGACAGAAAAATTGAACAAGTTCAGCTTCTGCTGTGCTGCTTTAAGAGTGAAAACAGTTTTAGTGAAAATACATTCCAAGAGTGTGAGCAAAATAGAATATACTTCACATCTGCCTACACATATCTGACCCAGTCCTTTACCTCTCATTCTTGACTTGCAAAAGCAGAGAGAGCATTTATGTAACAATGTCATATCTTTTGACCTAAACAAAACAACAAACTAACCAACATTTGTGTTTTGTTTTGTTTTGTTTGGGTTTTTACTAATCAATAATCATAAATTCAATAGATTAGAATTACAGAACATCTATGGGAATTCTTGTCATTCTCATCAATTCTGAGGCAAATAAAAGCATTACTCTTCAAAGCTCTTAATTAACAACTAAATGAAAATCTAATATATTCTTCTAAGATGTGACAATATGAAGTTTACAGGTTATGGTACAACACCTTTAGAGATGAAGGTTTAAAAAATTATGCTAACCAATTCAAATGTAACTCTCAGATTGAGAACATAGAAATAATCTCATCCCAATTTGGGAAAGCAACGAAGCAGCTACAATTTAAAATATGTGCTTAAATCCCATTGAATTCATTGTAACAACTCACATGCTTCATGTTAAACATGTGATCAGACATGTTTTTGAATCTACTTACTACTTACTGAAAAACAGTACTGAACACATTTTAAATTATTGGTTTTCTTAACTGAAGGATATATGAAAAACAAAACAAAACAAAACCTTCCTGAGTTATAACGAATGAACAAGAAAATAAGACAATAGCTTGCCATTCCATGTTTACTTTATAAATTTTCTTACCCTAAAAGAAATTACTATATACCGTGTTATGATACCACAAATAAGAAGGAAGGAAACTGGACCAGATCTAAGACATTATAAAAATTCTTTTATATTTAATAAAGCAGTTAAAGTTTTCTGGTTCTTTTTTTAGTTTTCTTTGAGAGCTGGGGTTGGAACTTGCCAATTTCTCTTAGATTTCTTCTTTATAGATACTTCCTATAAAAAAAAATTAAGACTTTCATTCAAAATTTGCAAAGTCCTTACACACTTCTCTTTAGCTCTACTAGTGACATTGTGATTTTTCTCAATAATGTCTTCTCCAGGTCATGCCCAAGCAGAGGAAAGTTTCAGAACTGGAAGGCCAATATTTTGAGAGGATTAATATACTTTTATATACTGTGTCCAGTCTGCATCCCTGCAAAATAGCAGGAATTGTGATACATCACAGTAGGACATCATAGTAGGTGGCAGGTTTTCTGGGAAGAATGAAAAGGAAAATCATTCAAAAGCTCACTAAAAGAACTAAGGATCTATCTCTGATTTACAAGTGTTGGACTGCAGTGGTACTGATGCTTCAGATACATTCTCAAATTCCAGTGGTATTCAAGGAAGTTTTTACATTAAATTTTGGGAGATATGAATAGCATATTTATTTCCAAAGATGCCATTTTCCTTTTCACTTACATATAAACAAACAAAAACAAACAAACAAACAAAAGAACTAAAAATACAATTGGGAAAAAAATGAAAAAAGAAACCAAGGAGTCACAAAACAGATTTATCTGTTTTGCTCCAGATCAAGATAAAAGTATTCAAATATTTTCCCTTAGTAGCAATTTAAACTAGACTGTGGGTGAGTATGACAGGTCTGCAATCTGTGGAAACAAAAAGATCAAATTCAGCATTCAATAGGGATACAAAATATCTGAGTCCCGGATTTACAGAATACTTTTTTCTTTTTCTGCAGTCTCTTCTTTTGCATCTCCTTTTGTCCTCTGTTAACGATCTGCAACATCTATAAATATTGAAAATATGCCAAATTTTCCTCTTTGGTATCATGTATTACATAAAAATTCAAATGGAAAATGTGTTCAAAGGTGTTTTGAAGAGTCTACAAATTGAACAGTCTAACCAAACACAAATAATCAAACAAAAATACTACACAAATACTTGAAAAGAAATATTAGACCACTCTTTCTAAATGCTCTAAGCCACAGTTCAAAATAGCATGGCCAAAAAAGTAAACTCTGAGTTGTGTGTGTGATTTGTATTGATTTTATTCAAGTGTTAAGACTACGCTTAACACTAAATGCTAAGAGATACTGCTTATATTTATGTTTTCCCCTACATTTCTCTTCTGTCATTTTTGTCTGACCCAGCAGAAATTTCATTCTATAAACATGCATTTTATAATACTGGTTAACATCCCTTTTTATACAGAAGAGTTTTACACAAACTTGGATACTTAGATCCATTTATGCTTGTGGTAGGTTTTTTGTTTGTTTGTTTTGTTTGTTTTGTTGTGGGTTTCTTTTACGTAAGGGCACATTTGACTTCTACTGTGGAATTATCCTCCACACATGTATATATAGGTGGTAGGACTCCTGATCTGAAGAAACACAAAATGTCTTGTTTTTTTTTTCCACAGAATTTTCACTGTTCATGATTCCTTTTTCCATCCATGCAGTAACAAGCAATACTGAAGGAAGATTCCTGGTTGAGGCAGAGATGACATCTTCATTTGCAGTTGAACAGAGAATTACAGAAAAAGTATTTAAATAGTGAAGGGGAACTGCCAGACTTTTTATCAAATAAAAACAGGATAAAACTCTGCGATAAATGCATTTATTGGCAAAAATCACAACAGTTAGGATTAGAATATAAATTAGAATATAAGGATTTGTATTACAAACAGCTATGTGCATTTATGAGCAGATAAAGATTATTGTAATACATTTCTATGAGGAAATAAAAGTGAGCCTAATCTTAGATTAGGCTTCATGAGAATCTTCATGAGAAATAAGATATAGTTATTTAAAATGAATGACAGATTGATGTAATATTCTGTCTTGCATATAATGCAAACTCCTGTTCTACCTATAAAGTATTTAAAACTAACACAAAAAGCACAAAAAAGCACACACACAAAAAAAAAAAAAAAAAAAAAAAAAAAAAAAAAAAAAAGCCTGCACAAAAAGCAACAGATTGAAAGGACATTTTCATTAAAAGAAAACAGAAAACCTCAGTAGCCATCTCTGACTTCGTGTTGAATTTTGGTTCTACAACTCACTGGCATTTTTTGCTTTGCTTTCCTAACTAGTTCCCCTCTGGATTAACCTCTCCTCACCTCTGGCTGCACACACACTGCAAGCTGACTTCCAGGGAGCTGCCGGACAGTTCATTAGAGCAGCTCCTGCTGTTTCTTCCACTGAAGAGGAGACACCTCTAAGTCACCACACAGGCAAGCCCAGGCCGACATGGCTCCTAACAACTTCTGGCAGCTTTGATCTGGCTGCTGGTTCATATGAGTTTCACAGACAAAAAAACATAATAGGGGCAGGAACTTTGATGTATTTCCTGCTGCTTCTTCAGAAAGCAAGTATCATTGCTTGGTAATTCACACGGTGTACTGGTATCAGTGAAGGGGGATAGTGCAGGGCTATATTGTGGGGCTTTTTCTGTGTGTCATATCTTAAAGCAAAAGGTGAGTGACTTTAATCCATTGCTAGAAAGTACATGATTAAAATAATTCTACTAGATATTGAAACATAATATGAAATACAAAATAACTTTTCTGATTCAACATTCGGTTGTATGCCTCTTCCTGAGCATGCAATTTACAGCAAGACCTTGCTTTATGGCACATCCTCAGCTTTGTCAAGCGCTGGAGGCTGCTCACTTCAGAAGAACTTACAAGTACATTTCAGTAGTCACAACAGAGTTCTTAGTGCCCAGACACACATCCAATTGCTCAGCTAAGTCTCTTTCCTCAGCACCTCTGGTGGCCATGCTAAAGGAGTCAACAGCACAGCAGTGAATGAATGCTCCAGGATCCTTTCATAATAATCCAGTTGACTGAGGCTCTGTTTGAGAGGCCTTACCTCATTTCCCACACATTTTCTGACCCATTTTGTCTGCCTTTTCTCAGAGGGGTTTTGCCTGTTACATTGTGGGCTAAGCAGTAAACTAATTATCTTGTTCAAATCCCTTCGCAACGCCTCTAATCCCTTTAGTTATAAGAATGTGTGAATACTGATTGCACAACTTAGAAAAGAGGGAAAAATAAAAAGAAACAGAGACAGACCAAAAAAGCCAAAAGGCATGATCCAGGAGGATCTGCTAGCCTCTTCAGCCTCTTGAGATTTGACTCAGGACTCTTGTCCTTCAAAAGACAAAACAGTAAATGGGACAGTTTTTAAGTTCTGCACTTCCATCTCCCATTTGTCTGCCGTATCTGCCCCAAAGCTCTGAACCCTTTGCTCACAGCAGAACTTGCTGACCCTTGACTCCAGTTAACTGTTACATTTTCTCTCTCTCCACTTTCATAATGAACATTTTAATGAAGGGGATGACAATATTACAATGTGTCAAAGAAGCTATATGAAGTACAGGAAATGAATGTATGTTAGCATAGACATCTATAGGCCCTATGAGTCTTATTTCTTTTCATCAAAGAAGCCTTACAAGTTTTATTAAAGAGCCCTCTCACCCTCTCCCTCGGCTGAAGACACCAGAGCGGTTGCCTCCTGCTGTCCAGGACTGAGTGAACTTTAATCACTTTTCCTATTTTGTTCACACTGGGGAAGGAGCCAGGCTTCAGTGAAAAGCCTGCAGTCACAGTCGATGTTAAAGAGCATGAAATTTATCTGACTTCCATAAAAGATGAGTTCTGCCCTTCCATTCCTGCTTTTGCTAAGCTGGCTGCTCCGGGGACAGCCATTCTCTTCTCCAAAAACAAATATTTGCTTTTAGCGTGGATGGATGCTGCTGCCTAGGAGCGCCTTTTCCCTTGCTTTTTAAACTGTAAACATAGTTGTTTCACCTACAAAGAACACTTGTGGTCTTGGGAAAGAAATTTAACT
This sequence comes from Tympanuchus pallidicinctus, assembly GCF_026119805.1. NCBI lineage: Eukaryota > Metazoa > Chordata > Aves > Galliformes > Phasianidae > Tympanuchus > Tympanuchus pallidicinctus. The sequence continues at coordinate 15,449,057 of NW_026294721.1, read as the reverse complement.
TTATCATTTAGACATGCTGTTTTGCAAATGAAGGTTTTAAAAATGCAAACAGTTCCTGTTTTACATGAGTAATAAGCTCTGGCTAATTGGTTGCCATAGAAGCAAATTCACCAGTATTCTCAGAGAGCAACAGAGATTTACCTTTTCCTTCTTTTCTTTCTCTCACTGCAGAGATGTTGTTATCAATAAAGACCTAACTATTAGGGTAGAAAAATATAAACTTTGCTTTCTTACATACAAATACTGAGAAATAACGTGTTTGATGAAGATTGAACTAAACAGTATTCAGTTTATAAACCTTAACATATGGAGTTAGTTCTATAGTCTTTGGAAATCCTATTCTCATTATTTGTACAATGGTTACTTCCATTATGTGAGACAATAAACAGCACATTACCACTGAAGTTGCAAGTACTAAAGGTCAGCATGTTATGAATGAGTATTTTTTCAACAACTAAGAATGCATGCCTTTAGAAATCGTACCAATTCTCTATAATTTCGTTGCTCACATATTTCAAATACGGCAGAGAAATGGAATACAAAGAACCCAAAACCAACTCTGGAAACAAATAATCTCCAAAACTTATCCATATAAAAAACTGAAAGAAGTGAAAAAAGTGTATCAATGAACTGGATAATGGAAAGACTGTTAAAATGGAATGAAAAGTGGTACTTATTCACTGACCATCCGCTCTGCATGCCATAACCCAGTCTAATCCCCAATTGATACTGACAACTGCAATGACAAGGGCTAAATTGGAACCATAAGTGGAAGTAATGATAGACTGCCACTTCAGTATGTCAGCAATTTCCAGATTAAAATTAATACCACACAAATGTTCTTCTGTAAAGCAGAGACTTCTCAAAGCAAGAGAAGCACTTGCTCAATAACCATGCTTCCCAAAAATTTGCCACAGATCCTGAGAGCATTGCCCGATGCCCAGCAAAGTTCATCCATCCATCAGCAGGAACGAGATGAAGAGGGGAAAACGGTTTATGCTGTACTTCTACTTGTGACCACCTAGGGGCACTCAGCGTCCTAGAAATGCACAGCAGAACTTAACCAGAACGGCTGAGAAGTAGAGCACAAAACATATTCTCTGACAAGCATCCTGTCTTATACTCCACTTGAACAACAATGATGAGTATTGTTTATTGATACTCGATTACTGGCAGATAACCAACCAGACACCCTTGTTCCCTACAAATGCTTCTGAAGAACTCTTTTTCTGATTAAGGCTTTAATATACCATGAAGATTTTCAACCAATAGAAGAAAATATACAGACCACATTGCTTGAGAAAGTGATTTCACATTATAAGTCTGAACTTACAAGCAGTAAAGCAACTAAAAACAGCATGGAAAGCTATCTCAAGGGGATTCTCTTAATTATAATTCACTACAGCTTTGAAAAGAACACGGCCAAAATGGAAACGAGTATAAAACTGTGCAAGTAGCACAAGGTCAAGAGAATGCCAACTTTTTCACATACATTCTTCTCTTTCAAATTTGTCTTTTAAGATACGCAAAATGTAGACAAAACAGAACTGTATTCCTATGTTTCAGGATTCTCTAACTTCTTTCAAAAGAAAAGATTCAGTGTAGTTAGTCCAATTTTTTCCTAAAAGAGTAAACGTTTTCATCAAAGCAATTAGCAAATATGTACTTTTACACTGAAGCAAATGATTAATGAATGCTTAACTGCAGCAGGCTACTACTAGCCAATCATATCTGATATTTTACAGTCAAGTTTTATACTATGAATATTCTGACTTTTTGCCACTTTTTTTTTTTTTTTTTTTTTTCGAAACAGGGTTCACTTAACAAGCAGAATGCAGACCTGCTGCTTTCCCTTGTGGCCAACTTCACTTGTTCAAAGTCTTTGAGAATCTTGGAACACGGCAATAGTTCTTAAAGGAACTTTGGCCTGCAGCTGTTATTAACTAGCTTTGGCCGTATGGACCTTCGTTGACAAGCACCTCATGTAGAGAGGTTAAAAAATTGCTACCATATGCTTCCAGATTTTTGAACTTACGATGTAAAGGCTTGAAAAGAAGAAAAAAAACCCAACCCTTTTACTACTTTAAAAGTACAAAACAATTTACACATGAACCAACACTTCTTTCTATCCTACACTGCCTTACAGTTATGAAATATATATTTCATTTTTACAGTGTACTGTAGACTTACAAAGTCAGGAGCTGATTTCAGTGAAAGGAATGACTGGTTATATGTATAAAGATTTCAACAGGCTTTATTATTGGACACAAATTAAAAACCACCACACTGTTAAAACCAGCATTAAGTAAAAAATAAAAATCTGTGCCATGAGAACATTTCTATTGCACAGAAAAGCATTCTGTTCTTAATGAAAGCTAAGTCTAGAGCTGCTTATTACAAAACTTATTTGACTGTATGTGCATACACATTATATTTGCAGTATGCGCTCCAGTTCAGATCCAAAGGAGGATCTGTATGCCCAAGAACTTATCCCTTCCTTCCAGATATATCAGCTGGTTTACTGATAAGTATTACCTCTCTGGACAAGCGCAGCCTCAATACATGCCTAATGCTTTCCAGAGAACATTTCTTTGTCACTCACTGAAGTACTTGTACCTGTTCTTGTATCATATATAGTCTGAAACATACTCAGTATTATTAACCTTGTTGAAATTAAGAAAAATAGTTATTTGCTGAATGCTTTTATATCTCTTTTCTATAGATTCCTATGTGACTTAACAAAAAATATCTTAATGGTGTTCTGTGAACATCTTAGTGACTCTCCATTCAGCATCAATCTGAATGGAGACTGCAAAGATGCAGTCATCACAGTCATCACTGCAAAGATGAGTTTGCAGATTTCAGATTTTACAGCTATTGCATCTATTTCTAGAAGAAACAGATTAGAAGCAGCTACTAGAAAACCTATTTGCCACTTCAAAACCACCCCCTTTCTATAAATGAATGGTATCTATGTTTAAAGTATGATGACAACAAATTGAGAAGACTCAATATAACACGAAGATCTATTGCTCGTTCACATGAAGTTTTATCTGAGGTTGGCCAAAAGGACTGCTTCATAAACAGTATCATTAACACTGCAGTATTTGTCATTCTTTCTGATGAAACATACAAAAATACAGAGGTGGGTCATGGAGGTGCTCCATCTCTGTGAGCACAATATTCCCAGACATAGAACCAAGAGTTCAAAAGTCTTAGCCTGGAAGCAGCTCTGAGGATGCTCTGCCGGAGACCTTCCTGCCTCTGAGAAACAGAATTGTTCAAAATACAAAACACTCATTAGCATAAAAACTCTAAAGTAAACCTTCAAAATGTCCACTAGGTAATACTTACACTTCTATGTGTCATCAGAGCCCATTTAAACATTAAAAACATATAATCAAGACATAAAACAAAAAACGTTTTTATTTACATTAAAAGATCATTTCTATTTTAAAAAGTAAAAGTACACCTTTGGGTATGGGCAATTCTAGCAGAAAATGGAGAGAGAATTTTCAAATTTAAATAAATCCTGCGTCATTTCAGGAAAGTATTGTCAGCCAAGTAAAATAGCCAGTTAAAACAGTGATCTACCCTCTAATACTAATGCATGTAGGTTACATTTTCAGTGAATACAGTAATGGATACAACTCAAGTAAAGAGTGTATATAAAGGATGGACATTCTGATTGGCAATTTTTTTCCCATATTCTATCAGAACTGAGCCAGTGGTATATTCTCTTTAATTTTACTTAAACGCTTCATTCGTATCATAAATTTACTGCTGTTATGACTGGAAACTTAGTTTAAAAAATCAACAATAAGCAAAAAAAAAACCCATCTGTAATGACATCTTCAAATGTTTCTCTATGTAAAACTACTGAAGGGCTCACACAGTTATTCTAATCTACAAAGTGTTTACAGTAAGTCCTTTACAATTTCTTCAGTGTAAGTAAACCATAGATTTTAATTAGGCTCGGTAAAAAAAGGCCACGACTCTTTACATAAAATTCAAAGCATTTTGCCATTATTAATCAGTGGGAGAGCCACAAAAGGGCAGAAAGCATTTTGTTTAGTTTCATAATGTTTTTCTTTAAGTAAGATTTTAAATGATAAAAGGTGCTTAACACACCAGAAAGCATGAAACAAAGCAATAATTACATCATACACCAAATATAAATTGTAGTAAGCAAATAGCTCAGTCAGTTTCTTCAGAGAACAGATCTTTTATTGCCATGTTAGATATATTTCCTATATATTATGGTAAAATGTACATCTGAACAAGAATAAGCTAAATATAGGGGAAACTTTGGCTTTAGAAGAAACACATGCTTCATCTGAGGTTAATAATGACACTGTGGCCAAGACATAGGTATCTTTTCATTAGTGAAATCCACAGCAAGTCGAAGTTCATTTACTGTAAATGTAATGAACTTAATGAACCCATTCCACAGTATTCTTTAAAAAAGCAAGAATAAATGTTTTATGAAGTTATGTTAAAAATATCTACTAACTCTCATAATCTGCTTGAGGGGTTCAATTTTCCAGCTTCTGTGAAACATCACAGTCTTGATTAAGCTGAATAAAAAGATAATAAAAAAATGTCCACAGACTAACAAGATTGTCAGTCTATGGTAATTTCCTTAAACTTCCATTGTCCCACTCATTTTCTGAAGTACTAATACCAAAGAGAACAAGAATCATTTCTTATGGACACGGGAAAAATATTTTAATCCTTTAATTCATTTGTGATTTAATATCAGGACAAAGTTGAGAGAGTAATTCTTGAGTTAGAGGAGAAACTCTAATTCTTTAAAGAATAGATGTTTCTTAATGGTTTATTTCCATGTCGTTTCCTGGGTTTGGGTTTAAATCAGGGCAACTATTGTAGCAGGAACCTCCATTACCCGGGGATGCTAATTCCATCTCCTGCAGCTCAACACCATGCAGCCTTAGCCTATTTATCCAGATGTCAATAGCATCGTACAGTGTCACACAAATGACTAAGCAAAGATTGAAAATTCACTATGCAACAATCATGTCTTCACGGTCACTTGCACAAATATTATGTCTTATGCCACAGATACAATAAAACATTATGTGACTATACGTTATGTGTCACCAACAGCATTTTAGGAGTGAATGCAGCCCAATTTCCTGTTATATACGAATTAGGAAGTTATTTCACAGAGAGGTGATGAGTAAATATCATTAAGAAAATTTATGAGGGTTTTTTCAATAATTATTGTTTTCCAATGTATAATTCTTCTGTTACTTATTCCATGTTACTAACCAACTTTTCAGAGACCCTAGCTTGAAAGCTCTTCAGAGACTTAGCAGTACTGCAAGGCATAATTATCCCTTGTATCTGCACAATGTTAAACTAATTGTCCTCACATTTCAAGTGCAATATCAGAAGCTATGTAATGATTTAAACTGAGCTCTGCCTTGTGACCAGACCAGAGCTCTATCCCAAGAGGTTGGCAACAGTGTGCATACATCTTATTCCTTGAAACTTCCTTTCGCAGCTCTGTACTGAAGTACGTGGATGATTATTTATGAGAAAGAAAAAGAAAGCAACAACTAGAGTCATACTAATACCTTCAACTACTGTCACTGATATTTTACTTCATAATAAAGCAAGTCTAATTTTGAGATATATGTCCATAGAGTTATTTACAGAAGAAAATCATAAGAATTTTTAGAGAAGATATAATTGTGAAGTCACCAGAGAAAGATCAATGATATACAGATGTACATGAAAATAATTAAACTCCAAATTTTGACTTTATCTTTTAGTGCGTCCTTTTGACAGCGGCAAGCTTTGATGGGATACCAATAGTAAAACCCTAAAAAAATTTTATGTTGGATTCTGATAAGAACGATATGTCCTGCATCTGAAAAGCAAAGCAATCGTGATTTTTGCAGTGAGAGCAAAGATGTGTCAAAGATGTGTCAAAGATGCTTTGAGGGCATGTGAAAGTTCTACAAGAACAGCAAAAGAAAAAGGAAAGTACGCCAAAGGGAAATTCAGATCACTTCATATCAAAATTTGTCTGTGGTAGATTTGATATACTACATTATTGAACCATAAGATGTTTATCAGCTTGAGCCAGCTTCTCTTTTTCCTTCCCACCATAGCAAAATAATCTAGTTATCACTTCTTTTTTTTTTAAATCTTCAAAAAAGTTTACACAACTTGAAAGAAATGAAAAGCAGGATTATAAACTGAATATTAACATTTCTCCTTATGCTGTTCTTAGCATCTCTTTCAAAGTTTCAGAATAACAGGTCACAAACATTCCTTTAGGTTAACATCATTAAAACCTTTTCACATGCATGGACCTAGGGAGGAACTGCAATCCATGACAAAGTTTCTTATCTCTCCTTTCTGTCCATTCAGTTACAACTTGGATTCTCACATACTTCAACTCTACCAAGAGGACTGTGCTAAAACATTTTCAACTTAAAACGTCTGATCAAAATTGAGCGGCAGCAGTAGCAGTGCGAGATTGATATCAAGCACTAGCCTAAAGGATACAAATAAATACAATTTTAGACACTAGACATAAAGAAAAAAAAATAATTCAAAGTTATGTTTGATATTTGATAGTCATTTCCAAGGACAGATGTAAGCATTTCTAGAGAAAAAAAGTTATTGAAAAATTACTAAGAATTTTGAAGTTGTGGGGGAGGGAAGGAATACCATCTTCTCTGAGAATGGAATTTCCACTCAAGAATTTCACTATTAAGTCTCTTCAGTATAACAAGTAACGTTGAAAATATGAGTTGCATGGGAATTTTTTCTCTCCCAATTTTGTACTTCATCTCTAGTCATCAAGTACTATTTTGAGGAATAATGTCAAAGTACCCTACAAAACTCTGCTGTAAATCCATTGATAATTAGCCTGATTACTAATGTGGTACCCTTAATTGTTTGAATTATTATTATGGCTTATGGAACTATATGGATTTGCTTAGCACTGACTAAACTTTGTTGCTTTCCTCAGATTCACAAAAACTGAATGAGACAGAAAATACAGTTAGACTGTAAAATACGTACTTTGATCACTAACATAAAGTTTACCAGCTCTAACAATTAAGACCTTGCAGCTGAAAAAAGATTTGAATAATGTTTTCAGAAATTTTTAGTAACTTTGTCTCAATAAAAGGTGATTCATCTCTGTGCTTTGGAAGATCACGGAGCAGATTCTCCTGGTTACTATGTTAAGGCACAGACAAGACCAAGAGGTGATCTGAGCCAGCATGGCTTCACCAATGGCAGATCTTGTCTGTCCAATCTGGTGGCCTTCTACGATGAAATGACAGTATTGGTGGACAGATGAAGGTGATCTTCAGATGGCATCTTCCTGGACTTCTGCATGGTCCGTCACCATATCCTTCTCCCTAAACTGAAGAGGTGTGGATTTAAAGGATGGACTTTACGGTGGACTAAGAACTGGTTGTGATTAATGGTTCTATGTCAGGGTAGAGGCTGGTCACAAGTGGTGTCCCTCAGGGGGTGGTCTTGGGACAGGTGCTCTTCAACATTTTCATCAATGACATAGACAATGGCATTGAGTGCCCCCTCAGCAAGTTTGCAGGTGACACCAAGATGAGCGAAGCAGTCAATACGCTGGAGGGAAGGGAAGCCATCCACAGGGACCTGGACAGGCTGGAGAAGTGGGCCTCCTAATGAAGTTCAACAAGGCCAATTGCAAGGTCAGCACCTGCTGCACTTGGGCTGGGGCAACCTCAGATACTTATACAAACTGGGAGAAGAACTTGGGTTAAGAGCAGCCCTGTGGAGAAGGACTTGTGGGCCCTAGTAGACATGAGTCAGCAGTGTGCGCTTGCAGCCCAGAAGGCCAACTACATCCTGGGATGCATTAAAAAAGGGGCCAGTAGGGAGAGGAATGTGATTGTGCCCCTCTACTCAGCTATTGTGAAGCCCCATCTGGAGTAATGCATCCAAGCCTGGAGCCCCCGGTACAGGAAGGATGTGGAGCTCTTGGAGCAGGTCCAGAGGAAGGCCACTATAATGATCAGAGGGCTGGAGACCTCTATTATGAGGAAAGGTAGAGGGAACCGGGCTTGTTTAGCTTGGAGCAGAGAAGACTCTGGAGAGACTTCATTGTGGCTTCCAGTTCTTGAAGGGAGCATATAAACAGGAGGGGGAATGGCTGTTTGTGAGGGTGGATTGTGATAAGACAAGGGGAATGAGGTTTAGGTTAGATAATAGGAGGAAGTTTTTCACTCAAAGGGTGGTGATGCAGTAGAACAGGTTGCCCAAGGAGGTTGTGGATGCCCCATCCCTGGAGGCATCCAAGGCAAGACTGGATATGACTCTGGGCAGCCTGGTCCAGTGGTTGGCAACCCTGCTCATGGCAGAGGGTTGGAAACTAGATGATCTTTGAGGTCCCTTTCAAACCCAGACCATTCTAGGATTCTTTCTCATAGGGTATAAAGGATGACAAAAAATCTTGGAAAGAAAAACAGTAGACTTAAAAGAATGACATTTTTGGCATGTACTCCTACTTACAGCACGTGCCTACAATGCAAAACTGAGAAGCAGATCAGTCCCTAAACATAGTCTTCCAGTTACAGTGGTTAAGAGGCTCTTCTACCTGTGCATCTACTGCTGAATATCTAAATCAGAATCATATGGGCTCATGGTGTTGCACTGAAAACAAGTCATGCCCGAGTGTGCTACTCAAAGAAGTTAGACAATTATTGAACAGCTCAGAGACACTGAGAGACACTGAAGAACTATGACTATGTGTTAGCACATGGGTGTAGTTCTGCCTACATGTGTAATCAATAGGGAACACAGACACCTTATTTGCATCGACTATAGAACAGAAACTCATTGAAACTTCAGCTCTCACAAGATGTTGATATATAACTAGTACTATGAAGGAGATAATAAAAGAATCAAGACATTGAGAGACTGACATTGTTCCAGTAAACTTTTGGGAAACTGTCCAACTTCAGTGTTTTCATGTGGAAGGAATCAGAATCAAGGTTATTCCTCAAAAATTCATTTCAGCAGAGCATTAGAGCTTTGTTGATATTTTCTGCAAGAGCCCATAGGCTGCTAAGAAGGGACAAAAACATCATATTTCAGTATTTTCTCTTTGGATTCTGTGTTACATACATTGAGCGTGCCTCACAAAGTAATTGGTTGAAGGCAACTTGTCAAAAAGAATTTAATAGGGAAGCATGGAGAGTAAATTCAGAAGTAAACCACGTTAAAAGGAGAGAGAAAGATAGACTTATCCTTGAGGGCTGATGTGAGACAGTTCTGGACCACAGAACAAAGAGAAAAAGGAGTGATGGCCTTTGAGCAAGGCTGTGGATTGTAAGGCCAAAAGAGAAATTCTCTCAAGCAAGAGATGGAAAACCCCATGGGTACCAGGTGCTCAGAAGTAAGAATAGGCTGGAAGATGCTTACAAGCCCCCATCACTCTTTTAAAAAGGCTCACGATCTTTTAAGTCGAGAAAGTTATTCAGAATTAACACTTTTCCCTACAAGTCCCAGTTTCAATTCTTCACTGTGTTGTTGAGATTTCCCTCCTCCCTTTCCCACGGGTGCAAATGGAGGAGAGGAAAATGGGGAAAAACCTATACGTCCCTTTGTAAAACTTTCCATGGAAATCATTCAAATGTAGCTGTCAAAGCAGCTCTCTGAGCTGACAGAAAGCCTCCTCATATATCAAAGTGAGAATGAAAGCAGGTAGCAAGGAAATCTGTAATAAATTCCTACTGAGTCAAACTATAAATTTCCATACTAAATTACACAACACTTTTCGTATTATTTTCCCTATTACAAAGAGTGGTCCCTAAAAATAACAGTAAGACTTCCAAAGTCTTTCCTGGCCTTTATTAACAGTCTTCACAGTTATTCTCCAAAAATAATATTCCACAAGGATTTATTTTACTATTTAAAAGCAAATTTTTAATTCAGGAAGAGAATACTCATCAGATCTTAACTTAAATAAAATTTAAAATTCATGCCAGTGCAGAATGGAAACGAGGATTAATTTCCCCATGGAAAATACTTAACATATGTAAGATAGTTAATTTAAACAGAACTACACTAATATATTTTACATTTTGAGTATGCATACATATGTTATTACTTCACACTTGCATAGTGCCCCTTATCTAATAATCCTCAAATGTGTTTAAAACATTGATGACTTTAACCTCACAGAAGCTCTGCAATGTAGGAAATATTTTCCTGTTGACTTTATTTCCCTCATGAGCTCACTGGGCACAAAATACTGCCTCATATCTGTCGACAGCATCTATCAAAACCATAGAGAGAACATCATCAGCAAGCTAACAATAACTAAGTCACTCTGAAACTGTGGAATATGTACATTCTGAGAGATCACTTATAAGCCAAGCTATTATAAAATCATATTATTTTCCTATTTTTATTTACCACTAGCCCTTCATAACCTCAAATCAGAGCTATTTCTATTTGCAAAAAAAAAACTACTGTGCAAAAGCATATGGCTACTATCCTGGAGAATTTAAAGCTGAACTCGAAGAAGAAAGGGTAAGCAAGAGATGGAAGGCTGAACAAAATGACTAGAAAGCCATGCGTTAGTTATATTTATAATTAAAGCTACTTGAAAAGTAGTTATCTTCTGTCCTTCTTACAAAATACAGCTTTATGTGAAGGCTAACTTGACCAAAATTGTCAACTAACAAAAGGTTTAACAGGATAATGAGCTCCACTCTTTCACTGAAAAACATTTCTCTGAATGCATTGTAACAACATAAATTGTTTGTTTAACATATGTAAATACATATAAATATTTGTGTATTTACATAAATATGGCCTACTTACAGAACTATATATATATATGTGTGTGTGTGTGTGTTCAAAAATGGGTTTAAAATATTAAAATCAAAACAGCTTTCCAGATGATAAATAAGACTTTTTAATACATTATTAGCATATTTAAAATTCGCATTACTCCTTGTAGGGTGCATACGAAGGTAGAATATGTATGGAAAGTTGGAATAGACTAACAAAATATCCTTAAGAAAATCCTTAGACTGTGGAAGTTAATATACCAATTGAGAGAAGATTCATGCTTCCCTATTAAGAGGAGAGAATGTTGACTGTTGAAACATATACCTGTAAACTCACAAAAGAGTTTTTTCTCCTTTCCCCACCAGCGAGATAAATGCTTCCAGATCTAAATTAATAAAATCATAGAATCATAAAGGTTGGGAAAAACAAGATCATCCAATCCAACTGTCCGTCTACCACCTATTTGCCTACTAATCCACATTCCTTAGTACCACATCTACACTTTTCTTGAACACCTCCAGGGATGGTGACTCAATCACCTCTCTGGGCAAAACATTCCAGTACTTGTCCACTCTTTCAGAAACAATGCTTTTCCTAATATCCAACCTGAACATCCTGTGGTGCAACTTGTGGCCATTCCATCCATAGTTATGCTGGAGAAGAGACCAACTCCCATCTTGCCACAACATCATTTCAGATAGTTGTAGACAGCAATTACGCCTCCCCCGAGCCTCCTAATTTCCAGTCTAAATAATCCTTGCTCCTTCAGGTGATCCCGGTAAGATTTGTGCTCTAATCCCCTCATCAACTTTGTTGCCCTTCTCTGGACATGCTCCAGATTTTCAGTATCTGTCTTCTATTGAGAGGCCCAAAACAGAACACATTTCTTGAGGTGAGGTCATACAGTGCCAAGAGGGAGGGATCACCTCCCTGCTCCTGCTGACAACACTATTTCTGATAAACCCCCAATGCCATTGGCCTTCTTGGCCACACTGTCAACCCATGCTGAGCTGAGCATCCACCACCACCCCCAGGTCCTTTTCCTCTGTGCAGTCTTCTAGCCACTATGCCCCAAGCCTCTAACACTGCATGGGTTGCTGTGACCAAAGTGCAGGAACTGGCACTTGGCTTTGTTGATCACGTGGACTTCAGCCCAGCAATCCAGCCTGTCCAGATTCCTCTGCAGGGCCCTTCTTGCCTTCAGACACTTTTAAGATGCCACTCACTGACCTGTTCTATAGGTTAAGTCAATTCTTATCTCACTAGGCAACTATACTGACATATTTCATACATTAATTATAAAAATAGATTTCCAAGTAGCTGTAGAGCTCCCAGTCCTCTACCTGCTTGAAGAAAAAAGTTCACATGCATTTTATTTCATTTTTTATTTAAAACTATTTTCTACAATATGCTTCCATCTTTATCTATACCAATGCATATGTCAAACAGTTACCCTATCATCCCCCAGAACGTCAGTCACAAGCAGGTTATCTTGACACCTGTCTTTCAGAGCCCTTCTTGTAAACTGGACGTGAATGATCTTAAGCAGTGATTGGAAGGTTTGGTTGAGCAGCAATTCTGATCAGCCTTTGTAAAATTAGCCTCTATCTTTCAGTTCCAGAATCAGAACATTCATCATCTGGACATGGCTGCCAAAAACTAGAAGGCTGAGAATCCTAGGATTACATGGATTTACATTACCACAGTTACCATGAGTATTGCTAATGCCTCCAAAGAACAGGAAATAGTATTATGCCAAGTATTCAAAGTGAGCATTTCATTGCCAATCCCCGGAAGACAAGCAGTTATTTCTTTGGCTGAGCAAACTTACATCCTCTATGGACATATCTGAATTTAAAGAAGTACTGATCATTAATTTATTTTAGATTTGCAAGTGGGCATATGACTATTTATTGGAAGTAAAAAAAAAAATAACACATCCATCTTACTACCCAAAGATTACAGAAGTAGTTTCTAAATAGAAAATTCTTAACTTTCTGGGCTGTGTATTGGCCTTAAATATCAATTTCTGTGGTGAACGAACTAAGCCTAAACTTCTGATTTCCAAATTTGTTTCTCATTTATACTCTATATAGACTCACTGTATCAATTACAGTAGTGCCAGTGCCTACTTTGACAGATTTTTATCAGATTATGCTCCTTTTCCTATAAGATTAATCAGTCTGTAAGATACAAACTAAGGCATCACGCTTCTCAAATCGTGGTCATTCTACACAATTTCAAAGATCTCTCCTTGATGAGGCAATGAATACATAATTAGTGTCATGTAATGTAGGGAACAGCCTTGCTCTAAGCACAGAAGAGGCAACCATTACATAAATTTGATCATGAATTGATCAAATGGTTCCAGAAGACAAAGACTTGACTTTGGGGAAGAAAATACAGAATTTCATAATTTAAGAATAATGATTCTGCACTGTAAAATACAGCTTTACAGTTTTGCTATACTTTATATTGTATACTCAAAAGCCTATATTAACAGCAGCTCACAGACTCTGAATTGCAATGGTATGTTTTTCACAAAGCACCACACATGCATTCTAAGTTAATGAGGAAAAAAAACAACTGAAGTGCAGTTCTGAAGATGTAGACTCATGTTCAACAACACCACCTAATCATACAGAATATTTTGTGGTATATACAGATGCATTAAAAGGATCATACTGAGCGTGTCATAGTTCTAAAGTATCTTCCTTCCTGTGAGAGCATCCTTGAAAATTTACAGTCATTATTCTTTTTCTATTTCAAATCTGCCCAAACAGAACTACTTAAAATATATCTAACTTATTCAAATTGATGTTTTATGGTCCTTGCTAAGCCAGTCTTTTGCCATAAGTGCATTTATTCCAACTTTCTTCTAGGTAGCTCTTGGCTTTAGGTTCTATATAATAAATAATTTATGTAGTTCACAAAACTGCTTACCTATAAACACAACTACACAGAAGGAGATTAGCAAAGCCTTTGAAACTGCCCACAACTTCTGTAGGAATAAAAGAAATTTCTGCCAAAGAAGAGCTGAATACTCTCTAAGAGTTAAAGGAGGGGTTTTGAAAACAAAATTTGCTTGAGAACAGAAATGACATTAACAGAATCTTTAATCTTTGTTATTTAAACTTACTTACTGTACATTAATTTATACCTTAAGCAACTAAGATGCTTATGTATCTGAGACCTCAATAGCCCAGGGAAAAAAAGACAAGAAATACATACTGCATAAATACATAATGCTTTCAATAAATACATATAGCTTGTCAATGTTATCTTGAAAAAAGTTTACCAACCATAGTACACAGTATCTCTATATTCTGAAGATACTGAACAATATTCCTTCAAAGAATAGACAAGAATATGAACATACGAGTTTTCTGGCAATTGTCTATGTAAACAGGGGGGCTGTGGAAGCAACAGTGACCTAATTGCTGGTGAGATGTACACAGAAAAAAATAGTCCTGACGCAATATTAATAGATTTTACTTTAGGATTTGTTATTTTGAATTAGTTGCCAGATGAGGACTTTTCTTCACTGAAGTGAAATGAGTTAGAAGACAATGCACTGAGTCAATGCTGGGTTTTTTAATTTATTATTATTTATCTTATCATTTGGGCTAGAAAGGTTAATTCAGAAGTCTCAAGTCCCTGCAACTGGAGCAATTTTAATTAAATTAGGTTGCTCATGACTATGCTGTGCTGGGTCTTTAACACCTTCAGGAAAATCGATCCCACAACAGCCTGGGTATGTGCTCCAGCGTTCAACCACTACAGTGGTATTTATTTTCCAATTTTTTGGCTTCCAACTACTCACTCATCTCTACTCCTATCACTGGTCATCTCTGAGAAGAGCATGACTTCACCTTTTCTATATCCTCCATCAGTTTGTTGCTGTTAGCAACAAGGTCTCCCACTTCACCTAACAGATCCAATTCCTTTTGCCTCATGTGCTCCAGCTCCTTAACATGAGTGTGCAATCATTTCCTAATTTGGAGCCCCAAATCTGACAGTTTTTTGATTATTTGATTATACATGTTTGCAAAGACTGATTTTCATTTTTCTTTTGACTTTACTGTATTAAGTTTCATGGAATGTAACAGCTGAAAAGGACTGCTAGACCACTTTTACGTATTTTTATCTCACCTCAGATTTAGGACTTTCATCCTGGTACACAGAAAACATGCTTAATGCAACTTTTTTCCTTGTCTGTGGGAAAAAAAAATGCAGAATCAAATCTATTTAATATTTCTCTGCTTTTATTTACCCAGAATCATGACCATCATAAATTAACCTGGAGGTGGAAGCAACATACGTGAGCTATCTCTTCCTGGGAAGTCAGCTAATATATTAACAGAAAATGAACTCAACTTATTTCATTCGTACCTTGTTAAAAGAACAGTGTAGTGCCCAAATATTACTATTTCTACATTTGAAGATTTGTAGTTGTTTTCTCTAATCACTACTCATCACAGATCAACTTAAATGGCACTAACTTCTCAGACCACATCTACCAAAGAAAACAGACTGAAAAACTGAAAGCATGTGGAACTTGTCAATCTTTTCAGGACAATTTCATTTTTCTCAAACATTTCTGTGAAGAAAATCAAGACTGCTCTTTGACAGTGTTATTTATGTGCCTATACACTATGAGCTTCCAACAAGAACTGTCAAGTATTGGAGACCATTGTATTTCTTTAATACTAAATAATAAAAATAAAAGAAATTAACTCTCCAGCTTGTAACGGATTAAAATGCTTCCTTTTTGCAGCAGGATAAGCAACATTGTTTTTCTAAAGAAAGAGCTAGGCATTTCCAGTGACCACAAAAGAGTGGAAGAGAGGCTGGATGCACTTGCCTGTTCTCAGATTTGTTAGAGAGATGCGGCACTCTCCACGTGATCCTCAAATGGACAATCTGCACCTAAGTTTGGCAACTAAGAAAATCTTTGCTTCTCCTCCTTTTAATTGAATTGTTTTAGAACAAGTGTCCAAACATCACTTAAGAGTTAAATGAAGTATTGTAGAAAACCTGCAGAAAATAAATAAAATTTGTTCATGAAAGTGGAGTGTTTCTTTTAACCACAGTAATTTCAGTAGTTTTAAAAGATTTTGCCCTTAATGGGAAAATAAAGTGTTGTGGAAAAAAAAGACTTAAATATGATTTGCTAGTTTGATTATTTCTGTACAAATATCTACTCAAGGGAGTGCTGGACACACAGGTGCCCAGCCATGGCTTTCAATCACTTATTGAGTGTCTGAGACCTGCAGCTGTCTCTGAAGTCAATAGGAATAGCTGGTGATCAGTGCTCTTAAAATCAGGTCAGGTCTTCTATCTGATTACTTGGTAGCTTTAGAAATGCTTGTTAGTTGACAAGATATATGCAACTCAATTCATAGCGTCTTCTCCCCGCTTCCTTTTTCTTTCTTTTCCAGCACCATTGTTTCCTCTCAAATTCCCCCTCATCCTATATCCTTTCCCACAATCAGTGAAAGGAATATAATGCTATGCTAAATGCAAACAGCAGCAGATAAAGTAGACTTTGATATAGCAAATATTAAAATATATCCTTAATCCAAATCTCAGAAAGTTTGATCGTATCAAATCTTGTAGGTAGATGTTTGATTTTTTTCTGAAAGCAATGAAAATAATTAATTGTATACACACAGCAGGACTTCTGTTACTGAACTCAACAGAAACAAGATATTCTCTCATCTGTAGTTGCCACATAGCAGTTAATTTTAGGCACATACACATATCTTTGCAAGTACAATACTCTTGGTAATTCAATTTTTTTCTCCAAAATTTCTGTAATCTTTTTGTTTTTCTTCCCCTAACAGCAACAGAATAAGGAAGCCAAGTATTCCGCCTCTTACACCTCATCTTGTTTCTGTACTAGTTTTAGTAACAGGAATGAACTGTTTTCAGTAATTCTTGTGTGCCTGGATTTATGCAGATATAACAGGACATAACTTGACAAATCTCTACTACAGGAAAGGATGAAAGAAGAATTTTTACAACATCTCTCTTGAAAGCCAATTTCAATTTTCTAATCTTTATGTTTTCAGAAACTCTTCTAAGACATAAAAACATAAGTATACAGACTTTATTACAGACTCTTCAAAACTAATGGAATAGATTGCTTTTCTGAGGTCTTTTCAACAAATCATGCTGGCTGCCTCCTTATCGTTTCCATTTTTTTTCCCCCAGAAGACTGTCACTATCTTGTAGCACTATACTGACTAATACGTTCAACTTAGTAATTTTTAAAATGCAAGTGTTCCTTTCACAACAGTGAATGTCAGTCTTTCCAATGATTGCTGTTCAGTGTGTGTTTTAGTATTTGCAAAATTCTTATTCCCTGAAATCTAATAACCTTACAAGTACTAGAATTCTCCTAGCCAATTTGTTGCCACACCAATTTTCAGCTACCAAATCCATATTTTCCTATCCTCACATTCTCAAGTTTTGGAAGTATGCAAAATTAGAAACTAAATTTAAGTTGCTACAGATCATCTCACAAAGCTTATGCTGAAGTCAACCTCTCAGTGGTAACACTACCAGACTTTCTGACTTGCAGAATACAGATTCTGAGTATGATTTCAATAGTAATGCTGTTAAGTTTAACACAGTTGAATTATTCAGGGGCGAACATTTGTGGTAATCTCTCTTGGTGTCATCTGGAGGCCTTCCCACTCCAGATTAAAGAATATGTTGAGCAAGCAAACTTATATGTCCACTCAAGCATTTGAAACACCCACTCATTCCAATATAATTTTCAGGACCAAATTTTTCACCCTACAACCACCTGTGACATCTTACTGATAATTTCCTTTACTATTTACATATGCATGCAGACGTCAAACTGCTACTGTACTCTTGTGACAAAAGTCACATTTCACATAAAGTTTACAGAATCTTCTTTTTCTTCCTGTCCTCATCTGCAGCTGCAGATAAAGCTAACTTCTCCAGTACTAATATAAATTTCAGGAAAGAAGTTAGCACTAAGTAACCATTTGAAAATCTGCATAAATAGGAACGTTATTTTCATCAAATGAAAATAAATTTCTAACACACTGCTAATTTTTGTGTATGACCATACACAATGATCTGTACAATGATCTCATAATCCCTTGAAATCATAGTACTATCATTTATAGGAGTTTATGCATCTAAATATCTAAATTTTTTAAAAAATTGTTGGTTTTTTTCCTCTATTTTCCTGTGATTTTTTTTCCATTGGATAGTTTCCTGTTCATTCTTTTCCTCGAGTTAATTAGCTTTCTTATTTACAAGGAAACACCATACTTTATATATTACCATGAAAAGACCACTACTTTGGTAAAATATCAAACAGAATAAATTTGTAAAACTGTTGTAAATAATTTCTTTAAAAATAGTGCTGGGCATGTTTATCTTGGACACAGCTAAAAGTTTAAATGGCCATTAAATTAACATTCTCTGAAGAGTTACAAAAATGTTAAAATTTCTTTCAACTCCTGTGGGAAGGAAGAAAATAAGCACTGTTATTTCTATTTTATGGCTAAAGAAACACAAACAGAAGTTAAGTGACTTGCCTATAGCAATGCTGTGAATCAACATCAGTGCCAGGACAAAAATTTATGAGTTCTTTTTTCCTACCCAGAATGCTAGGACTGGACACACACTGCTTTTTAAAATATATACTATTTAACATTTATTACTAAAAAAATATACAGTGTGCACCTGGAATTGGATTAGTACAAATATGAGTTAATGGTTTATAGACCTTTGCTGTTAGGTAGACAGACAGAAATGCTAGCCTGGCTACTGAATTACAGCTTTAAAATTATTCATTTAAATCCAAATTAGAATTCAGCTAATCATTTGCCTTCCCTTCATGCTCCTCCTCCCCTTTTTGAAGGCGGCACTGTGACAATCACTGGCATTTGAAAATTACTGCATTGGGTGGTCTTGATTCATAAATGTAGCTATATTTTGTATTTCAAACGCAGCACTAAAATAGCTTCTGCTAACATCAATTTATCATTTACAAATAACGTTATTTTTCCACCTGTAGCCAGCAGTGACAGCCTGACATGAACAGCAAGACGGAGATTCAGAGGCAAACAGGCAGATGAGAGAAAAAAGGTAAAAACAAAACAAGGGCAAAGGAAATTAAAGTTTTTTGTGCCAGAAGTCTCAAAGATGGTTGGGATTTAAACCCTCCTCTGTGTCATACTACAACCCCTCAACTACCACATACTTTGCCCTGAAGGCCCTAGTGCCCCATTATCCCTTTTCTTAAGCTGATCCTTTCCATTAGGTAACAAGAATAAGTTCAAATTGCAGTTGGTTATGTCAAACCCTTGCATGGATAACCATCCAGAGCTAACTCAAGTGTATGTGCAGTGTAACACATGTACAGTAAAATAAGTAGTGAAATTCTTTCTTGACAACTGAAAAAGAAAAATGCAAGTCCAGGTAAAGATGCAAAAGTGGTACTGAAATTCTATCAGTATAGAAGGAGGAAATTATATTAATCTTGTTAAAATGCTTATCTGAGTAACTTATCCAATCAGTTTGAAACACCAGCTAATCAATGACGTGGTGATAGCACAGTTTCAGTATAGAGCAGTCTACCAAATGCACAGGAGTTACAAGACAGTGCAGCCTTGTGGTACTACTTCTATTGGCCTGAGTAGTGCACTTATCTGCAGGAACTGCATCTCCCTAAAGTATACCCTAAGATACCACACACAGCAATAACCTCTTAACTTCTTCATGGAGATCAGCTAACCAGGATTTTCTGAGTGCCAACTCACCGTGAGATAGAATGAGGGTCAACAGGGTGGCCAAAGGAACAGTGCTTTGCCAATTTAGCGAAACAAACTTTTAAGCTCCTTTTGACTTTGCATCTCTCCCCTCCACTTCTAAACCGATTATTTTCTCATCCTGTCAGAAAATCATTACACACCAACTTAAAAAGCTGCAACAATCTTAGAAACTGTCTTTTTCATCATCTCTAGATCAATAATACCAGATACTTTGCTTTCATTTGTTTATGAAAGGCTAACCCAAACTGTTTATATATTAAGCATTTAAGTACTAATACAAGACTTTATAACTTTGGGGTTTGGTATGTAAGGTTTGATTAAGCACTTGAAATGTTTGTAGAAGTGAATAAAAATCAGCAGATCATTACAATGGAACTGCTCAAGGTTGTCTTTATTTTGCCTAGATTCAGGTACACTCAAATTGTGATCAACTGACAATAAAGAAGCACCTATGTAAAACTTATTTATGAAGATTGCACTCCCTGGTGTTGGTCAAAAACCTCCTTGTCTATGCAGACTGTGTACATCTGAATGGAGGCACCATGACTACAGAAGTTATTCTGACAGATCTCAAAAGACTTACTGACTGTCCTAAGTACTGCAACCCCAAAACACTGCTTCCAGCGCCACTGACTGACCGTAGGGCACTGCTTTCTACCAGACAGCCAGAAGCCCTGGGGAACAAGGCTGACCCCTCACAGGGTGCACTGCTCAGCCAGAAAAACAAGCAAGCAAGCTAAGATGACAAAATCCATCAAAACTGAACTCCCAGTTTGACTAAATTGAGAAAACAGGATGAGTGACAGCGTAGTAAAATCTTACTGCAACTGATGCCTGCCTCATCTTCCAGGTGAAATCATTACTATTTCTAAATATATTTTTAATAGGAAAAATGCCTCATGGAGGTGGAAGAGGGAAAGGCAATTCTGAGCTGAGAAATAGCTTGCAGTTAATCATGAGGGCAGTTGTTTGGGATTTCCTCTCTCTTGTAAGACTCTAATATCTTTCATATCAAACACAGGATGAAACAATTAGTGGAATTCAGCTAGCTCTGCACACAGATGACTCACTTCAGAATTACACAAATACAGCATTAGGATGCAAGTTACTATTAATGTTCTCTATGCAAATATTTTAGAATTTCCTGAGGCAGAATGCTGTAAAAAGTAGAGCCCAGTAATGACAAGCTACGCTGTACAGATGGCTGTGTAGTGTGTTAAAAGTCCTCTCAGACACACCACCCCTCACACAAAAATTTTTCTTAAAAAAAAAAAAATTATTTCATAACTTTCTTTCAGCAGGAAGGCTAAACAGCTTTGCTTTACAGACAAGTAGGTGAGGAATGTAAAATTACATTAAAAAGATTTTATAAGAAAGGAGGCTGTAACTTTTAATACATTTTTGTACGTATTATAAAGGATTCTTTCCCATTTGACCTCTCTTTTTCAAACCAGCAGCATAGCAATCCACAACAGTGCCACTATAAAAATAAAGAAAGGAAACATTAAACATCCAAACCAAAAAAAGAGGTGGCAACTTTCATTATTACTGACATTGACCTTACGGAAATACAAATACCTGCCACAGAAGGCAGTCCAAGTATCCCATGAACACGCATATATAATTCATTTCACAGCACCTCTTGAATACAGTTCTTCACCTCATTATGAGTCCTTCAAATTTAATTATTTCATATTTTACATTACTTTCCCTGTTATAAGATAAAAAGTTATTTGGCAAGCCGCCTGCTTTGATCAAAGTATCTGATGTAAGAGAGAAAGAAATAGAAAATTGAGTATGAAATTCTTTGGCAGCAAAACCAAAGTGTGCATACGTATTCTAGATTTCTTAATAGCATTATTTATATTAATGTCTGTTCTTATACAACAGCAAGTATTTGCCTGCACTTTTCCTTTGTACTGTTTTAGCCCCACTTATCCTTGCACCTGAAAATAATGGGCATAAATTGAAGCACGATTCTATCAGAATTTCATCAACAGACATCTGAACCAGAGAAAACAAAAGGCAATAGAAACAAAAAGGTTCTGAAAATGCCAACGTATCTGCAAACAGCATTAATGCTTATCACAGCTCTCCATATTTAAGATTTCTTGTAGTTTTCCATCTCTGTAACCCACCTCTGCTGAATGCAGGATGTAGACTGAATTAATTAGCAAAAAGGGAAGCATCTCTGTGGTTCAGTAAGGGTATTGCAGAAGTGATGTACAAGACTTTATTTAGATATGGTGCAGAACCGCTAACCAGACTCTCAGTCTCACTTAGGACTTTCCAGAACACACAGATATATTTGGAATACAATGACTTGAGATGAGCAGAGCCAAGGTAACTCTGAGCATCAAGAGGGCTTTCCTAATTTTTACCAAGAGCAGTCTTACCCAGACTGTCCAGGATCAACAATGTTTTGATTGTTTTAAAGATATCACTCTACATTCAAATGTACAATAGTTCTCCAGTGGACTAAGCCATTGAAGCTGTAGATCTCAAAGGAGTATTTTGGATTGCTAATCTATCTGCCTGAAAACGATGATAATTTGTTTTATCTGGCAATACAGAAAGTAGAGATAATTAAGCTTTTTATACAACTAATAAAGAATACAGGCAAAAATATGCATGACTCTTGATGTGGAGGAAGACTTTTTGTCACATGTTGTTGCCACATGATAGATGACAGCAGAGGGGTATACCATGACATAGACCTGCTGAAGCACATCCAGGGAAAGGCCACAAAAACGATCCATGGAATGGAACTCCTCTCCTATGAGAATAGGCTGAGAGAGCTGGGGCTGTTCATCCCGGCAGTAAGGTGACCTGATAGCAGCCTTTCAGAATCTAAACAGAGCCACAGGAAAAAAAAGGGACAGACTGTTCAGCAGGGTCTGTGGCAACAGAACAAGGGGAAATTGCTTCAAGCTCAGGAAGAGTAGATTTAAGCTAGACATAAGGAATAAAAGGATATCTTTTACAGTGAGGGAGGTGAGGCACTGGAACAGGTTACCCACAATTGTGCTTGATGTCCTGGAGAGTTTCCAGGTGAAGCTGGGAAACCCAGCCCTGGGTTTCCTGATCTATCTGTCCCAGTTCATTGAAGGGAGTTGGACTATATGGCCCACAGAGGTCCCTTCCGTGATTCTACGAGAAAATGGTGTCTGACAGGAAAGTGTGTATGAAGCAAAGGTGTGGAACTGAATTCCTCCACGTGGCATTGCAGCCATTGATATTCACTGATGCATGGTGAACGTTGGTGGAGACCAAACAGTGGATATGAGTGCAGTGAGGCAGTAGGTGGTAAATTTCAGCAGGGGGTAACAACATGTCACCTCTGCTCATGTAGATTTTTACAGGAATGTTGACTTCTGTTCATCACTGGAAAAAATTAATAGCCAATGGTGGTGACTACATTGAAAAATAGTTTAGTAGCTGAGAATTCCTTCTATCAAGGTATGTTATTCTGCTCTTTGTATCAATTGTGGTTTCCATGTAAATAAACAGGAGACATTACTTTTGGAGCAACCTATGTACTTGTGATCATCTCTGGTGAAAACTCCAGAGTTATACAAAAATCAGTTTCAATAGTCGCTCTAAAATTTTAATATTTTGCACATATCAATATGGAATTTTAGCTTATAGTGGCAAAAAATGTTCTGTGCATGCCCAAGAGCGTATTTACAGGTTCCAAAATATACGTGGTTTAAGGTTCTTTTCCTACAACACCAGGAAATTCCTCTCCCAGCAGCAAGAATTGAGAGCTTAATAAATAGATAAATAAATAACACCTGAATGTGCTTTTGGAAAATACTTCTGTACTGAGAAAGATGCTTTATCCCATTTAGAAGCATACTAATATTCACACTGGTGAATTTTCTAATACAAAAGATTCACTAGTTACAGTAAAATTGCATTTATCAGTATAATTTTCTATATGTATAATATCTGCAAGATCTGTACCTTACATGAAAGACAAAAAAAAAGTATATATTCTGTGTAATACCCACTGGAACACAAAGAAAATATTAGGTGGTGGGGTTTTGGTTTTTTTTTTTTTTTTTTTTTTTTTTTTTTGGTTGTTGTTTTTTGTTTGTTTGTTTTGTTTTAAGTAGAGAACTTGATTAAGGGTCCATTTGCAATTTTGTGAAGTGCAGGCATAGTAGAACTCATTCAGTGTGGCCAAATATTACCTTCTTCTGATATTTCCATCCTTTTAAATGAATGCTTTTCTGTGCGTTGTATGCACAGATTCTTGTATATGCCACAAATTGGAATCATTTAGCCAAAAGGTACAGATACAGAGGAACTGGTCTAACGCCAAGAGCTATGTACTATGCTGTTAGAGGGTGTTTAGAGAGGAACAGAAATTCAGAATCAGAGATGTACCTATTTGCAATGAGCAATTAAAGAAAAACCATCCACCATGCACCACAGCCATCACTAAATCACACTCAACAAAATTCTAATCCTGTCTCCAGCCTAACAGAGAGATTTCCAGCATTTTTAACCACATAAATTTTCTGATGCATGTCTGCTTTGGATTATATGTCTTATAGAGATAACCCAGGAATTCAAGTGAAAGAGGATGAACACCAAACCAGCAAAAGGGCTAGCTACAAATTTCTACAAACAGTACTCGCGCTAAAACATTCAAATAAGCACATTTTATTTTAAGCCATAACCAATATGCAATGACACACTCTGGAAGCAACCTCTATCCTTGATACTTTGCCTTTGAAGAAAGTTTTATTTTTATCTTCTCCAGAAGTATTCAAAAACTAAGACCCTTCCAGAGTTGAAAAAAATTGCCTTGCTCACCATCCCAGCTCTGCTGGAGCACGCTGCTCTATTGCCCCAGTGACTGCTCATTCCCCCAGCAAACTGCTGACACTCTGAACTTCACCCTTACAACAACAAGCAAGCTGAGAGCATTCAAAAATCAAATGGAAAGACAATAAAAATGTATAGTGAGAATAAACAATGAGAGGAAGGGAACTGCAAAGATTCTGCCTCTGTTTTAGGTTTTTCTGGCCAAAATGAAAGCCTTATCTCACTTCTAAAGTCTATCTCATTATCTAAAGTTCATGTAGCATTAGCAAGGTCCAAATTCAGACACAGAAGCAAAAAATAAAAATGTCTGCTATTTTTTCTATTGATGGGGGTAGGATCTGTCTTCGATGAAGGAAGAGCTTTCCTTCAGGGAGCTGCAGGGAATATCTTGTTACTTATACTGGCGTGAGTCACAGAACCTCTAAATATCAGCACAGAATTCCAAACCACACAACATCATAAAATCAATTCCTACATACAGACTTAGTAGCATGAACCTGTGTTGTATGAATATAAAATTTGCTTCCTCTCTGTGACTTTCATTTTACTGTGAAGACAGATTTGAATATTGTGCGTAAAGACCCTCTGGAGTCATCCTTGCTCGGCCTGCGGTAAATATGCCATTATTATTTCAAAATACTAAATTTCACAATAGAGAATACATAGAACATTTATGCTGAAGAAAGAGAGTGCTTGCTGCATTATTATTTTTCTTATAAGTTTCTTTTGCATCTTGGTTCCCAGAGAAAGCTTGTAAACATTAAACTTTCAAAAATAAGAATGTATTCACCAGCTTCCTTAACAAAAAGTTAGAAATGTTTCCTTTGAGCTATACAAATCACTCTTTTTCACCTGCAAACAAAAGGGAATTACAAAACACTAGTGAAAATAAGTATGGCAGTGTAAAATTAAAATTTAAACGGATTTATTTTCAGCATTTTTTATCAGAATAGAGCCAAGGAATTTAATAGCTAAGAAAAGTAGAAATTTTGTCCTGCTAGTAAAAAGCCCCAGGCAGTGTTTTAATCATAAGATCACATCTCTGCTTTACCATGTCACTTGAAAGGCTGTATCGATAAGTACAAATGACTCTGAGCAATTAACATTAATTAATGTTCTTAATTAAAAGTCTAGACAAGCCAGACCTCTTTCCCTGGAATGTTTTTGCTAAACAGTTAATATCTGTGGACTTCAGGCTTGGTGATGGTCTAGTAACACTTGACAAGTTCTCCTGAATGAAGCACTTAGAGCTTGTTGAAGCTTTGTGTTAACTTTGCACCTGCGTGGGGCCCCCAGCCTCCAGGAGGCCGTGTGGATCAAGTGCCTCTATAACCGTGGTTAGTCATCTGTATCAGAATCACAGCAGACTCCCTCATAACAAAGTCTCTTTTTTGTTGTTAATTAAGACAGTACCAAAAAAATAAATAAATAAATAAAGTTACTTATTCAGTCATGAGGACTGAATGCTCCCAGTAGGTAGTCTTTTCACAATTCAATTTCCCTGATGGGACTCGAAGAGGAAATGAAACAACAAATTGTACTCTTGATGATCTAAGCAGAAGCTGCAATTCCACAGGGAGTCCTGCTAGGTCAATTAGTTCATCATGCTAACAGAATAGCAATCCAGAAACCAGTGTCCCACCAACAAAAGTTTTAAAAATGGAAGTTCAATGCCCAGTTGTAAGACAGCCTCCAGTAGATATTATTGTTAGGTTCAGTAAAAGCACATTTACAGAGTATAAAAATAGGGCTGCAACACTGAAAAGCGAGGGGGCTACTCCTGTCCTGTTAGACTCACTCATGAATGCAGCAAAAGCAGTCCACCTTTGTGAGATCCCTAATGAACACTGACTGTACAAAAGAAGTTCATCTTATCAGAATGTTTCCTTCTTAAACTAGTTAAGAGGTGAGTACCTTTAAGAAAGCGTTTTTCTGAAAAGTCAAAGTACAATGCTGCACCTGTTTTTGTTTTGTTTCTTTTAACATGACGGAATATTCTGAAGATGTAGTGTTATTGAATGGTCTGCACTTACTGCATGCTAATGTTTTACGAATACAAATAACAGTACCTTTTTCTTAGAATGCCATATTATAAGTAACAGCCAGCTTTCAAACTTGTTTGTTAAAGCAGTACTTCAAACAAATACATGCTGCTTTTTCTTTTTCATTTATCCTTTTTTTTTCCCCCACTATATTTGGAAGAAAACCTTGATATTTCAGTAATAGTTTTATAAATAGCAAACACTGTTTTTGAAGCCAGAAAAATATGTTTCAAAAGTAAGGATGGTCCAGTACACTGTTTAAACCTCAGACTTTCATGAAGAGTTCAGTGAATGTCATCAAAATATTCAAGGACTTATGCTGTTTTCTTTATGTATACAATCTGGATTACAAAAAACTCATTTATACCAACTTCACAGGGGGACTCTGGGATTAACAATTCTCTGATGTTTGGGAACAGAAAGGACTATGAATTCCACATAGCTGTATTCTTTTCCGCCACAAATACTGAGGTAAGATATTTATTTCACTCAAGCCAAACACAGAGTAGTTAAAATGGCAGATTATAAATGTAATAGGATTGACAACAAAGTACTGTACTCCCTCCAGCAAAGCTTCTTAAAATATTCCAAGTTTTACAAAAATACTATCTTACACTTTTTTTTCTTTTTTGCACTGGTCACAGTTGTAAACTAGAAAGTATTTAAAAAAGTGTTATTCTTTTTCATTTATTTTACTGCTATCAGCTACTGCAATATTAGACCTTGGTGCTTTATTTACAGAACTCCCATTTTCAAAAGATAGCACTGCATAATGAGTACACAAATGCATTTCAAGAGCACATCTTGAAAGCTGTTTTTGTAAAGTGCCTTCTGGTTGCAATATTTGAATGTACTGTATGCTGACAGTCAGTAGGGACAACAACACAGATGTGCTTTGTTTGGCTCCTAATGGATTCAGTCCCAAAGAGAGAGAGAGTCCAAAAGAGAGAGAGAGAAGAAAATTTAAGCTTTACCTTTTTATGAAACTCTGATCATGCACACTCTTTCTCTCTAGTCGTGTGAGTTGAAATAGAACAGAACAATAGTACTCTATATATGAGAGAACGCATTCTTGTCCCTCTCGAAAGAATGATTAAAGCTGATTTCTTCTCAATGAAATCTATCTTTAGGTTATTATATTTAATTTTCAATGTGTTAGGAACACTTAATTTAATTTTAATTAGAAGGTATGCACAGAAATTTTTAAGTTGCGCTGTCTGTCTGGAAATAACATTTTCATTATCAGTTGCATGGATTTTTTAGAATTTAATTAGCTTCTAGAATTCAAAACAAGAATTATTCATCTCCAGCACCCTGACGTAATTTGAGCAATTGTACAGTATACATACATGCGAGTTTAAACGAAATCACAGAACACGATGCATCTTAAACTCTTCACTGGCAGTTGCAGTGTTAACGGTCACTGGTAAATGGAGTGTCAGTATTTTTGTTGTGAAGAAGATAGCAGAGCAGCACTTTTGGAAATGAGAATCTAATTTTGCTCAGGAAATCTGTATTTTGATCCAAACACCACCAGAACATCATCACACAGATCTGACCAATCACATAACTGCTTTGATCAAAACACTAGGAGTAGAAAATAAAGTAACCTAACGTGAACAACTGCTAATGATCATGCTCCATGCAAACCCTGGCTCTGAGAAGACATTTGTTGTTTAGCACATCACTTATCTTGTAAAGAGGAAATGGTGCTGACTGTAATCCCTTTTGTAGGGTGCTCTGGCAGGAGGACTGGTGTGACAAGATGATGAGTAGAATGTAAAACTGAGGTAGACTACAAGGCTAGTGCATAAACTTACACGTCGTAACAATTTCTTTTGCATCATGCTTTGCTGTCAAGAAACTGTGTCAGGAGAAACTGAGAATACAAGCCAGTGTCTCATGTGGATCAATGGAGTACGTAAATATAATATAAACATAATCACAGTCCTAAAGTTTTACAGATGCCAGCAAAGAAGCAAAAAATAATATCCCTGAAACTTGTGTGAAAGATCTTGCTAACAGCAGTTTATACCAATAATTCATATCAAATGACTGTTTGGTTTACATATTTAAATATTGATGCTTATTCATTTTTCAAACACTACAGTAAAAAGTGGAGTAGTAACCTTATTTTAATTGCGTTTATCCTAATACAAATAGTTATTCTCTCTACTATATATATAAATAAATAAAAGCATAAATTATCTTCTCTACTAATTCTTATAAATTTTCTTACAAGGAGGACAGATTTCATGAACCATAAAAAGCCTTCTATCATTATTGGAGGAACATGCAAGTGTCCCTTACAACTGATAATACTTCCCTATGACAGCTGTCAGAGGCACCAATTATTGCCCTATAGCCTTCACATTTGTGTGCCTATTAACAATTATTAGCTCACTGAACTTTGGATGATTGCTTTATTTCTATCTACAAAGGATTCCATGCTCAAAACATCTGTCTGAGAACCCCTTAAACAATGGTTTGAAAACATCTCTCTCAGATTTCAGACCATCAGTCAATTGCCTTTGGCATCATTTTAAATGAGGGTTAATCCATGCGGGTAGTTGCTCTAAATAACGAGACAGTTGTATGATGTTGGCTACTTAATTAGAAAATGCTTTAGGTCCTAGATTCTCAGCTGTTTAACAATAAACATCATTTCACCTGATTGTGGACTTCAAGTTCAGTCTAACATGCAGAGGTCCTAACGAACATCCTGTTTAATGCCCCCTAACTTGTCAGATCAGTTGACAGAGATAACAGCATCAATGCAACAGACTTCTGTAAACTCTGTGTAACACATAGTATTGTGTTGTAGAGCATGAAAAAAATTGTTCTACAAATACACTTTTTTTCCTGGTTCGAGCATCCCAAAGTACCATGTTGAAAAACTGGAAAAGGGAGAACTAAATGAGACAAAATCGAGAAAGCTCTGTGATGACAATACTTCAGATGTTCAAACTGCACTCCACAGAAGTTCTGGAGGTTAATTGAATACTGACACTATTAAAAATTTAAAAAGAAGATCTTATACTTAGAACATGAAGATAAAAAATAAATAGAAATTGGAAAAGCCTACTGGGGGAAAGGCTTTTCATAGTCTTTGCATGAACAATGCTTCTCTTTTTATAGAATTTCCTTTTTAATATCCTTTTTAAAAACATGTTGAAAACCACTTAGATACTGAAGAACACTATACTACCTAATGCTGAAATTTTATGATTCTGACTTAAAATGTCCAATAAAACTGTCTTCAATAAACAACCACCAGCTGATACATATAAAAATGTAATATCTTCTTCAAAAAAAAAAAAGTAAGCATTATGCCAAAATGTATCACCTATCATGTTTATTAAGTGGGATTTCTCTTGGTGGTCTAGGGCTCTTCTCTGTTTTGTTGTCTGCTCCACATCCATATCACACAGCGCTCCCATTGTTCACACAAAACATTTCATGCATCAAGAGTATTGTGAAGGCTCTTGGATGAGTCAATACATTGTACTCATTTACTTTAAGAAAGGACTGAAATATTGACATAAACAACAGCTTGTAATGCTGATATAATTTCATAATACTATAGAACATATTTGCATTTGTTACCAGATAGTATCATGATTATCATGTTACTTAGGTTTGCAAAGATTTCAACGTAAGAGACAGATTTTATTCCCTGAATTTATATTTTCAACTTTGAGTCAAATGTTATCTCCAAAAAAGGTGTGCGAGAGTAGAAGGAAAAAAGCAATTTGTACAGACTCAGTAAAACTCAGTAATATCTATTTTTACACAACTATCAGTAAAGCACAGAAATAAATGAGGTCCTTTTTTGTGATTTCAATGCAAGTAATCTGACCTGGGCTACTGGATTTGCCACATCCAAATCCCATAGCTCCTCATGCATCAGTCTCAAATGGGACTTACACAAAGTTTACTGGCAGTCAATGATAGAAATGCGTGGTCACACGAGATTGCCATGTAATTCCATTCCTTTCAGTCTTGAGATAGCTTTACAGTTAGGAATTAGTAAAACCACCCTTCTCTCTCTGGCTCTAACATATTTACTTGTGTTTTCCTTTTCCCTATAAAATAATCAGAATTCTGTTAAAGACGAACATGTTTCAGAAGTGCCCATACTGCCTTTCAGCCAGGATTGGAACCAGAGAGTTTATCCAAAACTTTTCACATGATATTTTTAAAGAAGCAGAAGAAAAAGAAAAGAAATCTGTACTAAAATGATTTTGCTTTAAGAAAGTTAGACCAAAATGCAAAGCACTAAATAATGTTTTAACAAAGAAGTGTCAAAATACTTCTTGAATTCAGAAATGTTTGTGGGTGAAGAATTACTGAGCAAAACACTACACTAGTTCTTTTATTCTATGCATAAGTATCCTCTGCAGTACCATAGCAACTTTTTGATGTATTTTTCAAAAGGTTTTTCAACTCAACCTACCAGGTGGTTTTAGGGACTCAAATTAATGTGCTGAAGCCGTGTGCCAGCAGTTATCAAAGAATTCGTGGCATGCATCCTAATACTCTCACTGTGTGATCAGTCTGCTTCTATATTTGTGTGCATATATATATGTGCATTTTCATATTCATGATCAAAATCTTGTGACACTGCAAATAAAATAGTATAGTATTTTACTACATTTATGTACGTAACAGTGTCACACTGACTGAAGCTTTTCAAGCAAATACACCAACTGAATTCATTAGAGCAGCTTGAAAAGCAGGCTTTTCAGTTTCTACCGTCTAACAATGTATGCCTTCTGCAAAAGAGATATGAAGTTTGGTTAAATTCTAGAACAATCAGTTCATATAATTAAACAGGTTCAGGTTTCATTAAATTGCTTCAGGTTTCATTTTCCACCAAAGAGAGTTTTATTTCCTTCAGGTATGTGTTTTATTGAGAAACGTGCCAGCAGACATGAAGATTAGTGTATAGAGATTACAGGAGATTCTCTTAATTTGGCTGGCTTTTCTTTCTGACAAGGGATGGAAAAGGGAAAGAGGAAAAAGCCCTAAACTGCTTTCCATCTGCATGGGAAGTGGCTGCAGGATTCTCTTGCTCTTGCTTTAGATATTCTGTTCTTACACTGAAAAATATTATTAATCTTTTCTTTCTTTGTATCTAAAGTAGTCTTCATATAAAAAGACTGCTAAGTTCTCTTAGCTTTAAAGGAGAAATCCAAGTATTTATTTGAACTGGCTGGGCATTACCTGCAGTCACAGGATAGTAGTGTGAGAGCCAAACAAAAGTTCCATGTGAAATTATTTCTTGAGATGTAAGAAAGAATGGCCTTAGTAGGAGTCCATAAATAGAAATTTCATCCAAATCGAAAACAATATATATAGTCAACTTTCCTCAACTTCAGTTTGAACAGCGATGGGAATGGAAGAAAGCTTCATGACACCACATGAAAACAATCCCTATGGAGCCAAAAAATTGAAAAATTTGATTAAATCCTGTAACAATGAAACTTCTGGTACACAACACAAGAAGCAGCAACTAGACCAAGCAACTTTCTGGAAAGTCTTTCTCCAGCACCAAAATAATTTCAACTCTTAAAACTTCTTAGAGAACAAAACTCTTAGTGAAAGAAGGTCTACACCACTGAGATGTGACCAACATATTTTTAAGTGGAGGTCAACTTGGTTTTACTGCAGCCATACTCTGTTACGCAGTGATTTATTTAAGAACATCTCTGCTACCATTCTATAATATCTGTGCACCTGTGCTAGAAGTTTTAATTGTCAACAAACATGGTTAAGTATCTGGGAGCAAAATCTACTGCAACACCAATGCATCACAATCTCCCAACTGTGTCTTTGCAGGTTCATCAACTGACATAAAAACCTTTCATTTCAGTTTATTCAAGTAATTTAGCTCAATGACCAGCTCATCTAAAGCTGGACAACTAGATGATGAATGTTCACTTCCAAAGCTGCATTTATTTGGAATGGTAGACAACAAAGCTTACTAGTTCTAAGAACTTACAGGGCAGAGTACTCAGAATTCAAGCCACTATGAATAAAACACTGAAAACAAATGTCTCTTTTTTATTTTTAGAGATAGTTTACAAACTTTTATCAGTAAACACAATTTTAGGAAACCAGTTCTCTGCATTTTAATGCAAGTATAAGTTTTATCAGAGGTATTACATTCAGATATATCCTATTAGTGTTTACAAGCTTAAGGTGTTTTCTTCACAAAATGTGTGAAAAGGCAAAAAAAATTCTAAATTTCATATCAGTGGACTTCAAGTACTCCTACCAAATGGTTTGAATGGAGACAGACACGCTAGAGATTAAAGTCTATACCTATAAATGGGGAATTAGGCATCTCAATCCCATTCAGCTATTCACTGTACTTTCTGTTGTTTCTGGCTGCTCCCAATACATGCTCTATCTTTTGTCAAAGTTTTCTATTTGTCTCCAAGTATTTTTACTGTGCAGTTGTCATTTCAAACTAATGGCAAAGATTTCCTGAAAACTGACTGCAGGTTGCTGTAGGTATGTGTAAATGTCTTAGGGGACTCTCCACTTCTATTGCATACAGGAATTCACTTTCCACTATCAACAAGGGTTTTTGCCTGCAACCAGCTCATGAAAGTTGTAATGCCAGAAAGCTGTATGGAGATCATACTTAATATAAGAGCTATGATTTCTCAGCAGATAAGAATTCCAAGTACATGAGGTTGCACTCCAGAGCCAGGCTGAATAATTAGACCCCCACAAAATAATGATTTTTAGGCTTCTCCCAGTGTCCTGATTAGTATACAATTGCTGTGGCTTATAAAAGAGCATGAAACAGAGAAAGAGAGAAATAAAGGCAAGACACGACAAACACAGTTCTTAACAAACATGTAACTATACTTGGTAAGAACTATTTTTAAGAGGAGATGTAGCAAAAAATATGTAATCAAAGCCTGTAAGATTGTTTGGACAAGTAAAGATCCCAAAATATGAAGGTACATTTGTTTTACAAAAACAGGTCAAATGGGATTAAGCCAGAAATGCTACCTATTAATTTGATTAATATAATGGGACAGAACCACAAAGATTTTTTTCTTAATTTTTAGTAGCGAATTTACTTGAGAAAGTGTACAATTACATTTGTATGCCAAGAAAATTGGAATGTGCAAAATATTATTGACAGAGTTATATTCAGTTTTGGTTCCAGACAGCAAAAGGCCCTAACAAATTTTAGACCTGTGCATGTACAAGAATTATTTAAAAAGGTCATGCTTACTTGAGCTTTCTCTGTTGGATGAATATCATAGCTATTCATTTTTATTATAGATCTTGAAACTCTATTCCTACCTCAATCTACAGAAATATGTAAAAATATACAAAGTCTGTATTTACAGCTGTTTATATGGATATCCAGTCACTATCAGTTTAGATTCTGAACTGAACTGATAGCTCAGAACTGCAGAAACAGACACTTGGGTGAACAAAAATAGCTTATCTGGATGTTTACAGAATACTGCTAAAGACTGTAATTGTTACACTGGGATCTAATTATTTGCAGCTTTTGTTTAATAACAAACAGAGTGAAGTTCATGCTACACTTAATCCAGTCTCACTGTGGGCTGCTGAAAGCAGCCTTTCTATGCAGTGACCACCCATGTCCATCCGTCCAGCCACTTCTTTGCACCAGGTCTGGCAAACATATGGCCACTCAGATCAGAATGCTGAGCCAGAGAAAATCTAACCATGTTTTCTTTTGGGATTGTCTGAAGATCCAACTCAGACTGGTGAAGGATGCTCTATTTCCTGAGCATTACCTTCTAGGAGCAATGTGATTCTAGGTAAGATCCACCACCATCAGAAACTACAGCCCCAGCAGCACTTAACCAAAAAGCAAGCCAAATTTGGCTGCAGAAGTACATGACAGTAAATCACACGGATGCAGGATCAACTGCAATGATGTGCTAATGCATCCCATACTCATAACATTATCCACTGAAATGATGCTCATACACATAAGCATTACAAAACCATCCACTCTGCTTCAGGACCACACTAACATACGTCCTTTTTTTTTTTTTTTCTGACATCTACCATAAGGCATAATGTTCAGCTAATACTTGTAGACTTAAATCTCAAGTGAGTGCCTAACCTCTTCCAGTTCTTTACCTGGTTATATCTTGCTGCCAGAATATCTAATAGTTTTAGAGGTTTTGTTTTTGTTTTTTGTTGTTGTTGGTTTTTTTTGTTTGTTTGTTTTTTGTTTTTTTGTTGTTGTTGTTGGGTTTTTTTGTTTTTTGTTTTTTGTTTTTTTCATGAGTAAATAAAACATATGTTGTGAATTGTTTCTACCAATAAGCTGGAACAAAATACCACATTATCTTGACCCACAAGTGTCTGGATTTAAGCCAGTATACTCATAGGGAAAACTTATGGAATAATCAATAAAGGAGTAAAGAGAGCACAGCATCTTCTCCAGAGGAAAAACAGAGGGCACAGAGCAATTAAATAAACATGCCAATAACAAGAACAGAAAAACTCAAGTGGAAAAGGAAACCAAAAACATATTCTCTCAATAAAACTCGCACTAGAGTAGAAGACAAATACAGTCTAACTTTTTGTATTCAGCCGTATTCACCAGTAACAAGCTGGTTCCAAGCATTACATGCTATCTATCAGCCCTTACAGAACAATATAAGGAAAAGAAAATGAGCAGTAACCAAGTATCCAGTGACCTGTCGTTCACTTACCTGACAGCTTGCCCTGATCTAGGCTGGTTAGCTTCTAGGGGAAAAATGGCTTTTCTCCCCTTTGATATACTACATAGGAATTCTTAAGCTCTCTCACAAGCTCTGTTCTTGAAAGAGATTACTTCCATCTCTAACCACTGCCCACTGAGGACACTGTCAATATGTCCACAAGAACACAACTACATTACTGTTATCACCCAATCTCTCTCTCTCTCTCTCTCTCTCAAAAAAAAAAAAAAAAAAAAAAAAAAAAACAACCCACACCCACAAAACTACTCATGTCCGGCACACACAAAGCAAACCAGCACAATGACACTAATGCTTATCAAGTAATTCGGATTACAGATATAGACAAAAATGGTAACAGTCACTACAGATTTCTAAATATAGAAAGACACTGCAGTGAAAGCTAACTTCAAAAATGGTAGGCTTGCTAACATGAACTGTAGCAAGCTTATTCTATTCTGCACTTGCAGAGCCGAAGAAGGAAAACCATGATGAGCTATCAGACCAAACACCAAATAGGCAATGGTGTACAACACCAAAAGCCTCATCCTTATGCCAATTAAGTTGTGACACAAGAACAGTGATTTTAATGGGCTCAGAACAAGATCCCTGTAGGAGCTGCTGTCATCAGTGACCCAAATCTCATCAGTGACCCAAGAACTCAGTTGCTTTGCTTGAAGCAGAAAGCTGGTGTCCTCTTCACTACTGCCAGAAGCCCTCCTACTCATAGAAATGAATTTTTCAGGGATATTTTCTATGTACGTATACTTATACTCTGAGTTGTACTCCTCCTTAGAAGTCTCTACAAAGATAAAGAAACTTTTTGCATATATACAATGACAGTCCTCTTATGCAGTTTTTTAAGAATACATCTCACATATTGAAAATATTCTGCAGGATTTAGAAGTACATCATATATTATTCAAGGAGAGTCTGATCCTAAGTATAAAATGCAAAAGATAGTGTAATTCGTACTTCCAGTTTCTCTACAGTTAATGCATGCAATACCTACAGTACTCACGAATGAGGAAAAAAACAGCTCAGTACCTACTTTCCTGATTTTGGCCATATATTTAAACAATCATTACCAATTTCAATCACTTAAATAACTAGAGTCCCAAGGAGGTGCATTGGAAATATCCAGTTCTCAGACGTAATCATCACTTAAGTAAGGATTTCACAAACTGTATTTCAATGATTTGAGGTCCCAGTACAATGAACAAACAAAATGAAATTATTAACGGAGTTTTTCACAGTTATTTGCTAATTAATCATTGTATTCAGAGATGAAAACTAGTGACACAGGACATTACCAGAACACTATATCTGATGCATATGCATCATTTTTTTCATAGATTCCTTGTGGCAGCGCTACCTTTTCAAACCCTGCTCATGTTTCATACCACTGCACACCAATGCACAACCACAATTGTGCTATTCTCTGTACACACTAAAGCACATAGATAGAGTCTATACAATAATCTTCTGGTATTTTTTAATATTACAAATTGTAGAAGGAAAAAACCCTACTGTGATCATTGAACCATGTCATGATCCTTCCTAGGAAATCTCTGCAGAGATAAAGATAACACAAACTAACCTTTAGAAATCAGACACGGGACACAGCTATCACAACAATGGTAGCTGAGTTCAAATGCTCAGTCTGCAGGGGATAGGAATACAGCATGCTCCACAAGTAATTTTTATTTCTTTATTTACTTAATGCAAGTGCAAATGGTCTTTTCAAGGTTCCACTTGAAACCCCCATGCTAGAACTAAAAAGGTAGGCATGCCTTCTGGCTATACTAATCTTTGTATTTTCTGATTTTTAATGCAAATCAAAAGACAGTTCTAAAGCACAACAACCTTCATCACCATCTAAAACAACTCTTCTACATAAGAAACAGTATTATGCTGGAGTCTGGCAGCTTGCAGCAGAAGTCATAGAATCACAGAATCACCAAGGTTGGAAAAGACATACAGCATCACCCAGTCCAACCATCTACCGATCATCAATAGTTCTCACTAACCCTTGGCCCTCAATACAAAGTCCAAACATTCCTTGAACATCTCCAGGGTTGGTGACTCCACCACCTCCTTGGGCAGCCCATCCCAGTACCTGATCACTCTTTCAGAGAAGTAATATTTCCTAACGTCCAGCCTGAATCTCTCCTGGTGCAGTTTGAAGCCATTCCCTCTAGTCCTATCACTAGATACACAAAAGAAGAGGCTGACCCTCAGCTGACTACAGCCTCCCTTCAGGTAGTTA
Source organism: Tympanuchus pallidicinctus (assembly GCF_026119805.1). Classification (NCBI taxonomy): domain Eukaryota; kingdom Metazoa; phylum Chordata; class Aves; order Galliformes; family Phasianidae; genus Tympanuchus; species Tympanuchus pallidicinctus. Next base: position 15,411,523 of record NW_026294721.1, on the reverse strand, counting down.
TAGAGAGCAATAACGCCTCCTCTAAGCCTCCTCTTCTCCAGACTGATAATCCCAGCTCCTTCAGCCACTCTTCATAAGGCCTTTACTTCAGCACCAGCTTTGTTGCCCTTCTTTGAACCCGCTCCAGGGCCTCAATGTCCTTCTTGCAATGAGGGCCCAAAACCGGACACAACATTTGAGGCGCAGCCTCACCAGTGCTGAGTATAGGGGACCATTACTTCCCTGTTCCTGCTTGGCAACACTGTTTCTGATGCAAGCTAGGATGCCATTGGCCTTCTTGGCCACCTGGGCACTGCTGGCTCAAGTAAAGCTAAGCTTCAATCAATATCCCCAGGTCCATCTCCTCTACACAGTCTTCCAGCCACCCTGCCCCAAGCCTGTAGCATTGCCTGGGGTTGTTGTGGTCAAAGTGCAGGACCTGGCTTTGGGTCATGCTGAACCCCATCCCATTGACTTCAGGCCAGCTACCCAGCCTGTCCAGACACCTCCATAGGGCCTTGCCACCACCAGGCAGATAGACACTTCCAGCCAACTTGGTGTCATCTGCAAACTTAATGAAGCAGCACTCAATGACTTCATCCAGGTCATCAATAAAGATATTGAAGAGGACAGGTCCCAGCACCGACCCACGGGGAATACCACTCGTGACTAGCCACCAGCTGGATTTAAGTCTTCCAGATACTCTGGGAGATCAGATAAATATCAGGACATGTAGAATCTCTGTCTGACTGCTTTTTCAAGCAAATGGGGGAATGGAAAAAAAAAATCAGTCATCGGATTCTCATTTCCAGAGTATTCTCCACAAGCTCATGCCCTGAAAATGCAAGACCGTCAGAGTGAAACACTGTAAGACTGGGAATCTGAAACACTTCTTACATGAAATGCCCAGGGATATGGTATTAAACACAGATGTTTACAGAAAGTGTACAGCTACAGAATGAGCATATTAGTAAACAAATGTATATATCAATGAGTTGTTACATAGTCATATGTAATACGAGAAATAAGATATAGGTGATGAAATACCATACTTGGCATAAAATGTCAAGAAAACACTTTTGTCCTCCACAGAAGTGACTAATAGTTGTGTTCTGTTTTTTTTGTTTATACAACAATAACATTTTACTCACATTAATAATGCATCACCTTATCCTAGCCGTGATTATACAAGGGCTGCACTGAAAATACCTCCTATTTTATCCTGTTGGCCTACAACGTCAGAGGCAGGTGTTGGTAGTATAGCAGTAGGGGTTGAACCTTCCCACCAGTATTCCACTATCACAGAATCACAGAATCATAGGGGTTGGAAGGGACCTCCAGAGATCATCGAGTCCAAACCCCCTGCCAAAGCAGGTTCCCTACACCGGGGCACACAAGTAGGGGGTCCAGGCAGGTCTTGAATATCTCCAGAGAAGGAGACTTCACAAACTACTTTGGCAGCCTGTTCCAGTGCTCCGTCACCCTTACCGTAAAGAACTTGCACACATTTGTGTGGAATTTCCTATGCTCCAGTTTCTGTCCGTTTCCCCTTGTCCTGTCTCCACACACTGCTGAAAAGAGTCTGACCTCACCATTCTGCCCCCCACACCTTAGATATTTATACACCTGAATCAGGCCCTTCTCAGTCTTCTTTTCTCAAGGCTTAACATACCCAGTTCACTTAGCCTTTCTTCATAGGAGAGATGCTCCAGGCCCTTCACCATCTCTGTGGCCCTTCACTGGACTCTTTCCAAGAGATCCCTGTCTTTTTTGTACTGGGGAGCCCAGAACTGGACGCAGTGCTCCAGATCAGGCCTTACCAGGGCAGAGTAGAGGGGGAGGATCACCTCCCACAACCTGCCGGCCACACTCTTTTTAATGCACCCCAGAATGCCATTGGCCTTTTTGGCCACAAGGGCACACTGCTGGCTCATGGCCAATCTGTCATCCACCAGGACACCCAGGTCCCTCTCTGCAGATCTCCTCTCCAGCAGGTCACCCCCCAGTCTGTACTGGTGCATGCAATTATTCCTCCCCAGATGCAAGATTCTACACTTGCTTTTGTTAAATCTCATCTGTTCTGTTGTTACGTAACAGATGGCAGCATCAAGGCATCTGATAAAACAGCATCTGACATGGAAGTGAGAATGAAGCAAAGGTGCGGAACTGAATTTCTCCATGTGGAAAACATTGCAGTCATTGACATTCACTGATGCTTGCTCAATTTTGATGGAGACTGAACAGTTAATGTGAGCACAGTGAGGTGATGGATGCTTCATTTCCGCAGTGGCAATAGCTACAGTGCATCACCTCCGCAAGAGCAGATTTTTACAGATGTGGCATGATGACTTCTGTTGATTGCTGAAGAAAATGGAGAGCTAATAGTAATGACTATGTTGAAAAACAGCATTTTGTAGCTTAGAATTTTCTGTCAACTAGTGTTATTGTACTCTTTGTATTGACTATGGTTTACATGTAAATAAACAGGAGTCACTACTTTTGGAGCAACCTACATACTTACACATCTTTGATAAAAACCCAAGAGCTATTAAAAAAAAATCAGTTATTACAAAGGAATTTACAGGTGTCTCACAATGCCTCGCACTGTTTACAAATACAAAAAAAAATTTTGCATTTAAGATCTGAGCAGATGATCTGAGGAAAGCTAAAACAAACCATGAAGCAGAAAAAAAAATCCCAAACCAACTCATGTTACCGTGATGCTGAAGAAGCCTCACGTCTATCTGAGATATTCAGCGCACTATTAAATCCAAGCATGTTTTGTCAGTACTGTTTGTTGATAACATGAAGGCAAGATGCTAGGTAAAGAGGACTTGTAATACGCTTTAAACATTAACTGATGTTACTCTCAGATGTATTGCAACTAATGAAATTTTCCTGGGTGAAAATGCATTGTTTTTTTTCCACCTCAGGTCAGACAAGAAGCTTAACTCCCATAGGAAGAATTGCCTTCATCTCAGAGGTGTTGATAGAGCTAACTCAATTCACTTCATACAGTCAACAATCTCCAATTTTTTTGTGTGTGTGTGTGTGCGTGCTCGTGTGTGTGTGGTGAACAAGTTTTCTGATACAAAATTGCTTTTAATCCAAAATGTTATTTTTTGGGGTAGAGCTTATCTTTTCCAGATCTTTTCCACCAAACTTTTCATCACATTGTTATAATGTTCTGTAAAGCTGCCAGGTTCACACAGAGATGAAGATCAGACAGCCCTCAGACAATTAAGCATTCTTTGAAATATCATTAAATAAATTAACTTAAATTGACTTCGAGATAACTATGGGACTGAAATTCACAAATTATTAGCAAGGTAGTTTCAGGTATCTTAGTCAAATCCCTTCTAATTCCCTTGTTCACTCTTCATCAGAATGAAAGAATTTAATAATTAGTTTAAGTGCTTTTATTAAAAGAGATGTTTTCCATGTTCTTTCTGTAATCCTGAAACATAGCTTTACAGATTATAAAGCCTAAAGGACCAGAATTCTCTTACTCCTTTCCAGGTCTTACTTGCAAACTACACAGGTCTCAATGAGAAATACTAGTTCCAAGATGAAATGTCAGCAGAAATCCAGTTATCCTTTTAGAAATTAGTGCACTCACTGCAACTAATCCACAAGAAACAAAGCTTTTCAGCAAAGTAATAAAAAAAAGTCAGAGGTAAATAATCACTACTTGTGGATTAATAATGTCTGTTTGATACGAACCTCCATAGTTATCAATGGAATGAAAAACCAAGCTCTGATCATCACTCTTTTTGTGTTTAAAGAATAAGACAAGCTGATTTGACCACTGTCTAATATTAACCCTAACTGTTTAAAACACAGGTTCTTATACTTTTGAGATCAGAGAAGAGAAAGATCATCCAGAAAGAAGTGAGATGGGGAAAGAAGTCACCTTCTCTTTCTGTTCCTTCCCAGGTCAGACTGCAAAAGCAGTAGGAGCCAAAAACCTCTTGCAAACCAAGCTCCCAAGAAATAGGTTTCTGGTCCTGCCAGTGTTAAGAAGTGCAAAAGAATGAAATGAATATGCTCAGCTATAAACTCTTGATCAACAGTATCAACCTACTCACTGTGAAGCAGGTCAATGATGACTAGGTAAAGATTTAACAGAGTCAATCATTCCAAAACCTACTCCCTCTGCAGAACTACTGGCAAAGGGTTTTGCTAGTTAAGCGGTATGAATCCTCCAACAAAGTTGGTTTTGAAAATATAAATAACTTATAATAGCCATAAAACAGAAATGACACTGGGCTTAAAGAAAGCTAGATTTTGCTGGCATAGTGTACAGAGAACAGAACTGAGAGTTGATTAAGTAAATTAATCACTTGTGCAACCAAGTGGAACTTGACCAATAGAGCAATAAAAACACCTCATATAAAGGCAAAGGCATTTGGGATATCCACTAATTCAAAAGACTGTTAATCTTCAAACTTGATAGTTAGATTGAACCTCCCCTCTTTAAACCCTAGGGGTTGGATATAGCTCATATGAACTGCTGAAATGAGAAAATGCAAGGCATGTATTAAATATCCCAGAGGCAGCAGTACTTAGTCTTCTAATAGGCATTCAGCCTAGCTCTTCATACCTGAATGCTCCAGTGAGCCCTTTGTGTGCGCTATACTTGACGATATTTTTACCATGACATCAACAACTATATATCATCCCTCCTTTTCTCCTCCTAGGTGAACTCAAATTTTCTAAAATCAATATAGATTAATCTGTAAGCCCTCTTTTACTAGAATAGTTTTTATAATATTCAGGAAGTAAAAGAAGAAAGTATTAAGTGTGCACACTTTCCTACATTCTAAAGTTGAAAACAAAAATCCAAAATTAAAGTTACTACTAGAACCAAAAAGCTGAAAAAACACATGCCAGATCAGTTAAAAAAAAAAAAGCTAGACCAACAAATATTTGAAGAGGGAAATATGCCATCTAAGTTATGTTACAAAAACATGAATGCGGCAAAGCATTCACTGATCTTCCAGAGTTATAATGTAGCCTTGCACAGGGGAATTAATCTGTGCTTCTATAGTTAGACAGACATTTATACGATGCAAATGACTGAAATAATTTCAAATGTTCTCAGCGTCAAGCAAATTGTACCCATTACTCATTTATACCTTTGATTTATTTTTCTCCCAACTGACTTAAGGGAGCTTGGATGAATAGCTCTAAATCATATGTCTTCATTGTGAACACCTCTTCCTTGGGCTTCATGAGGCCTTGCCTTTCCAATCCAGCAATGAAATAAATTTGCAAATACAAAAACACTTAATTATGAACTTTTATTTTATTTCAGTAGGACTTTGACATCTATAGGTCTTAGTGCAACTGCATCTCATGACCACTACTTTCATCATCTCCAGGATCTGTTCTGGGCCCTACACGTATAGGAACAAAAATAGCACGACAACAACAAAATCAAACAAACGAACAAAAAACCAAAAACAAAATCAAAAACTACCAATAACAAAACAACAAAACAACAACAACAAAAACCTCTTTATATAAAGGTGTTACCTACTCCTCAACTAGACTAAACAGAATTTTTACATCAGTAAAGAAAGTTAGGTCTCATTGCAGTAAATTCTCACAAATGTTTTAGCATCAGCCAAATCTGAGAAGATTAAAACAACTGAAAATGCTCTACAACTCCAAGAGTTGTCTTATCTCCTATATAAAAACTAAAAATAAACTATAAATACTTAAGCATACAAAAAAACACAAAATACAATTGTGTATTTGGGAAGAATAATTTCTTCAAACACAGTTAAGAAGCAAATTTCACAGTGGGAATCTACTCACCAGAACCACTTCCTAAAGAAGCAGAAACACAAACTTTGGAAGATTTCATGAGTGGAAGCAGCCCTACACAGATTTTTGGTTAAAGTTAACTCCAGTCCATCAAAATATCAGTATAAGTGATGTCATTACTTTCACAGGAGGAAACTTTTTATCATGCATAATCTTCAGCAAAAATCATCATTTTTTGCCTTAAAGTAGATAAAGATGTTTCACTGTCTAAATACAGTATAGCACAGGCAACTCTATCTCACGCTGTAACTGTTATTTCAAATAATTCTGTGAAATCCCTCAGGAAATCCACCAGAACAGTTGAGAGGAAAACTGTGGCAAGTGACAATGCTTCACTGAGAAACTCAAGAATTTCTAGTCAACAGCCATACAGCTGTAAGGATTAGTGAAACTAAAAAACCCTCTTCAACTCTATGCAGCTTCCTTGGAATTCACAGATCAATCCACTAAATATGATGTAAGTTGGACAAGGCCTCTTCTGAACAACAACAAGCAGCAACAACCTCCTTGTCATACCCATGAACAAAGTTCTGGTTTGTATGTGAAACAATTACCAATTTTTCACTCTTAAAGTACAGTAAGAACAATAATTTGAAAATGACATTCCTTGAAACTCTAGGAAAAATATTCTCTCTCAACACATTAGAATGTTTCCTTTCTAATCTTTTACTCTTCCTCCCTTTACCTCTCCTTCCTGGTCCCATTTTACACTGCAGAGTGTCAAGGATGCCGTTCCTGCATCCATTACAGTTCAGATGTACCAGAACAGATGCTGTGGAAAGGAAACACCAAAATTTATACAGAACATACTGGGAGTCTTTTCAAAGTTATTTCTCCAGCCCAGCAAGATCCACAACCATCAAACTATTTCTCCTTAACATCACCTCAAAATAAACAAAGTTGTCTTCAACTATTCAAATATCCTACACAAGATGTTGGATGGAGGATTCCAAACGTCCTCCCCCATGATGCTCTGGGCTATAGACCTCACAAATTTGGCAAGTTACAGAAGCTATCAGATTCAGATGACACCATTGGTAACTTAATAGTGAAAACATCCAGGTTAATAAAACAACATACATAGATACAATTTTTAAAATACTGCAAAACTTGCATACGCCACAGAACAAGTTTCTTCCTGAAACATCACTGCTTTTCACCACAGAGCAGTCATTTAGTGTGTTTTTCCCTTCTGCATAGGAAGAACAATGGTCTGTTATTTCGTTTGTGATTTTTATTAATTCACACAAGTATTCCTATCAGAGTTACCTAGGAAATCAGTTATGTTGTAATAAAAAAAAAAAAAAAAAAAAAGCCTAGTGGAAAACAGGTGGCCCCAGTTTTAGTCATGTCTCATTGTGATAAGTAAAACTCAGGAGAAAAACAAAATTAAGAAAAGCAGGCAAATTCTTCCAAGTTTATTTTCTTTGCTAGCATAAAATCTAAAGCAGCGTTGATGCAGCATATATACCCCCAATTCTTTGTTCATTTTCTTTTTACAGATTGGCAGATTACATATTTTTTCTTAAACCCAGAGTATGCTATGCATTTTGCAAGCAGTTTACATTGTAAAGAAAAAAAATACTACATACTGAGCTCTGTTTTACAGTATCGTGATGGTTTAGTCTTTACAGCTAATAGTTCTCTAGTATTTTTCTCTCACTTAATAAAAAACTTAATCCTAAAGATTTCCTTTTATTTTTAAGTGGAATGTTTCATATTCATGAGACATCTGAGTACTGGCTATCCACAAGGTTCCACTTCATTTCAGTGTTCATAAAATCCGTTTTGTAATTGTCTTATGGTCATATACATTTAAAGGCTTTTTTTTTTTTTTTTTTCCCAGCAAATATACACTACCTCTATTGATCCCCATTGGAAAGCTTCCTCACCATTCCAAAGGCTGACACTAAGAAGAGAAGTACAAGAAAAAAAAAAAAAAAATCACATAGGCTTTGGCTAATGGAGTCTAAATCCAAGAACAAAATCTGTAGCTCAGTTTTCTTCATTGCTATTTAGAAACTGTATGAATGTAATCCACCCCCCCCTTACATCTTTCTATTGCTAAGAAACTTGCTTCCCACTGTTTCAGACAATGGAGGCTTAGAGAGCAGAAACAGTTTCAAGGAGTGGTGCACACTAAGTACTACTTCCCGGACCTAAAAGCACACACTGGCTTTTCTCTTCAATTGGACAAAAATACAAGGAGGCTAATTGAAAACCCTTATCTTGGCCCATTTCTATTGCTTTATCTCTGTTAAAAACAAAACAGTTTAATGCAGGAATCACTCCATAACATTCTGAGTACTGTTAGACTTTTTTTTTTCTTTAATCTGGCCTTCGACACCTATCACACTTGTTACAAATAAACCTTTTAATTAAACATACAATGCATCTGCAATTACAGCTTTACTTTATCAATTGAGCTTTAACATAACTTCATTCATATGCAGAGTTATTAGCAGTTTCCTTTCATCTCAAGTCATAACAGTTCAGAAATTATAGTTTTTGGGTGCAGGATCTAGTTTTTTCCCCCAAAGATTTTAAATCCATAATAAATAACTTATAGTTTAACAGGTTTTATTTCTGAAGTGAAATACAAATATTATATTTTATTTCCTTTCATTGTGATAGTTTAATACTTTCAAATGTCACTTTTTTCCCACTGATGAAAAAGGTTATAGTAATCACATTCTCTCAAGGACATGAGCTTTAGAACTGAAACTAGTAGTGCAGGTGCAACTCTACAATAAATTCAACAGCAAGGAAAAATGGAGTAGTACTCTCTTCTTCCCTTGTCAGCATTGAATATATCCAAGGGTGTGTGAGGATGGGAAGAAAATAAAGGATTAGCCAATTCTCTATTTTCACTGCCAAAATATTCCAGTCTTTCCTCCTAAAATACCTGTGGTCATTTTTTGTCAAACGTGCAATCAGTAATTTCATTTCAATTTTTTTTTTTTTTTTTTTTTTTTTACTTTATTATTATTTTATCCTGTTTAATATCTTGGCATGCTCAGGTAATCCCAGCAGAATTAAATACTGCATAACATCAGTGCAACAAGATGTTAAGTACTGCACAACATCATACATGCAACTACTAGTGAAAGACCTCTCCATGCCTGGCTGTGACCTGACACTTGCTACCACCTCTGCTGTAGTGAAGGACTGAAGTTTGGCTACCTATACTTTAAAACCTAATGCCAGAGAACTGAAGAACCTTTTTGACAGGAAATAACAAAACACAGGAACACATACATATATACTTAACATATAACTCATCATATAATATGTTACAAACAACCACAAGAACTACAGAAGCAAGTTTTCTAAAATAAGATCTAAAATGTATCAGATCACAGCTGAAAGCATTTACCTAATTCCAAGATGTTTTTTTCAGTTGTAACTTCTTCCTAATTACTCCCAAAAACAATACCACTTCATTGTATACATGACTTCATTCACATGCCACACAGTGGGGCAAAATACTGATTCTCCAGCATTTTTATTTATTTTATTTTGTTTTACACAAATGTTCTGCTTTTACTCTTTTTAATTACACATAAGTGTAAAAACCAAGTAAAAGAAATAATGCTCTGTGTTCAAAGCCTGAATCTGAGCACTGGAGTTTCCTTATCCGGGAAGTCACAATTAACTCAATTCCCAGTAAAGAAAAGGAGAATCACTGACCAGGTTCAGCTATACCACCTCCTTTTCTATGCCATGCACTTCATTAATATCCCTTCTCTAATATATACTGCCAGACTTTTTAAGATTCAGACTTCATTATATTCTCCTATACTCCTCCTGTACCATCTGTCTCTGTTATGACATGGTCTCAGTGCCTCACAGTTACACAAGAAATGTTCTCCATATCTCACTTCAGAGCATCACTGAACTCTGAAGTGATGCTTTTGATACAGAATGTATATTGAGTCATCCCAAGTACTATTTTAATAATCAATAGTGATAAAGAAAGATCCAGAACCGTGATAATTATTTCAAGGACAGTGTATACGATGGATAGCTGGATTAAAGGTTTGAAGCTCCTCCCCACCTTTCAGTTCTTGCTTGTCATTGAGAGTGAATTCTCCTGAAACAAAGATGCTTTATGTATGAATGCAGCCTACAAGGTTCTGAACGACTGTGAAGGGAAGAGATGCCAGTCTGATAGTAAACATCGCAACTGCTCAGTTTACACAGAATTCCAAGTATAACTATCTATTCTAAAAGTTAATTTACAGTGAAAAATCAGGTGTAGAAAAAGAGATACAAATGCTAAGAAAAACTGAACACAAATACAAAAAATTGCTGCAAGAAATTGAAAACTGTTAAATAGTTTGGTATTAAAGATTACAAACGGTTGTGAAAATAAATTCTGTTGTAATAGAGATTGACTTAATACAAGAATACCTTTCTACGAAAAAAAAAATTCTGCAAGGTAATCAACATGGTACTAAATATCTATTGCAAGAAATTGGATTTTACTTTCTATTTCTGCTTTGCCATAAAATCTTTCAACTCTCTCAAATTTAGAGGCATATTTAGCTATCTGTTGGGATCAATAGCCTTCAACAGCTTCCTTTTTGAATCACGTAACCTTCTGCAGCAATTATTTCCCTATTTTCATGTCCAGATTCACGTGCAGATTTGTATTACAGTATCATCTCCTCTTACAAGTGCAAATACTACACATGCATTACCCACACAGTTCTTTTTGAAACTCCTTGTTCATTCTTCACTCAATTTTCAAGGCCACTAATGGTTCTACCTCTGTAACTTCACTGAATGACTAATCCTATAGGACTGATAGGATTATGCTGCAGCCTTAGAACTCTGCTGTAGTGACAACACTCCTTCTCTGCATGGTCTGTAAAGCAGGGATAGAAATACAGCAAATGGAGCTACCATAAGGTGCCTGCAACTCATATTTCACACTCGGTAAGCCCTACTATGTCTACATTTCATGTGTGGTTTTCTTTTTCCCCTCAAGAGTAAGCCCATAATTCCCAGTAATGGACTGGATTTTTCCCTCACTTAGTCTGGCTTTTCCACAGGGGTTCTGTGGACCCTAGAACTGCTGTTTAACATTTTCCAAATTAAAACACATTTGGCATCCGTGGACCTATGCAGCTGGAATGACTGAATCCTTCTGAGTTTGCTCATGCTGTTCCCTACTGTCTTCCAGCATTCAAAATATTATCCAAGTAATGCAGACAAATAAAAATAAAGAGAGTAATCTAAATAATTAAGGAAATCATGTAAATATACAAAGAAGAAAAATAGGTGACTAACACACTTCTTAGAACAAAGAGGTTAAGTTTCATCATGTGATAGTTGTTCTTTCCAGCTGAGCATAACCAGTTCTATTTCCAAAGTTTACTGCTACTCTGATAAGTTATTTTCACAATGCCTATAAGAGCTGTGGAAGGACTTTTGTAAAAGATTTTTGTAAGCGTGGTTTTTATAGCAAAGCAAGGTACTAAGCCACTACTGCAATTATAGCCAAATATAGCACCCTTAAAAATCTAGTAGAAGTAAAATAACATAAGAGAATAGCACTATATCCGTCCGCATTTACAGAAATTGCTGATTATCCCTGTAACCTGGAGCTATGCTCTAGGCAATCTCCCAGGCAGAAGATAACAAAATTACTTTGGGATTCTTATTGACATAAAAGATGTTCTCATAACACAGATTTTGATTTGACGAGTTAGAAGTATTTGCTGCAATAGCTGTGAATCTCATTCTGTAGCAAAACTGAAGTCTTCTCTGCTTATAGATGCCCATATATCTTACTAAATTGCACTGATGAGAGCTGTGGTACATAGTTTCAGCTTGCCAGCAGTGGGACAAGTAGTTACAGTTTATCTTTTCTATTTCTATAAAGACAAAAGTCAATCATTTGTTTCTTTGTCACAAGCTTATTGGCTTAATTATAACAGATTTTACATATGAGTATGTAAAGTAGCAGTTAGTGACCTCAAGTCACAGCCAATTATCACAGTTTCCATTAGGGATGAAGGAAAGAAGCACATTGCAAGACCTTGCTTCTCTTTCACACCATGTGATCCTTGCAAACAGGATAGACAAACTCAGTGTAATTGTTCTCTTTCTTGACTCATACTCTAGACAAGTCTGTTTCAGTCCAATTGGTTCTTACCTTCTTATCTGGACTTAATCTCTTTGGGGGAAAAAGACCCAATCCCTTTATTCTGTGGACTAGTTAAAATATTTGGGTGCAGAAGGGAAGCAGTGCATGTAATTTATGCTTCAGTTCCAACCTTTTAAGCATTATTAAATCATCTTTTTATAATTTCATAACATGATGCAGTAGCCCAGCACACACAGTACAACCAAGCCAGAAGACAGCATTACGCAGTGTTCCCCAAATATTAAGACCTGGTACAAATAATAAAAACACATTGCTAGTTAGTTCAGAATTCACTTAGCCTTAATAGGAAAGAGGGTTTAGTATCAGGAAAAGCAAAAGGCACAGGGCAAGTACATTCCAAAGAAAGTGAAATAGCCCAAGGTCTGTGCCAGCAGGAATAAACATCTCACAGAGCCAAGTTAGCAATGACATCCTGATCCACCACTCAACATGTATTTATCATCTAAAACTTAATTTTCTATCTCAGAATAGTAGTGCAAGACAATTGAAAACCATAACAGAAGACTGATTAAATTATCGTATAGAAACAGCAATATATGTTTCCACAGATCTTCGGCTTGTGCTCCTTGGAGAAGACTGATGGCACGATTCAAATCTCCAGACAGAAAATACACCACCAGCCAATGGTTCACCTAGCAATGTTACAACAGGCCTTTTCAGACCTGGAGCATAGGAAGTTCCACATAAATGTGTGCAAAAAGTTCTTTACAGTGACTGTGATGGAGCACTGGAACAGGCTGCCCAGGGAGGTTGTGGATTCTCCTTCTCTGGAGATATTCAAGACCTGCCTGGACACCTACTTGTGTGACCTGGTGTAGGGAACCTGCTTTGGCAGGGGGGTTGGACTCAATGATCTCTGGAGGTCCCTTCCAACCCCTACAACTCTGTGATTCTTTGATTCAGCTGTGTCTCTTACAGTAAGGGATAAGTGTTACCAAGGATCTATGCAGTCTGTGATCAGATGTTGTGCCTCAGCATTTATCATACATATAAAACCAAGTGAAAATATCTAGTGTATTTACTGCTTAAAATAACAATTGGCTTAACAGACCAACAGCAAGCAACATATTTAGGTTATTTATTTAGAACTATAGGTCAAATTAAATGAAATAAATGGGCATAGGATTTTATTTGTCCTTTCAACTAACTTTCTCAAAATAATAAGAAGCAATTCACTCAAATGCTCTACTGAGTACAATCTGACTCCTGCAACTGGAGAAAAGGAAATAGCATTATGAAAGGAAGCACATGTTAGGGAAAACATATATATATATGTATACTGAGCATCAGGATCAAAATATGCTGCTTTAGTATTTATTATATACCACATAAAACAAAATCTCAACACAATGTAAAGGAAATGTATTTCTCAATGGTATCTAAATAGAAGCTACTGGTTATGGCTTCTTTTTCTTTAAATCATCCACTAACTGACTTTAAGGGCATCCAATGTCATTCCCTCCTGGCTGACACAGTGTTTGTTTTATAGCCAGATCATCATGCATGCTACAATACGCAACTACACTGCTGTGTTTAAGAGGTCATTGGTTTAGCATCAAAAAGGTCACAAAAAGCAACCACACTGACTGTGATCCTCCTCTGAATTCCTAAGCACTCAAATGCTATAACTTGGGAGGTTGAGGAGAGTGACTGGAAGGTTTCACTCAGTAAGAGGTTTCCAAGCAACCTTGCACAGTTGAACACCCTCAAGAAATGGGAACAATGGTTACCTTTGGCACAGAGCCATTAAAGAGAAGCTTGCAGCAACACCATTGTATTCCCACTATCAGTGATTATAAATAGAGGCTACATTAAATAGGATCAGAAATAAAAGAAAAACAAGTCTCAACATGGGGATGAACAGAGACATGGGCAGGCTGAATGATTTTTCAAATTGCTTCAACTTCAACTCTTGCAGAATACAGTGCAGGGATTAAAAACAAAAGCATCACTTAAAAAGCAAAGTTTTGTATTGTAATATTCTGAGTACATCTGGAATCTAAGTGCAGCCATGACCTGTGAGGAAAACAAGGTGTTGTGAAACTTACAGTTAATGTCACGACCAATTAAGTTAAGCAGGTAATTTAGATCCTTGCTAGACATTTAGGATAAGTCAGGCTTGGACTTTTCACATTATCATCTCATACTTACAAAGTATTCGGAAAAATTTAAAAGAAATCCAGGCCAAACATCTGAAATGAGAATTGGTGGTGGTTTTGAAGAGATGTAACTTGAGTGCCAGACACCTACTCAGTGTTTTTAAACTGTGAGTTACAAGACAGTATAAGAATCAAGAATATAGCGAACAAATGTTTTTGTTTTTCTTTTCTTTCTTACAGTGCTTTCTTTCTTACATGCTTTTAATTAAGCAGTTTACAAAGCATTTTTATTATATCAATGCATTCTAATTATTTATGTTGCATGGGACAATTTGATATGAAATCCCAGTTTTCTACTTTTAATATTAAAGAATAACTTGCATAAACCTTTAAACTAAACAAAAAAAACTCTGATGCAATATTTATAAGAAAGATTCTGTACGGGAAGAAATAATTTAGAAGAATAACTAAATAAGCTAATGTAACTATGCTTTTTTTGGACTCTCGGGGGTTCTATATAAATGGTTCTTTTCAGCAAATACCCAGACATAATGAAGGATTTCTTGATTTTTTTGAGAAAAACCACCAAAATTTGTACTACTAAAACTGCAATACACTAGGTGCTACTGATAGCTTTGAGTGTGTCTTTAAGCACTGTAGTTTACTTTCTGAAACATCAATAAAATCATATTTTTTAAAAAAATAAATCATCAAGCATATTTCTTTCATGGGCAAATACTTCTGTGGTACATCTTAAAAGAGAGGTCAAATATCTGGGAAGAAAAGAAAAGGGTTGGGAAAGGTACAGACTCTAAAAATATCACAGGTTCTCCTTTGAAAGTAAAATACTGGACTGTCATGCTCTGACAGACTTAAAAAAAAAAAAAAAAAAAAAAAGGAATAAATTACTCAGTTGTCACATGGAAAAAATAATGTATAGATAAGTGAGATCAAATTGCAAGCTGTGGTTGAAGCATCACTCTTGTACCAGGAGAGGTGTTGAAAAGTACAATTTAGCATTCATTCAGCCAAAACAACTAAATTATCTTTAAAACATGTAACACTGAATAACTACAGCTATTGCCACACAATTTTCAGAAAGTTCATTATACTTTTTAAACTTCATGAGGAAAAAAATTAATGTTAATATTTTCTTATTTTAATCAACTCAAAATAATATATTATCAAAAATCTTTATGACATGGAACAATAAAAAATTTTTTTTTATTTTCAGTTTTTATTTTTTTATTATCAGTTGGCCACTAAGCAAATGAACTCTCCTTGCAAAACAAATGGAAAAAAGCCCCTGTTTTTTCTCCCCTATTCTGAATAAAGCTAGAATATATCTTTCCACATATTTCTATTACCCTGTTGCAGCAGATGGTGATGATGCATAATTAGATTTAAGACTCTCATTCGGATCAATTTCCATATTTTCTACCATCATTTAAACATTTAGATTGTTTGCAAACTGTCTTTAATATAAAGAAAAGACATTTGCATCATGCTGTGCTCATTCAGTCACACACAGAAAAGCTTTACACAAAGTGAAGTAATCGTACAGCAAATTGGTAAATCACTGTATTTGAAATCTTAACTTATGTATGTTTGTAAGTAGGTTGAATCTTCAGACTAAATTTAGGATACAGCATCATTGGGTTTGTTTTTTCAAGTGTCTTTTATCAGTGTAAATGGTTACTGGCCACTTGGAATTTTTGGTTCTTTGAGCTTGTAGCCATCTAATCAGCCCAGAACCCAGATTAGGACTGTCACGTTGCGTCAGGAGTTTACAGCAAGTACTCACTAGAGTGCCTTTAATCCTCCAAGGTTTACTCAAATGTCACAACCATCTGGAGGAAAAGGAGGCTTCTTGCTGCGTTCCTCTGACCACGAAATTATTTGTAAGGCAAAAAAGATGATTGAAAGCAAAGCCAATGCTAAGTATTTTGTCCCTTCTTTCTCCCATCAAAACACACAAACTCACACACTTCACACACTCCCAGAACTATTTTTTTTATAACTTGAAGAAAATCAGGAGCAACTTCAAAAACTGTAAAGTCATTTTTTTTTACTACAAGGAAGACAACCAGATAGGGTGATGTAATGAGAATACTGTGGTAAAGATTTATTCTAAGCATTTGTAATTACTTTTATACACACAAACATCTTGTTTGGACTAGAGATCCATGACGCTGTGCTCTTCATAAAATGCTCAAAATATGTTTGGAAGAAATTATAGATTTCTTTTACTCCTGACTTGATTCCTTTTGAACTCAGACACTCAAATTTGCAGTGAGAGACTTGAAATGACATAAATATACATTAAGTAACAGGGAGTTCATATTTATTTAATCAAATTATAATAATATAAAGGCAAATTTACCACAGCTTTTATTGAAAAGAGGAAACCTGGCACAGAAAAAAAATAATAGGTACCATTGTAGATTAGCTCAGAGCTTTAACTTCAGAGCAGTGAGGTTTCTCTTGTTTATCTTTTTTTTTTTTCCTTGCATACTCAGTACATGTGCTCGGTGCCTATAAGAAAAATCTGGACCAAGTTTTCTTTTCTTTTTTTAGGAGACACCTCCTTACCAAGGAAAACCACTTCCTTATCTAGCACAGACAAGAAAAGCTGCATTTCATTCTTTCAATAATTGTATCTGTGGCTGTACGTACTTCATATGCAATATGATTATATTATATACATTATTTTTTTTCTTATGTCTTAGAAGAGCCCACCTGTGCTTACTCTACCTTCCATTTTTAAAATGCAAGAAAAATAAGAAAAAAGTACTTTAGGTACTTCTGCTCCAAGTAATTTTTTTTTTTGTTTCACTTGTCAAAATACCTGGCATTCCTGACATTAGTTTCTGCTTTTCTCAACAACATAATGCATTGTTAAAAACTTAAAAACGCTTGACAGAAATGGGAAGCTCCTTATGGCCATTATCAGAACTAGAAGAACTCTTCTATTTGACAAGTCCCCCTTCAAATTTTGTCTTTTCAGATCATTAATTACTTTAAAATAAATCATTTTCAAATGAAAAAACATATTGCTTGCAAAATGAATGTTAACATCATTTTAACCACTCATTTTCTGCAAATGCATTTTAACCACTGTTCATTTAGGTGTCATGGCATTTTTTAAACTGTGGAATGTCTAAATGGTAGAGCTGATTATTTACTCCAAGTGTCATTGGACTAACTGTAATTGCAATGGCGTTTCCTTATTTCCAATTAATATATCTATGTACTAAATTTTACAGCCACTTCCAAACCGTACACAAATTCACGATACATGGAATTTTATTATCATAACAACGTAAGAGAAGAAAGCCTATCAGAACTTTGAAAAATGTCTTTTTTTCATTTATTCATCCAAGCTTTAACTATCTTAAGTGGAAGCTGGATCTCCAGCATTTACATTCATGAGCTGTTAAGTACTCTTTGAAAGTTACAGGAAAATAACTCTCAGTTAACAAATAATGACAAAGTCACACTAAATATGTATTTTCTTGGTTTTTTTGCAAGTTGTAGACACTACTTCAAATTATTTTCTGATGCTACATAATGAACAATCCTTATATGTTCTGTAAGTACATCAGAATGCACTACTTCTTTTCTCACATATACAATATTTGCTCAGCCTTCATTATAAAATAAAACATCATTTTCATTGTTGTTTATACTATATTAGTTCATTCTAATATATACTTCATACAAGTTTTAAAGTTATATATTTGTTTCATTACAGTTGTAGCAATTGGACATATTAACATGACAGGGAAGGCATTACAACAGAGGTGTGATGACAGAAGAAACAGCATGATAGAAAGGTGCTATAAAGGAAGAGAAGAAGATTGCTCACCTGTATCAAAAGACCCTGAGTTTGCAGAGGAAAGCTTCACCAAAGCCAGATCTCCAGAAAGAGATCCAAGAGATCTTTCCCCAGTGGCAGTCAGCCCACCTCTTCTGGTCACACAGGTAAACTGCCTTCACCTGTGCTCCCAGGGCTGACAGGATCCTTGCCCCAGGTGCTCAATCAGTGGTTCAGGCCATGACTCAGCAGTTACCAAACAACAGTACATAAACATAATTTATAAAAATGAATTTGAATTAATCATTAAAGCAAAAATTTTCATTGTAAGAAGTATGAAAATGCCAGCTGAATTTAAATATATATTTATATATATATTTATACACACATATATATCTTTAAAACAACAGACCCAAACAGGCTAAATTAGGTTTCAAATACTCATTTGAAGTAGTCACTTTTATTTGTGTACCTTAATCCTCCCCTAGGAATCTTCACTTCCTTGCCTTGTGCACACCTGTCAAATATTAAGCATCCAACTCAGCTCGAGTCATCAAAATCATTCAAAAAATGTGAATACATGCACAATGTATTTTCTGTCTTTTAAAAAACAACAAGCAAATTTCTGTTGTGATGATCTTCCTGCTACTCAGACTTTCATGTGCCATGGGTTGGCACAGAGTACTTGAGTCAGGTTTAGAAATCAAAGTCAAGTGATGAGAAATAGTTAAGTACCACGAGAAGATAACACTACCAATAAGGTTCTGTTACATAGCTTCTAAATCTCTCAACTTCTACAGCTGCTCTTGTATGACCTATTCTAGGGAATAGATTCTATCTATGACATGATTAAGCTATTCACTACATTTTTAGTAGATGATAAATGTAGAAAACAGTAAACGCACGTGTTAATATTAAGAATAATTTGTAATACTGAAATATATTTTTTAAAATGCTTAGTGTCAGAAATATTTAGACATTTTGCTAATTCATCCTGGTAGCTCTGAAAATATTAGAGCTTTACTTTACCTACTGTTAATGTACATCTGATATAAACGAAGATGAGTCTTAAATGTAATATTTTCTTTTGAATGAGATAATTAGAACTTCTCTTCATGTAGATCATCAGTGAAATTCAGACCACTACAAAATCTGTTTAGTCAACAGTTCAATCACAGAACACAGCTGCTTCTTCATATGTTCGATAAGACACTCAATTCTGTTCAACCTGTGATGTGTAGTACCGTCTTCTAGTTGCCTAACTTTACATAGACAACAACTTAAAATGCCACTGTGAAAATATTTCTGCAGTTACCTATAATAAGACAGCATCAGTGTTAAAAGTTAGGACAAGGATGAGCATGTCTTCAACATGCAGAAGTAAAAAAAAAAAAAAAAAAAAAATTAAAAAATAGCAGACAAATATACCAATACACCAAGTACAAGGTAGTATAACCAGCACTTCAAAGAAAGTAGTATAGGATTCTGAACTCCATAGTAACATCAAGAAGTTTCCAGCACAAACCTACTGAGCCTTTAATAAAATGAAAAGGTACTGAAAGTACTTTCACATTAAGTTCATAGGTATCTGCATTCCATTTATACGCAATAAATATATTTAGAATGGATAAAACATACTAAAGGTACATTTTTAATAGAATTGTTAAATTGTTTTTCAAAAAACATCAGGCCAGAACAGAGATTCAAGGAAGCTCCTTACTCCATTAATCGAGAGATGTCACATGATAGCAACCTTCCAGTTTCTTCCAGGAAGAGTCCCTTGCTCTTGTTCAAATGCGAGCCTCTGCTGTCAGTCATCATCACATAATTAAACTGAATCATACAAACAGCTCCTTCAGTATTCACCTCTAAGTTTTATGCATTTATAGAACTCTTTAGCATAATCTACTGCACATTTCTTGTATGTACCTGTTTTGTTTATCAAAGATGTTAAATGTGAAGGACAAAACTCACTGTCTAGGAAGACTAGAATAAAATTCCATCTTGTGATGGAAATCCCGTGATTTGAAACCTAATTTAGCCTGTTTGGGTTTGTGGTTTTAAAGATATATATGTGTGTATAAATATTTTTATAAATATATATTTAAATTCAGCTGGCATTTTCATACTTCTTACAATGAAAATTTTTGCTTTAATGATTACATTCATCCATCATCATTTAACCAGATTATCCACGATTACTTCTGACAAATGTTGGTACTCAAATCCAAAAAGGTGTTTTATCTTATGATTTTTGAGCCCCCGATAAGTTTGCAAATAGAGATACACAAAAATACTTTTCTTCAAAATGGAACTTGACTGACTGAATTCACGTCATACCACAAAAAGCTTCTTTTGTAATCTAGAATTCATTATGTCTTTGTATAAATTTCTTCTGTTCTCTAGTAAAGTAATCTAACTTTCACAAAACAGATAAATACCCTTTGTTGTAGTTAGTTGTGTTTAGAGTTACAGAAAAGAAAATATACAGAGAAAACACTTTTAACTTTGTAACAAGAATGAAGCGGTGTTTCTTTAGGCATGATAAACAGAGTGGATCTTGATTCCATTAAATTACTCCTGACTATTAAGTGGTTGAGTTTGTAATTTTTCTTGATTTTAAAGCATTACCGTATTGCAAAAAGAACAAGAGTAAGTAACAGATTCATCAATGTTACCTCCTCCTGGAATCAGTTCACTGGTTCTGTATTCCTTGTGTACTTTGGTATCAGGAAACATGAGACAGACAGAACAAAGCAGACTGGCCAAAAGACTCATCATGCTGGGCTAAAATTAAGACAGTCCAGATGGGTAAACACTATATACACAAAAGACTATAACAGGTACTCATAAATCATGCAACAGAAACCAAATATTGGTTGAAAAAGGGAGAAGGAACAGAATAATGGCACAGTTGGTTTTGATTAAAATGGAAAAAAAAAAAGCCTAAAAATTCTGTGTGTTCAACACACAGGCACAATTTCAGAAATCTACGTGACATTAGTTGCTATAAATCATAACAGTTGCCTAGAGAGTATTACATTCCATTAGGACCTTCAGTTTTATTTTTAGAATACGGCAATACCAAGAGGGCCCAATTGTTGCAACAACAATCAACAAACCTTTATTTTATGGCAGTGTGGCAGAAGGAAACAATATGCCTTCCCTAAGTATAATTACTAACCCTGTCAAGTGAATACAATCAGCAGTGTTCCGCAAGATTAAACTTTCGGCTGGATGAAAACAGCCCATTTTATCCACTTGCTATTCTAGTGCAGTTAATTCCTGGCTAAATAAAGAATGACAAATACCAAGAACATTGCTTATTTTCCACATTCATGCAAACAAGTGTATTAAAAACCAAAGAAATCCAAAGGCAAGGTCATACTCAATTGGACCAAAGTTCACAAAGTTAAATCTGAAGGGAGGTAATGAATTTTAACTGGTAATATATTGATGGGAGAGGGAGAGAGTTAAAGTCTTGAAACCAGGAAAAAAAGATGCAAGATCATGAACCGTAAAGAAACGTACATTAGCCAGGTTTTGACTGTTTTGCTCTACTGTGTAAACTATAAATACGATGTAAAATGTTAAAAAAAATATATAATGTCATGTGGGGGAATAGTAGGAAGAGCTGAGATTGAGCTCCATTTATTGTTTCTTTATAACTGATATACTATTTATTCCTTTCAAACATGTATGCATGTTTCACATCCTGTGCCAAAGTATAACAGCTCTGAGACCAGCAATGCTAGAATTTGAGCGCTAAGGGCTGACAGAACTTTCACTGAATGGAATTTGTAAAGATGCTCTATGAAATACGGTGTCAAAGTCCACTTGTATAGAAGAAATCATAACACAGCATTATTAAAATAGAAAAGTTAGTAGTTTCCATTGGAGGCAGAAAGTCTATGCTGGGTGGCAGCCTTTTGGAAGGCTTAAAACAATGTTTGAAGATGGGAAACTATTGAAAGCATGGATTGAGAATATTCAGAATGGGAATTCAGTAGGTGTTAAAAACAGCCCTTCTCAACCCAGGTATATTGTCAAGTCACTGTAATGCAATTAAGACTTATTTATTGCATTTTTCATAGAATCATAGAATCCTAGAATCATAGAATCACCAAGGTTGGAAAAGACCTAAAAGATCACCCAGTCCAACCGTTCACCTATTCCCAATAGCTCCTACTAAACCATGTCCCTCAACACAACATCCAGTCTTTCCTTGAACACCCCCGGGGTCGGTGATTATATAACTTTTTCTCATGAAACCACAGAAAACATACCAAATAGAAAAGCCTTCTCAAAGATATGCACTAGTTTAAACAAGCTTTCTCAAGAAAAAGATATGCTAGAAAAGAAAAAATGCCTTTAAATACACAAAGATTTTTATTTGTTTAACTCCAAAATTATTAGATACCAATCCTCAGTTGGAACCATCAGTTAGTATCTGGGTAATAACTGAGTTTTGTAAATTCAAAAGAAAAAAAAAAAAAAACACATTCTCAGGAAATGTCTTTATTCATTTTTAGAATAAGTACATTTCTAAATATTTGTTCAAGACTTTTTCAAAAATGTCATCAAAACTGGACCATTTAGTTTCAAGTAAATTGTTTTCTGTCTGAAAACAGTAGACTGTCAGGGTGTCACAGTGCTCAGTTGTAAAGAATAAGAATTCTTCTGACCAGCATGAATGAACAGCATGTAACTAAACAAATCAGCACATCTCCGTCTTTCTTTGCCTTCACATGCTCTTAGGATTCTGGACCATCACTCTCTATTACCAAATACTCAGAAAAGTGGATTTATCCAAAAACCCATTGGAGTCTCTAATGAAATAATAGTATAACAACTTGTGCTTAAAAGAGGGGAAAAAATTAGGCTTCATTCTTGCACTGCAAGAGAGTTTTTTCCAGTCTCTCCAGATAAATTACATCTGACAAAGCAGTACTCATGCAAATGTGGGTCACTAACACACAATCTTTTTTGGTATGCCACTAAGACAGAAACATTTCTGGGCAATGTCCAAATCATCCAACTATTACAATTGCGGTGCTGTCACAGTTGAGTTTCTTTCTTTGGGAAGACTGGTAGGCAGTGGGACAAGGCCTCAGCTTTATAATTTCACCTCTTCTGTCTGAGACAGCAGAGTCTAGAACTGATAATTATACACACTGTCTGGAAATTCATAGCTGAAACTCTTCTGCACTTTATATAAATATGCAATAACTTCCTGGAAAACTGACCTACATTATGAAAAGAGCTTCCTAATATTTGCTTTGAATATGTATTATGAGAATCTTGTCTTTAGTCCTTTTTAACCCCTACATTATTTATGTTTACTGCCAAATGTAGGTCAGGGAGCTAGATCACAGAAATAAACTAGACCAAATAGACTACTGTCTAACAAGTCTATGCTTTCTAATAAACAGATTCAGTGTAGACTCAGCATTGATATTTATAAGCAAGAAAAAAAGTCCTTTTTCAGGCTCAAACATGCAATTGTCTCCGTAAATGCAACCACACTCCACTCACAAGAACTCTTGTGCACATTTAAGAGAATCATTCTATTCATTTTTAAACAACTTTGGTAGACAGAAATTTCTTTTTAAAAGCATTGTCAAGGAAGCCTTTTATGCTCATGCCTGTTTCTTCAACACACATCAGGTACATATGCCACACATCTGATTCTGTTTTTACTCATTTGTGCACTCAGAATAATTGCTTGATATTTTTGACA
The DNA here is from genome assembly GCF_026119805.1 of Tympanuchus pallidicinctus. Taxonomy (NCBI): domain Eukaryota; kingdom Metazoa; phylum Chordata; class Aves; order Galliformes; family Phasianidae; genus Tympanuchus; species Tympanuchus pallidicinctus. Next base: position 15,387,881 of record NW_026294721.1, on the reverse strand, counting down.
TAAGAATGATTAATTAAGAATAGGGTAAGCTAAGAGAAACTGTAGTAACATGTTATTCTGTAGTTTACTAGTATTTATTTTTTTAAGAGAAATCATAACATACATCACTTGACAATGGATTTTATCATGATACTGTCTCTTACTGAATACTTAACTCATTTGCGTGCTCATCTTCTGAATAACAAGTGCTGACGCAGACATTCATCCTGCTGTATGTTTCTATATTAGATCACTGCTTTATCAGCTGCACTGATTCTTTTTCTAAAATTAGCCAGCTTGGTTTGGACAGAGATTAGAAAAGTGATCAAACACTGTTCCTGTTGGATGAAAAATGAATACCAAACAATTTGGGACTACTCCAAAAAGGTTCAATTTTCAATAAACAGAAAGTGTTGAGTATGCACATGACATTACTGGAAACAATTATACTGAACCAGAAGAAAGAACAGCAATTAATTTAATGTTTTGAAGTCAGTGACATGCCATATTTCTATGTTGAATTTATGCCACCTGAAGGAATTAATCTAAAACGTTATCATAAAAAAATATATTTTCAACTTTACTAGACATTTGCAATGATCCTTATTGTTCAGAAAATACGAACTGAAGTGGTGAAGCCCCCTTTGTGGGCTTCTAGTTAAATATGAGAATTCCATTTTATTGAGTTAATAACATTTGTCATCTTTCAGTGTATTAATATGACTATTACATGATACTTCAACACAGGAGGTACACAGAAAAACATCTTTTTTCAATCTCAATGAAGATTATATCTACTGGTGTGTATTAAAAAAAAAAAGCAAATGAATGACTTTCCAACATACTGATGCTTTTCCAAACTAAGCTAATGAAGATCATAAAAGTTCTTGCAATCAACCCTTAATAAAACCTATTTGCTTCTCCATGCCCATTCTATTCCACTCATGCCTAGTCCAAGACAACAAACAGCTAGTGAAACAAAAATGTAGCTTGCCAGCTTTTGACAAAGATCATATATATCCTTTGAGCACTGAGTAAGCTATGCGTTGTGTATATGGCGCACACGTTTCATTAAATAATGCAATCTTATTTCATCCATTTGTTATTTAACTTTGTAGGATAACAGCGAGTATACAGTAACCAGTGCACGCAAAGCAGCACATCAATACTTCCAGCCAGCCTATCTGTAGTATATACTATGACAGGCAAATATTTTCAACTACTACAGTTCTGCATCCTGTCTGCTAGAATATTGATCTCTACACCATGTGAAGAAAAAAAAAATCTATACTTAGTTAATGAACAGAGTAACACTACAGAATAAACAGGACTTAAAAAGATTTACAGTATCTAAACTGCAGAATGAAGCTTGAAAAGAAGCAGAGGAATAGCAGATCTGATCTCAGGATAGCCAAAGAAACCCCAGCAACTACAGGAGCAGGAAAGAGCTTTTAAAAGCTGAAGCAATTGAAAGGTGTTTTGAGAGGACAATAAATGGGAAACTGCTAAATTCTAAGGCCGAATCATTCAGCCCATTACTTGGACTAATGATTCCTATTCAGTCAAATAGATTTAACATCATCAAACAGCTTCACAAACTTTCAATCTCCGTCTATCCTTCGAGGTGACAGAATTCCCTCACTTACTCATAGTGTCTCATTCAGCAGAAAGGACAAGGCACTGCAGACCCATGGATCGTTCAAGTGGGAAATGTTCAAGGTAAATGCACCAAGCACTCAACAGGACAAACACAAGACTGATTGAATCCACATATCCTGTAGGAGAGAGCTTCTTCCTGTGTAGTATCTTTAAAATTCAATCCTTACTATCTAAGCCATCATATATAAATATACGATATAACATAATTAAAACTCATAATCTGAAAATGTTACTGTAAGTGTATGACTCCAAATTAAAATAACACTGCAATTCCAAAGCTCTTCCCTTTAACTCAAACATCCTTCCCACTTTCTGTCCTGGTGAGAGGACCAACTTTTCCCTCAAAATTTCATATTTTTATAATACTCTATAACCACTGACTGTTCTCTTTTCTAAACAAAATAAAACTATTCCTTTTCATCTCACCTCACCTACTATGATGACTAAATCTATAAAAACCTTATTTTGTTCTGCACCAAACCCTGTTCTAATTTATCAGCATTTTTCTATGAGAAGTGCGCTGAAACTGGCTGAGTACTTTGACCAACACCTTCCCACCCCAAGTTAACTGAAGTAAATGTCCTACTGAGCCTTCTGTATGCGTGAAGTATATATACAATATAGATTTAAAGTACAATTTGTAATAGAAAAGTCATCACATTGTTGAGTAATAATCTGGCTGAAAACTGAGCAAATAATACAGTGATGGACTAATATCCTCCACACTGCTGATGGACAGACTATTGAGATTTTGCTTATACATAGTGTTTCTTTACGGAATGAATTTCTTAACTGAAGTATTTTTTCCCCTTTATAAATTTGAACAGCAGAGGAACCAGAAGCATTTAGCAAACAGCACAGTGATTTTGTGGTTCTGACTCCTATGAAATCTCACTCTTTTCTTAATGCTTTGAGACAAATTTCTCAGAGGTTAGCATTCTTATCATTTTACCCCTCCCACATATAGTTTCAATTCAGAACACAGGATCTCCTCCAGCCAGATTATTCTCTGGCCTCTTTTCCTAAAATGGACAGTGATTATCCCTTTCTTTTAAAACCGCCAATAAGTTTTGACATTATTCAACCTTAGATCATTGCTTTCAGGTAATTAAATTTTCTTGAGCAATCCTTTATGTGGGATGACAACTAAAAATCTGCCTAGGTATTAACTGGAAAAATCACACAAGGCTGACTCTCCATGTAACTAAGATCATCAAGATTTAAATATTTTTATTATTTGATTCAGATAACTGTTCTGTGGAATTACAGCATAGAGCAGAGGTTAAAAAAGGAATACAAGCACTGCATTCATACATATCTAGTTCCCCTTGCACACAGAGCTTATGGTATACACACAAAATAAGAGACCCTCAGTTATGATTTTCATACATATCTCTATCATCTGCCTCCTTTATCAAAGGTACTGGCCCATGATAGTTCATTGGACAAAAATCAGTTTGGAGAGACACTCCAGAAGTCTTCATCCAAAACTGGTAGACTTCACAGACAGAGTGGAGCACATAGAAACAAAACATGCACAATACCCAAATCTAAGGGGACAATAAAACAGAAATATTGTCACAAAACTTCACACAGATCAATAAATTGCAATATTCAATTTTTCTCTGCTACGAACCAATATTGTCCAAGTCCAAAGTTCTTCACTACTTCTTCCAACTACTTGACTAGGTTTCTATATGTCCATGTCTAAATGTTTCAGCCTACATCCATGCAGGCTGCATTACAAAACAGGCGTGGCACCTGTATCTCAAACTGGCATTCAAGATAACAACTTCTTCAGCTTAGAAATGAGTTTTGTAAGAAAAAAGGTTTTAAACATGAAAAGTGAAGTTAGAATATTCTCCTGCTTTTAAAAATAAAAACCAGAAATTCAAACAACTAAGAACTGTCCATCAAATACTAATTACTGTATTTGGCAAGCAGCATAAAATTTGTACAATTACTCCAGTGATGCATTCTTTGACTTCTTTATTTATTTTCCTGTAACTAGCATGGTTTAAAGAATAAACAGAAACAAAATGAGTTAAGAAGACTTGCACTGTAATAATTCATCTTTTCCCGTAATCATCACACAACTACAAAAGTACACTGTACAAAACACAGAACTGACTTCACTGTAGTGCTGGGAAATCCTTCATAAAATTATAATCGTTTTCTATTTTTGTTTTCTTCTTTTTTATAAAAAGAATGTTGTATTTCATAACACCGAGAATTTAGGAATAAATAAAACTAAGATATTTAAGGATATGTGCAGTAATTTAAATCACTTGTCTGTGAAAAACATACATGTATCCTCCCACTAGGTACAGCATTATCAAACAGATTTACTTAAGATTTGCGGGTTATTAAATCTTAAATTTCATTTAAACCCATTTTGTTTTTCCAGTAATAAAATCAGAAGCAGCATTTTCTCTTTTCTCCTTTCTCCAATCTCATCTGTAAGCTCCCATCAACTTCAAAAACACATTTACAGTATTACCTATAAACTCTCATTTACTTTAAAGAATTTATTAACCCCACTCATTTGCCACAGGCATAACCACTTTATTTCAGCACTCAAAACAAACTAATTAAGAGCTTCCTGTTAAACTAACACAAGCTTTTTTGTACTTTTGCAGCTTCTGCAATATCATACAAAACATCTTGCCTGTGTATCCATTATTAAAAATCAAATATATATTGACCTTACAAATAGCAAATACATATTAGGAAACACAGTTTGTGCTGTGTTTAGTATGTTATTCAAGTAATTTTGAGAACTGTTTAAAAGTAACGCATGTGTTACTCAGAACTTTTACTTTCAGAGCTATGTTCTGAAGATGCTTCTCCAAAGCTCTGGGCCTGTTGCTTCTCTTTACGAAGTCATTGTCTACTGTTCAAATATCTACCTAAGCCTTCTCACGAAAGTGAACCACATAAGTCAACATTTCAATGTATTGGCACACAATTGCTAATTTCATGGTTGACTAATTATTGCAAACTTCCCATCTCAAACATATCTCAGATGTATAAATCCTACACTCTCTACTCCAGTAAATTCAGATCTTTTAGTAGCATAATCTAGAATGTTTCCTGTTTTTTTTCAGAAGTTATAAACTGTGAGATCTGCTCTGAAAGTCATTCCTCCCTTTTAATACATTAGCCCACAACATTATAGATGAATGTTGGTGGTGTGGCAACAGAGGTTGAACCTTCTTGCCAAAATTAGATTCAATCACACTTTGTTCCTGTGCGAGGTACGGAAGCAGAGCGGCAGTCCAACAAAATAGCATCTGACATGGAAGTGCAGACGAAACAGAGGTGTGTCATTGAAATCCTCCATACAGAAAAAATTGCACCCACTGACATTCATCAACATTTATGGAGATCAAACACTGAGTGTGAGCACCGCCAGTGGTGTGTTTCAGCAGTGATGACAGCAATGTCAAAGATAATGCATACTCTGGATGAATATGCAGATATTTCAAGCGCAGTAGGCAGACTTTTGTTCATTGGTGGTGAAAATGCATTGTTAATAGTGATAAGCATGTTGAAAAATAGTGCTGTGTAGCTAAGAATTTGCTCTGTCAAATAGTGTTATTGTGCAATATTTTCGGACCAACCTATGGATAACTCATTATGCAATAATAGAAAAGCAGAGAACAAAATTTTCAAAATACCGTATGCTCTAGTACTCACAGTAATTATTTAATATAAAATTCCTCAGATTACTCTTATTCCTGAAATAGACTGACAAAACATTACTAAATTATGTACAGTGTTTTCAAATGTACTAGGACCTAACTAATGATATTTTTGGATTTATGACACAACATTGTTTTTACAAGGTTTTATTTCTCACTATGAAACAATAAAATCCAAAACATTTAAGCAATTAAAAAAAAAAAAAGAAAAAAAACATGACATTCACATCCAATTTGTCTAGGTAGAGAAGATGAAAAGATTTCCTTTTAAAATGAATATTGTGTCAAAATCATCTGCAGACAGGCTAACAAGATCAGATTCTTCAATCAGTTCCCACAGTACTCCTAATGTCTTTTTTTTTTTTTTAATTAAAAGCTAAACTTTAAGGGAACTTGAGTATTCTATAACTTAAAGTAGTAAATAATCAACTTCAAGTAGACATAGCTATTGGAGGACAACAAATTTCTTGTTCCCCCCCAAGCAACAATCTCCATCTGGTGAATACTCCTGTTTTATAGCCCTCTCTGCTTCTTCCTTCAGCTCTTCTATTTACATAGGCTGTAAAGTAAAGCCTTTTAGTTACCTCTGCTTTATACTCCCTAATTGTTTGATTATCCTATCATGACTGTCCCTTTCAGCTGGGAGGTTGATGGGAGGGGGTACTGTGTGGCAGTGGTAAGAGCTTTATTTCATGCATGTCTTGGGTATCTTCTCAGCTATCTAGCTCTTATTGTGTACTGTAAGAGCAAATCTGCTTGTTTATCTGCTATAAATATCCTTGCTAATAATCTATACTCATTTATAAAAATGCTATCTACCATAATTCTTTAATTAGTTTCTGAAGGTGCATATATTTGTTTGAGTTACTCTGTATGCTACATGACTGTAGTGAAATCTGTAGTACTTTTGTTTCTGCTCTTTGATGAGGTAGTCTTTTCACTCTTGAACAGTAATGGTTCTTAATCTCTTGCCCATACTTTCTAAAATGCACACACAAAAAATAGCCACTTTTTATCTTATCAAATCTAGGTGGCTTTTTCTGCTTATAAATCAGATCACAAAGATAAGTTACCCAAATACTTCAAGGGGATGCAGAAAGCACAGGTTAACTTGCCTCTCTGCAGTGGGACCAGTGATAACTAGAGCAGTAATTCTAGGTGCTGAGACAAAAATGAACAAACAAACAAAAATCTAATCATTCACATTCTTTTCATAATAAAGATTGGATCTGCAATCAGTCAGTTTTCGTTTTGCTGACCTGCTTTCTTAAACAAGAACAAAGGTAGATAAGGAGAACAATCAACAAGTAGGACTGAATAGAAAGTAGTGAGAGGTTATTAAAAAAAAACACAATAGTGGACATCAAGAAAATGTTTTTCTCAAATATCTTAGTAAATAATACTACTGAATACATCTTGCCAATCTTTTTTCAGCAGTTGAGCGTATCTAGTTTAAAGGAAAAACAAGCATTGTGAGAAAAGTACATTATGGCTTAGCTAAATAGCAAACAAAAACAAGGGGCAGTAGTCTTCAAGCAGCATTTAATTACTAAGGTCCTTCGGGAAAATATGAAAAATTCCATAAGAGAAGTCCGCTGTAAAGTTGGATTTCAGCATCAACTTCACAATCAGCTATTTTATGTTGAATACTGTACCAATCAAGTTCAACATCAGTTCCGCAATTCACTCTGGCTGAACGAAGGAATGCAAATGCTGCTAAGTGTCCTTCAAGTCTTATGTTAAGCTTGAGCACCAAATTCCTTTGTAGTTCTTCTAGGGTATTACCATTAGTATAGAAGGGTTAATAGCAAAGGCTGATGATTGTTTAAAAATTCACATTACTAAAGTGGATTACATTGCATCTACTGAGGGGATCAACAGTGTAAGCCTACACTAAGCCACTATTGCAGAAACAAAGCTTGCATTTTAAGCCTTTGGAAACAAGCATAAAATGGACAAAAGAAAAAATTCTTCTGATGTAAGAACAAGGCAAACACTACATGCTTTTCATACAGACTCACATTTTCAGCCCCATACAGACACATGAAAACGTCCAAATAGCCTCCCCAAAAACTCCATCATGAACTCCTGAGAAGATAGCATACTTGGAGAAAAGGGCCAAACAGATAACTGTAAGTGATCAAGTGGTATAAAGGAAGTCTTGTCTTCTATTCTTGATGTGACAAATTTAATTTTCTTGAATTTAAGGATGAAGACCGAGTCAAATGTAAAAGTTGGGTTTTTACAATCTCAAAGAAGTGCTTGATATTCAAAACTGCTAAATGCTCCAAATTTATTTTAGTCAGTGTAGCTGGAGATTCTTAATGTTTCTACTTACCTGGTCATTTACAACTCAAACCTGACTAAATCAAGTTTGATAAGATTAACAGAATCCTTTGGGGATTATTTCAACACTTCACTGATGCTCCATGAGTCCATCAATAAAATTTGTGTTGTTGTACAATATTGCAAGACTTCAAATTAAAAAAAACAAACCAAACCAACCAACCAAACAATAAAACCAAAGCAAGTCTGTTTTGTGATTCAGACTGCTATTGAAGAATGTTTTTAAGTACCTCTTCCTAAACTGTTTCCTACAGATGAATCTGCTTATTACTATTTCCACTTTCAAATATGAGTTCAATCCTCCTCGTGAAGTATTGACACAGTGGAATATTTAGATATGATGAAAATAAATGAATATATCTCTACCCAACATAGTACTAACTCGTGAGTAAATTATCTCACATGCCAGCTAAATATAAAGAAAATATTCTAGTCTTCAGAAATTCTACTCTTTAGCAGTGAAGAATATTTTCCATTAAAAGAAACAAACAAACAAAAAAAACCACCATATTTTAAGCACCATGCTAATTTTCTCCAAGATGCAACTAGATAGAAAATTTAACAATTTAGGTTTCTAAATAAGACTGGACTATATTTCTCTCCTGATGAATTTAAATTGAAACAACTACTGAAAAGTTACAAAAATCTAAGAGTTAACCCTACTCACAGATCAAGCAGGCTGGCTGTTTTTCCAAAGTGTTTCAGAACTGTTAAGAGTGGGCTTCAAGACATTTGGCTTCTTTGGCTTCTCTTTACTTTAAAATGAGCATCACTATTTACATGATGTTTTATAATTGCACAAGTAATGAAGTCCACACATGGCACAGTAATTTCTGTAGCACATGAAAAATTAATTCAATGATTATTTATTTTTTCTTTACTTTTTAGAGATTAGTTTCTCAAGAATCTGAGTAGAAAGAACTTGATGCATTTTTGCAAATCGGGCAATTCATTTAAACAAGAATAGAAGGTTTTTTATATTAGCTTTGATTCCCAAACTTTTAAAATTAAGATTCTCTCAGTACCTCCCATAACATTTTGCACATCAGGTTTAGGATCCTCTAAAGGGTGAAATCGTTGAGGCTGAACAGATTAACTTCTTCCACACTGCCCCTTACTCATATATTCTGGCAAATCAGAAAGGATTCAAGTTTCTAAAGCTTTTTCACTTCCCCCCCCCTATATCTGATAAAGTGGCATGGCCTCATTTTCAGTTCAAAAGCTGCTGAGATACACTTGCGATTTCAAGACAAATAACAAGGTTTCTCCTTTCTCTGCCTGAATTTTTATTTTCCTTAAGAGGGGAGGGATACAATCATATTTACAAGGCTGCCTATTCCTCATTAATAACGTCCTAGTCTTTTCTTTGAATGTTCCTTCTTTCATAATTTGTTAAAATGTGCTTACCACTCCAGAAAAAAAAAAAAAAAAAAAAAAAAAAAAAAAAAAAAAAAAGTTGCGCAGGAAGATAATAAGCAATTAAATTTCTTTTAAATTGTATCAATGTTTGACAAATAAATTATGCAGTTAGCTACCCTACTATCTGCAAATGAGATAAATATTAACTGTGAGTATAATCCACTTAAGAAAATTGAAAAGACAAAACAATACCCCCTCACTTTGGCATTATCGCAGTGCCTTGTATTTCAATGCTCAGAACACAGTCTTCTTGTTAACATTTCAAGCATAAATTCAGTCACACTGAAGACAAAAAAAAAAAAAAAAGAAGAAGCACTGAAAGAAAAAATATCATGGAAAAATTTTCATAAACAATATAAAAAATGTTCTCTAGCCCATATTATTTTTCCTTTACTCTTGTAAGAGTATCTTCCTAATAGTGGATTGGAACAGAGAAAACTGGTTGCAGCTGCCCTAAGTATATTTACTGACATGTAATCAATTGCTTGCCCTGTGCACCACTGACACAGCACACAGATAAATGTGGAAACACATAAATAGGCCAAGACATGTCATTCGCACTGACCTAATACCCTCATTTTTCTGATTATAGACCCAGGGTCCATTGTAGAGCTATATAGCAGGGGTTTTTTTGCAGGCTAGTAACTCAGATTACCAAGGTAATAGGAATTAGAAGGCATATATTTCAGAGAGTAGGAGTTGAAAAGCAGAAATACAGCACTGCTCTAGGAGAAGAGAGTATCTAAATGTGTTTTTCAAGGACACCTTTTAGATGCAATTTAGTATCATAGATAAGAGATAATAAAATTATTTTGTATTTTTCTAACTTAACCTCTTGATAAACAACAAAACCACCGTAACAACAGTTTTTCAAATGTAACCTATCAAGTTCACAGCCTGACACCTAGAGATCTTCAACTTTCCCCAGGGTCCCCTCTATACTACAGCAATTTTCATTCACTTCATTTTAAAACACAACTGTAATGAGATGCTTTTTTCTTTTTCTCTCCAATCACCTTTTAATTTTTTTCTTCAACACTTTTATGAATAAAAGTATTTCTCATTCCTAGTCTCTTTAAATCAGAAATAAAACTTGGATACAATGGTAATACAGATTCCTCTATCACACCTCAACAGAATCATTGTTTGCTTGCAAAACTGAGAAGAAATGCCAAAATTAAAATATTTTCAACAATAGCAAGACAAAACAAAAGTGGCCAGTTTGCATTAGTATTCAGAGAAGTGAGGGAGGTGAGAGTACTCTTAACTTATATGAGAAAGGGATATAGGAAAATGCCTTTGTTAGAAAACACATATAGCATAACTACCAGTTATTTTATATATCTAAAAAACCTGGTAAGTCTCGGAAACAGAGAAACCTGTGTCAACTAAACTGGCAATCACATGAGAAAAAAACTTACTTGGGTAAATGTTGAGTAAAACAAAAAAATGAAATGCTGAACTGAGAAAAGAATAAGTAATACAGGCACAAATCAATTGAGACATGTTTCCGAGCAGAAAAGAAAAACATAAATCATCATAGCACTGATATATACATCCCTTTGGCAGAAGCCACCAAACCAGATCCATAGGTACTGAATGGAAACTACTGTGTGACTCCTCCTGATACTGTGGTATGAACTGAACAAATTGTTACTGGAAAGAATAAGGTGGAAATAACCACAGAATCCTGAAGTCTAAGGAATGGGACCTGTTGCTGCTAACAGGAACTTACAATGAGGGCAAGCAGGAACACTCATTGGTCACTGGGATAAGGAGGAAGCAGGAAGCCACATCCAGGCCAACAAAGGGTGTCATTTCTGCTCCAAGCTCAGAATTTTTAAAATGATGACCCAAATCCACCCTGGCTTTTTCCTGTCTGAAAACCTATCTAAAGATAGTATTCAAAGCTTTCCAATCTGCCTCATCTCAAATTTGGTATATACGTACACGACTTTTGGATTTTGCTTCATAGTATACTCATATGTTGTTCCACACTGCAGCAAACAGTGCAATAAATACAATTCATAATCACCTTTTTTGGGCTGTCAGTTCCTCAGTGAAGAAAATAGAAGCAGCAATAGCACATTTAATCACAGTAAGGAGTCCAACCATGTTGATAACCATGAAGATAAATGCAACAAGGCTTCTCAGTTCATATCAACTTTAAACTATGATATAAGTACTCAAGTAGCAGTCTATAGTGTTAAATAAACAAAAGACTCATGTAGTTCCATCACAAGGAATAAGGAAAATAGGTAGAGAAAAATACCTGAATGATTTTCACCCTCCTCAGCTCACGTTTATTAAACTCCCCAGTATTTCAAAATGAGTGATATTCTTATCAATAAATAACAAATTCATTAATAGTGGCATACTACTTCTACAGGGGATGAAACAGGTTCCCTGAGAATACTGTAGCAATTCACTGCACTGTATTATTATAACGGGAATCACGAAAATTTTAGTAGCCAGGCAGATGCAATTAGGGCAAATCTTAGTTGTTATTCATGCATAAATAACAACTTAGAAGGAATATGCAGTTTCTTTAAAATTCTATCCAGATCTTCTTCAGTTTTATCTAATTATCTCTTCACACAGTAAATGCTGTTGTGCAAATGTTTTCTTTTCTACACTCTTCTTTAACAATTTACATTCTGATGAAGTATGTTCTGTCATACATACAGCTGAATAACTGATAGCATATACCAAGTATACCAACCTCCTGCCACATCCACACCTTACAGCCTATGTTCTAGCACCCCGTCTCTCCTTACGTCTGACTCTGTCACCACTACTTTATGCTTCTGTTTCTAAAAACGGTACTTTGTTGAAAAGGAACATATTTACATAAATCCATTTTGCTTCCACATCTTCCAACAGTCATCCACCAAATTCCATACTGAAAATATTTGAAACACTTCTAGCATAAATCATTCAAGGGCAGGCAGAGTAATTGAGAAAAGCCTTGATTTTTTTTAAATCATTTTGTTTAAATAATGTTTTAACTAGCAGAAAACTCTGGAAAACGCAAAACACTTACTTCCTTGAAAGTTAAAAATCCCATAGGATATGAAGACTAATAACCAGAAGACAGATCATTCAAAACTTGAGTATGCTATACATTATGATTCTAGTAAACACCCTAAGAAATAGAATTTGTTTTTAACAGATAAATGAAAATGGGGGTTGGACTCGACGATCTCTGGAGGTCCCTTTCAACCCCTACAATTCTGTGATTCTGTGAAAAGTCCCACTGTAAAGGAGGAGCAGGTTTCTGCAGTACTAAGCCTCTGGGACCAGACCTGGTGAAAAACTGGCACAAACCAGCCCGGGATCACCAGTCATATGGAGGGCCTTAGGATCTGCCTGGACAAAGCCCTGAGCAGCATGCTCCATATGTTCACTGCTTTGGGCTAAAGGTCTACCTGAGTTACTCTGAACTGAAATTGCTTTATCAGCAGGATTCCCACAACAGCCAATAAACCTCACTTGCTTTGGTTGGATTTTATATTCAGCTATTTGTCTTGGATTACTTTGAACTTCTTTCAAAAAGCAGCAAAATGCAGAACACAGATTAAGCACAAAGATTTAGAAGAGAAAATATTGAATTACAACAGTAATGAGTAAATTCCAATTTACTTCACCATGCTGGTATCTTAATTCTAATTATGCTGTTTGCTTCCTTCCTAAGTTGGTGTAATATCAGAATAAGGTTATATTTCCTTTCATTCAATGATAAAATACATGTAGAAAACATTTTCCTATAAAATAAGCTATTACTACTAAAATGTGGCTCTTTTCTGAATAACTAATGGCATTTAGAGCACTCCACAGTTATGGTGAAATAATAGTTATTCTTCTCCTTACACTGTCCTCATAAAACAGCTCTTTATTACAAACATACTTTATAATGGCATTGTATAAACCAGAAAAAAAAATGAGGTTCAGCCCGATAAAAATATAAGCATTTAATTAAAATAGTTAATGAGTAAATCACAAAACGAGATTGCTTATCATGTAATGCAAAAATGATAAAATAAATCATTTCTCTATAAACAAATGTGCATAAATTCACACGCTTATTCCCAGTGATTTCCATTTTAACATTCATATGCTAGGACTGATTCAATAAAAAAAACTGGAATTGTTCCATCTTCAATATTTACTGCTTTGGGACATTAAAAAAGTAAAGTGAGCAGCTTAGCATTTTGAAATTTCCTCTTCGCTTACACTGAAACTGATTCTAAACTACTCTAATTAGACACCCCCTATTTAATATAAAGAATCTATGAACTTCAGATGGAGATATCTGCCAAGAAAATCCAATGTTGCTTAAAAGACGAAACTGCTTTCTGCAGAGCAAATTTGATGGTTTTAATCAAAATGCTCACATGCCAGGCTGAAAACATGTTTTCACATAACATACATGAGTTAGCTATTTTTTTCTTTTACTTTGATCCTTCTTTATATCTCCTAATTGCTTTTGAGGTGCTTAGCCAATGAATTTGCATCAAAGAATAGTAGGGGTTGGAAGGGACCTCCAGAGATCATCTAGTCCAAACCCCCTGCCAAAGCAGGTGCCCTACATCAGGTTGCATAAGTAGGTGTCCAGGCAGGTGTTGAATATCTCCAGAGAAGGAGACTCCACAACCTCCCTGGGCAGCCTGTTCCAGTGCTCCGTCACCTCACTGTAAAGAAGTTCTTGCACACATTTCTATGTAACTTCCTATGCTCCAGTTTCTGGCCATTCCCCCTTGTCCTGTCTCCATACACTGCTGAAAAGAGTCTGACCTCATCACTCTGCCCCCCACACCTTAGATATTTATAGACCTGGATCAGGTCCCCTCTCAGTCTTCTTTTCTCAAGGCTTAACATACCCAGTTCACTTAGCCTTTCTTCATAGGAGAGATGCTCCAGGCCTTTCACCATCTTCGTGGCCCTCCGCTGGACTCTTTCCAAGAAATCCTTGTCTTTTTTGTACTGGGGAGCCCAGAACTGGACGCAGTGCTCCAGATCAGGCCTTACCAGGGCAGAGTAGAGGGGGAGGATCACCTCTCACAACCTGCCGGCCACACTCTTTTTAATGCACCCCAGAATGCCATTGGCCTTTTTGGCCACAAGGGCACACTGCTGGCTCATGGCCAACCAGGTCATCCACCAGGACACCCAGGTCCCTCTCTGCAGATCTCCTCTCCAGCAGGTCATCCCCCAGTCTGTACTGGTGCATGCAATTATTCCTCCCTAGGTGCAAGATTCTACACTTGCTTTTGTTAAACCTCATCTGGTTTCTTACTGCCCTGATCTGCAGCCTGTCCAAGTCACTGAATGGCAACACAGCCTTCAGGCGTGTCAGCCAATCCTCCCAACTTCGTATCATCAGCAAACTTGCTGAGGGTGGCCACTATCCCCTCTTCAAGGTCATTGATGAAGACGTTGAACAAGACCAGACCCAGCACTGACCCCTGAGGAATACACTAGTTACAGGTCTCCAACCAAACTCTGCACCACCAATGATGACCCTCTGTGCTCTTCCAGTCAGCCAGTTTTCAACCCACCTCAATGTCCATTCACCTATCCCACACTTCCTCAGCTTTGTTATAAGGATGTCATGGGAGACAGTATAAAATGCTTTGCTGAAACCTAGGTAGACTACATTCACTGCTCTCCCCTATCCACCCAGCCAGTGACAACATTGTAGAAGGCTACCTGGTTGGTCAAGCATGTCCTCATAACATCTCATCTTCCCTTTTGTGCATTCTCCCCAGTTTTATGTTATATTTGTTGAGGATAAATTTAATTAGGACAGTATATACAAGTCACCGCTGCTCCTGAAAACTATGCAGTAATTTTGCACTAGATTCTAAAAATCTAATATTTGGAGATTTGAAGCCAAGATCCAATACCTCAAATTAAATGAGTCCAATAGAAGTGGAAGACTATCAGAAGATGGATGCTCAGTGTTTACTAAACTAAGCCCCTTACAAGTCATCTGAGGTAATCTGTGTTAATTGTATGTCTTGATCAGAAATATTTATTTTAGAAGTTCAGTTCTGTATTTAAACTATGTCAAAATTTTCAGGACAAAGTATTTTTAAAACACTAAGGAACAAAATTATCTAAAATGTTATAAGCCTTAAGAGAAAAATTAACCGTGACTATGTCCGAGTTTAAACTGTTCTTCCATGGAAGCAAAAAAATGTCAAACAATTCTTCTGCCTCCTATAAATCAGTACACTAGTATATTAGATGAAAGATTAGCAGAAATAATCCAGAGATGGTGAAGACTTTTTACTACTGCAGTAGTAGAGTGCTTTCCACAGGGAATTAGATGTTAATACAAAGCTAAGATTTAAATCAAAGGTAAAAATCCCTGTTTCTCTAATTTGGATCTTTGCTTTGTCATCTGCATTCTTTGATGTCTAGAACAGTTGTCCACCTAGGATTTATTAATTGTGGTCACATGCTAGCTCACTTAAATGTGAAAACAAAACACA
This sequence comes from Tympanuchus pallidicinctus, assembly GCF_026119805.1. Taxonomy (NCBI): domain Eukaryota; kingdom Metazoa; phylum Chordata; class Aves; order Galliformes; family Phasianidae; genus Tympanuchus; species Tympanuchus pallidicinctus. The sequence continues at coordinate 15,372,277 of NW_026294721.1, read as the reverse complement.
TAAATACAACTACTGTTAAGAGACGCTTTTTCCCACCATGAATATTATGTGTGAAATCACACTGGTTTATGCATACAATTGTAAAGACGTGATTTAGATTATAAAAGCAATTTTAGCCATGCAGTGAACACTACAATTACTGTTTAATTTGTCAACCTACTAACAAAATGTATCTGACTCAACCTATCCTGAGAGCAACCCTGTGGAGAAGGAGGTGGACAAGAAGCTGGACATGAGCCAGCAGTGTGCACTTGCAGCCCAGAAGGCCAACTACGTCCTGGGATGCATTAAAAAGGGGGCCAGCAGGGAGAGGAAGGTGATTGTCCTCCTCTACTCGGCTCTTGTGAGGCCCCGGCTGGAGTACTGCATCCAGCCCTGGGGTCCCCAGTTCAAGAAAGATTAAGAACTCTTAGAACAAGTCCAGAGGAGAGCCACTAAGATGATCAGAGGGCTGGATCACCTCTCCTATGAAGAAAGGTTGAGGGAACTGGGCTTGTTTAGCTTGGAGAAGACTCTGGGAAGACCTCATTGTGGCCTTCCAATAATTGAAGAGAGCATATAAACAGGAGGGGAAATGGCTATTTACAAGTGTGGATAGTGATATGGCAAGGGGGAATGGCTTAAAACTGAGACAGAGGAAATTTAGGTTAGATATTAGGAGGAAGTTTTTCCACACACAGAGGGTGGTGATGCGCAGTAACAGGTTGCCCAAGGAAGTTGTGGATGCCCCATCCCTGGAGGCATTCAAGGCCAGGCTGGATGTAACTCTGGGCAGCCTGGTCTAATGGTTGGCAACCCTGCCCCATGGCAGGGGGTTTGAAACTAGATAATCTTTGAGGTCCCTTTCCAACCTAAGGCCATTCTATGATTCTAGGAATTGTGCACTACAACAGAGTCAGTGCATCATCTGGCTGCTGGCCACACAAACCAAGAGAAAGGTTCTTATCCTGAAATTAAGAGTAATTCCTACACATCTTTCAGTCTTGCAGGGCATCTGCATATGTACAGAAAGTACAACAGCCAGATATAAAAGGAAAGATTCAAGCCATGTACATCCAACAGGAATCTGTCCCAAATATTTTAGTAACAAATTGCATTTGTGTTCCATGCATGCAGATCAGTGCAGTCTGCAAGTGGTCGAAAAGAAAATTTCTATGTTGCAGCTACACAAAAATTCCATCTTATAAGTCAAATCTGTCAAGGAAAGGCATCCTTCTTTCTGATCTAGTATACTCAGTGTCCAGACAGCTCTTCAGTATTTATGACTATACAGTCACTATCCACTATAAAAAAGTAATCACAGGAATAATCTGTTGTAGAAAGAAGGATCAGAATAAAAGACATGAATCAAATACTGTTTATCTAGACAGAATTTACAAGTCATCTCATTAATTTGACACAGAACACTGTGTGGCAAAAAGATATATATACCCATTTACAAAGTTCAACATTAAAATGATAAAACATCGACAGCCAAGCTCAGATACACAAGCAACGCATTCTCAAGTAAAACAAAGGAAAAAAATAAAATTTAAGAATGACAGGCTCACAGACAATTCAATTTTCCAATCTCTTAAATAACTTCCTTTTTGCGAATGAAAACATACATAAAGAGTAATGTGGACTGTATTGTGCTCTTGAAAACATTACAGAAGTTAAATTTTCCCAAAATGAATTCTAATTTCTGTAGGGAGGCACTGAATCTCTACAATGTTGCAGAGCAGAAACCATTTGTTTTTTCCTGCTGAAAAAACCTTTTTTTTCCCCTCCATATTATTTTTGATTAAGATTGAATGAAGTACCATAAAAAAAAAAAAAATCCTCCTATGTGCTCTATCATGACATCATTTACATTTATTCCTGCTAAATTAAGAGCTTTTTTAAAAACAAAAACAAAACAAACAAACAAACAAACAAACAAAAACCATAAGCGGACAGTATTTCAGATACCTATCTAGAACTGGAAAAGACTATTCTCAGCCTTCCTATCTCCCACCACCTTTTCCTACACTAATATGATTAGCAGCTTAAGAAGTATCAGACTGAGCTGTGGAGTGCTGAACCATGGGTCACTCACAGTGTTGAACAGTCTTATCTGAGTTCTAATGGCTCTGAGGGCAATGTCAGTAAGTGCCTCTGATAGCATACAAATAATCAAACAGTAACAAAATGTACTCTCACATTATTTATAAAACACCTATAAAATTTCTACTAAGACACCAAAATATATTCAGCATAACCGATCCAACATATCCAGAAGAATCTAGTGTAAAACACTGTAATTTAACATGGAAAGCTGAAGAAATTTCTGAACGAAATTAATACTAAATTTTCAGGCATGCCACTAACCACCATAGGAAGCCTCTTCTTTTTTGGAGGAACCAATATTACAAGAAACTACCATTTCTCAGCTCCTGATAAGAGATATTTATTTTAAAGGCAGGAGCTTACTGCTTGTTGGAGCTGGCAATTCTTGTGGCCTAAGCAGGCAAAAAAGCCAATTGGCTTACTTCTTAAATGGGTTGTTCTATATTCAACAACAACAAAAGACTATTTTAAAAGTTTATTAAAAATAATAACAAAAAAAAGGCAAAAAACAACGCATCAGCATATCGTCCAATAGTCATAATTCTGATTCTATGATCGTCCAATAGGATTTTCCCACTCCTTGAAGCCAAAGTACTCAAAGCTGCATTTTTAGCACCTGAGAAGCAATGATATTTAAGATTTGTTTTAGAATGCAGCTCAAGTCAGACAGCCCCTGAAAGTGTCCAAATCCTTCTAAGAGAAAGTAGATTCCAGAATGTTAAACATATGGGAGTTGAGAATTAAGACTCTGCAGTGCCTGATCAGATGCTTAAGTAGTTAAGTAGTTACCTTGGACAAGTCCATTTAACAACTTTACACACACACATACAAAAAAAAAAAAAAAAAAAAAAAAAAAAAAGCAAACCATGCCTCAGAATGATTTATTACTGTTACCTACATAAATGACATAGATGCTGTAAGCTCTAGTGTTGTTTCTATGCTTGCAAATCACAGGATGAAAGGCACAGCATACATCCAAAGCAGTAGCAATATAACTAACTGTTCAGTGTAAAAGCTTTCCTGGGCTTTGAAGAACTATCTTTTTCCTTGAAACGTGTGAATATCAACCCATAGCAGGATTAACTGGCACTTCACAGTTATTCCACACTGCCATAAAAATTCCAAGGTGATACAGTACTTGTACTTGGAAACATTATCCTTCATCAAGAGAATGGGCTTTCCAATTTTGGGATAAAAAAATTACATCAGTACAACATTGACTAGGACAGCTTGCAGTAATAAAGAGTTATTGTGTATGGAGGTGGGCATGTACGGACCAATTCAAGACTGGAAGGAACTTCAGCTGTAACACAAAACTTAAAGGAGAGCTACACCAATGGGAACTGCTACATACTTTTGAAGTCCCTCCATGTTAGGTTAAATGTCAAATGCAGAAATCAAGGGTCAAGTTTGATTCTTCTTTTCTTCCCATGTCTTTTAACGATGTTTTTTAAAAGCACTTAAGAGTTGCGAAGGGAGATTTTCTGTAAGTCTTCACATTGTAAAAATTTCAGACATTTTACTGTATACAAAAATCTCAGATACTTGATGTTATAATGTCTTAAAAAAAAAATCAATTCCTAAGAAATACTGTCTCTAAGACAGCCTTACCAGTGGTTCTATTTCTATCACAGATATTACATCTTGGCTGAACTATAACAGATTTCTCCTCATAAAATTCAAAATGGCCTTTTTCCAAAACTAGCCTTAAAAAAAAAAAAAAAAAGCCTTTAATAAATCCAGCACCTGAAAACTCTGTCAAATACCAGCATTTTATTAGTAGCATAAAAATATACAGTGAGTTGTTATTATACATAAGTTCTATGTTTTCTTTGAGAAGTGTTCATATTAAATATGGGGGGGGACAGGGGGAGGAACCTATTTATGCCAGTACAACAAAATTAAATCTAAATTGCTCGATCTTAGTCGTTCTTTATAAACACATGTTTTCAAGAACTATTTCATGAGATTAACAAGTTACAAACTCCATAGACAATGTCTTTCTATCTCCCTAAAGGAACATGAGTTCAGTGAGAATCTGGGTAACCTATAACTATATTTTACTAATACAATGCCATCTTTCAGGTTAACTATTTAAAGGTTCTAACGTGATGAACTGCAAAAGCTCTTTTATTGTTAATAACCAATTAATGAAGAGTCCTAGGTACAAAAAGACTGCATATTGATTAGCAAACATCAAAAGCTAAATACCCAAAATTAGTTGCAAAATTAGACTTAGTTGCAGGTACCAACATTCAGAAATCACCAATATTCTTGAATGTCCTGCTCAATGCCAGCCTAATCCTTCACACAACTGAAGACTACAGTAAGGGGCATTTATGCTATTTAGGCAACACGTGCAAGACCACCTAAGTTCTAACATTCAGACACTTGCAACATAGCTAACACCATAGCCCTCACAAAATTAAGCAACTCTCCAAATTACAGATTTTGTGTAAAATGTAGCTGAGCATAAGCAAACCAAGAAAAAGATTGGTATTCGGGCTGATTTCAGTGACTGGAGTGCCCATGCAATTGTTCTCACAATACCGTTTGTGGAAAGCATTTAAACTTGGATGTTCTGCATCTCAAGTGATTGCCCAATGTACCAGGCTGCTTATGAGCTAAATTCTCATTGAAATTCTCAGTTCTATTGCACACACAGTTTTACTCTGCAACAGCAACCGGTCAGTAGAAAGGACAGAGAAAAGGACTTACTGTCATTATCACACTTTCAGAGAGCAGGACTAAACCATGCTGGAAAGTATCATGAAGTAGCTGTGAAGTGGGAATATTTCAGACTCAAGAGAAGAATTTTTAAATCATCCTAGCAAAACCAACTTCTGGGACATAAGTTGAACCTATTCAAGGCAAAGGGTCATATGAAAATAAGTCCTCAATGGGAGAGTCCTATTTGTCTAGCCAGTAAATCTCAGCAGATAACTTACGTTTAGATTTCTCATTTCTTGTGAGAAAATTCTGGCCAACCAAATATCAAAAAATAGTACCTCTGTAGCAACTCAAAGGAGAGAGATTTACCCTGCAGGTATAGTGGAAAAATGCTAAAGCCACACATCTGCCCTCAACATTTCTTACTGTTTTTCTTAAGTCACACCCTGCCAACTTGCAAGTTCCTAATAAATCTGGTTTTAAACACCTAGAAGGAGTCCTGAGTACCAACTCAAGGCTTGCAAGAAGTTATTATATAAGCAAGGAAATTCAAGAAGAGTTTAGGTATGTAGGTGCAAACTGCAAACCTAAATCATTCTCAGTTTGCGCTTCAACTTTGGAGGCAGAACATTAACTGCAATATACTGTGTAACAACACTTTGCATCTATTCATGCCAACAGTCATCCTGGTCTGCCATCCTGAGCAGCATAGACCCAATCATGTTGAACAAACACTGAAACATCGTGTTACATTTTCTTTCCTTGACTCAGTTGGCTTTAAATTCTTTAAGTAGTGGAACATCTCAGAAAACCCTGCATCTTCACAGATAGCCTCCAGAAAGTTAATAAATACTTGGTCTCCCTTGCCTTAGGAAAGCCTTAAAACATATTCTACTTCTAATAAAATCTTATGGGGTAGCTTCTTGTCAGTGACCTATCACCTGGCTATTTTAGGCTAGAAATACACGATTCTAGCTCTGTGTATTCTGTTTCAGTTCAGCTACGTCAGCTCCAGTTTATTTACTCATTATCACAGATGACCACAAATTCGACCTCTCTTTCACAGGAAAGTATAATTAGAATCCCAGATGTACATTGTAAATAAGTTCTAGCAATTATCAACTACTTGACTACTCACCAAAAAAAAAAAAAAATTGTAATTGCTGAAACAAGGTGCCAAGGAGATTACTTTCCCTTCTTTTCATATATTCTGTTGATTGAAAACACAAATCAAGCCATATCCCAAATTAATTAGAAAGAATTGAAAGCAGGGTGATTTTACAATAATGAGGAAAATACAGTGAGATTAATATGAATTAAATTACAAGAAAACTTCACAGGTAGAGCTTTAAGTTATGTCATTATTACTCTAAAAAATAAAAAGAATAAATAGTACACAAAGCCCACATAAAACAAGGTCCTATATATTGATTCCTAAGTAATCTGAAACAGACAAACAGTGATATGAAATGCATCATATCGAAAGCATCAAAAGCAGTTCAGGAAGAACATAATACATTTGCATATCTCACAATAAAATGTAGTTTTCAGGTGAAAATAGAATGTTCCAGACATGAGGGGTATTTTCTTTATTTTCCCTTCTCCATTACATAAACTGTCAGACCTTTCAGCTAACTAACATTAGCATGAAAATATCTGCAAATATACAGCAAGACACTGCATTACTTGGAAGAGAGATTTTATAAATAAGAGAGCAATAGACATTAAAATTATTTTTAATGTTGTTCCAATTTAGTTATAATTATCCTGATTTCTGCGGTCATAGTAAATTGTAATAGATACTGGAACAAAACAAATTAAGGATGGCTGAGAGATTCTGGAAAAAACTGTGCCACTTTTTGATTTTTTTCTTTAATAAAAGCCTTTCTTTCCACTTTTACTCTCTTTTTCATTATCAAAGTAGTACTACTATGAACATAAACGCATTCTTCTTTGATGTTTTCCCTGTTAAAAACAGGATCTTGATGAACGGGTTGAAAGGCTACTTCACTGTTACTGCTGGAACACTACCTTCAGCTTTTGTTACAAGTCATTCTATAGCTTTTCACAGTCATAAAGAATGAAAGAAACATTCCACCTACAAAAGCAATTACTTCTTCAGGTGGGAAGCAGTTCACATACTCAACATCTGAATTAAAAAGAGCAAATCTGAGAGTGACATAGTGATGTTGTAACTTATATGTAAATCAAGAGAGAAAATAAGGGAAAAAAAGTAATTGTATTCTTCTGCTACATTACTAACAGCATCAGTATGAATAATGCTACAACAGTGTAAATTTAGTTTTATTCTATAACTGAATTCGTGGCTTAGCAAGAAGACACAAGCAAGAAGAAAAATGAGTCAAGATTTCATCTGTGAATTAATCAAGAAAAAAGTAAGTATTCAATATGGTGACATCAATGATTCCTAAAATAACTACAATTTTCTTACTGTTACAGAAACAGGTTGTAAAGAGCTCTCCCAGTGATTATCTTGGAAAAGAATTGCTCAGATAGAATCAATTATACTGTCCACTGACAGATGCTTATTGACCAGTTCTTAAAAACAGACACTAAAGTATATTTCCCAATGTCCTTGTTAGCCTTCCACCAAATTAACTGTGAGAGAATGTTTTGTAGTTTTCAAGTTAAATTTATTGGTCTCAATGAAATGGATTTCATCTCTCCCAAGAGATTAGAAAACAGTTACTAAGATAGTTAGGACAACCTTACCATCCAGTCTGATGTCCTCCAGAAAAAAGCAAACTCAATATTTCAAGTTCTGTCTATCAAAATGCATTTTATAAACTTTGGAGTATCAATTAATACTCTTTAGACTCTCTTTTGCATATTCTTAAAAACAGTGCCCCTGGGTAGACACAGGGAAGTATCAAATAAAGATAAACCACATCCAGCTTTCAGAGCATTTAATCATTTATAGACAGTATTCACCTTTTTGACAACAGAATTATGACTCATAACTTTTCCTGCAACTCCCAAATCACTCAAGTTGTATTCTGCCATGTTATACATCTGTACCCCATGGTTTTCATTTTTCCTTTACCTTTATATTCTATACTAGTCCTCACTGTATGTTATGAGTTGATTTCAGACCGTCTGATTCATCACAAACCCTGGCGTCAACCAAGGTGCATACAGCATCCGCTCACAACCCACATGCCTCATCCTTGCACAACACAATTGCCTAACTCTGCTACTCAGGTAGTTCAAATAAGTCAATCCAGGACTGCACTTGAGATGCCTTATCAGCAATTCTGAGAAATGTTTCTGAGAGAGATGTTTCAGCTAGACAGAGAACTAAATGATCTGTCTAATCCTGTTTCCTTACTTCATTTATGGGAAACAGAAGGAATAACAAATCACAGATCACATCCGTTACTTTACTGTTAACCAGAAGGCCAGTTTTCCTGTCCCATTATTTCCTCTCCCAACAGTTGGTTATAATCTTCTGATGCCATGAATGTATATCAGTTCACTGGAGTTCAATATTGCCTTATGTTTTTAAGGCATATAAACATGTGAAAAACATTAGGCTTCATCTGTGAGATAAAAACAGAGCAGTTGGTTCTCAAGCAGCCTTACCCTCATGCTGACTGCACTGAGCTTTAAGCAGACACGTACATACATGAGTAGACTGGAGCTAATAACCTCACTTGAAGAGAGTATTTGAGTTCTACAATTTATTTGAAAAATGAACCACTATCATTTTGATAGTTTGATCAAAGCAATGCACTTCAGGAGATAGCCTATTTGCCTCAGCTTCAATCTCCTTAGATTCATTTAAGGATTCTGAGAGAAGCTTTTAGGACATGACCCATCCACAGCCTTGCCCTTTTCATTTGGATCCCTGGGAAAAAGTTCCTTCCAGACAGAACTAGGTTCTGCAAATACATGCAGAAAATTGCCTAAATTAGTTAGCTAACCTTGAACGCAGACAAGGAGAAGACACTAATAGTGGCAGGTGAGAAAGGGATGAGGAAGGCTAAATTTAGAGAGAAGAGGTCTGCAAAGACAGCTTTTGCTGTCTGGAACCCTTTCTTAGAAAGACAGCAGGTACATTTCCCTTGGAAAAGGGGAACCCTTAAGATAGAAGGAAATGCAATAGCTTGTGGGTGTACAGAGCAAGAACAGTAAATTGGGGCAGACTCAGTTTTACTGGAAAGTAAAACTGAGCGCTGACCTTTGAGAAGAGAATGGCAAGAAGCCTAGAAAACAATAAGAGCAATTTATGCGGGAGATGAAAAACAACAGAAACACCCCACGTTTCATTGTTTTTGTCATCATCATTCACCTGGGCCAAACAATTTTATTCTCCCCCTTCTACACCAGTTGTGTCTAGAATCCAAGTGAACAAGCCCCTGTGATTTGGTGGTTATTTGTTTTTCTCATGCTACAAGAACCATAACTTTATCTAGTCCTTCAGTGGCAACCACAAGCTTCTGCTTTAACTTCTGATTTCTTACCCTCCTCTATTTAGAACGTAAGACATTTTTCCACAAAACTGTGATCTGCTTAAGAGTCTTAGAATGCTTCGATAGATAAGAAAAAACACAACAACCCAGTTTTACTTGTCATTTTTTATTAAAGGTAATTCTACTAGAGCAAAATTATTTAAGTAATAGCAGAATAACTCAAGTCTCTGAAAACTAAATACTACTTAATTATTTAGCTACCTTCCCACAAACTCCTAGAATAAGTATTTGTTGCACAAAAAATACTTTCTTAAGGAATCAGGCATGCATGTACCATATTAGGAGAAAACATTTTACATTAATGCACACAACTAACATGAATAGAAAGTAGTGTGATTTTTAAAAATTTTTAAATATTACTATTTTAAGATAAGTAAGAAAGAGCAGATACTAGTTACTAGAGTAACTAGTTAAGAATACAGGCACCAAATGAGAAAGTTACAACAAACTTTTTAAGCTCACATATTCTAGCACTAAAATATTCTTAGACTTTTAGAAGATTAAAGCAGATGATTTCACCTGGACAACAGCTTGTGGTGACAGCATATCAGACATCATGATTCCATTAACTTGGCTAAAATAGTTTGCTGAGGTATTTTAATTTAGATTTGTGAATTCTTGATTCATTTACCATTTAGATGTCCAACTTAATGAAATAAGAATCAGTGTTAAAAATTAGTATTTTCAGTGCCATTCTGAAGTACGTGAAATTGCTACTTTTATGTTCCACATCCTTATGCATGTTTGAAAATGTTTCTATTTTCCAACTTACTTTATTGGAGTTTACAGATATCTTGGAGGACACTGTTTCCAAAAATACAGTAGTTTTATATTAAACATAACTGGATGCTACAGAAGTTAACATACATAAAGAGGAAAGACTTAGAGGGAAAATATTTGAGTGCTCTTACTGTGGAATTTTCTTCTTGAGGAATTTTTATATTCTGGAAAAGAATATTTACCTTTATAAATCAAGTTATTAGAAGAAGCCCAGTAATTCTGTCATGAAAATACTTGACACCCATTATGAAAAGTTTAAGTAAAACAATGCTTGGAAAAAAAATAAATCTCCCATTACCTACTGCCAAAGTAAAAACTACTCAAGATGCTGAAGCTTTTGGCAAAACACAAAGATACATCTAGAGATTAACTGCAATACATAAGTCATTTTATTCTCAATTTCATCATTTGTTCTTCTTATTTATAGATATAGCGTTAATCGATCTCCGTTCTGTTTTATGCCCATTGTGAAAAGTTCTTTAATCTATGAATGAATTTATTCAGCCGCTGTCTTTTCATTTTTACAACTATCAAAACCTTGTATCTGCAGAAGAAGAAACAGTAGATCATAAGCATTTGGAGAAAAGATGCAATATGCCTGAAAAGCAACATAAAAAGCTGCTTTTTCCAAACCACGACATTTAGGAAGATCTCCAATCCCTCTAGAAGGATCTTTACTTCAAGAAGTCAAACTATTTCTAGAGGGAAGTGGTAGCAAAAAGGACAGTTTGACTTTCCTCCTCCCCATTGCCAGAAGCATTCTTGCTTCTTCAGGAGTGAAAGGGGCACAAATGCTCTTTCATCAGTTTCTGCTTAGTTGGTTCATCCTCCAGAGCAGTCCAGACCTTTCTGCTGTTGCTCAGCAGTTTCCTAAGAGGCTGCCTCAGTTCTACAGGTTTGGATGCCACTTGCCAAAATACTGTGGAAGCAAACTAACAGGCCCAAAGGAGGGTAATAGCACATACTCTGTAAAGAAACAGCTTTAATTTCATTCTCCAAATCTACTCTAACTCGGTCATAACATTTTCAGCTATTAATTCACTGTACTCAGCAGAACATATCAGTGCACACCAGTTCTTTTATTACCTATAACCACAATAGCTGTACTTTTAGGGCAATGTTTGCCATGAATGCCACTATCTAATCATCCACAACCAAAATGTCTTTTCAAGTTATACAGAAAAGGTAAGCAGGACTCTGATATTTAAGGAAGAGACAAAATGGAAATACTCATCAAATTTAGTTCTCATTCAGTACGAGATTAAAAGGAAGCTGTGTGAAACTGCAGACAACATGGAAAAGGGGGTTTCTTATATGAAATGGGAGTCCAGTTTGAGAACATATCTGAAGACTGGTTCACAGCAAAAGATTCAGTTAGTGAAGAACCATCACCAGTCCCCTTGACTGAGATGTGATAGATGTGTATCTGCTTCCCATGCAACACTTCAAGATTAATTCATACCATTGTCTGAAATTTACATTAGTTGCCTTCTGGCTTCCTAGAATTACAACTGCAAAACCTTCAAAATGTGCAAACTTTCTTTGTTCAAATGTCAGTAATCATCTTCAGCTGCAAAACAAAGCATTAGTCAAGAGGATCCTTGGATTTACCAATTGTTACAAAGCAAAGACCTTCAGAGTGAATCAATGAAGCCATTTGTGGTTTTAGACTTTTTTGTTGCTGTTGGTTTTGTTTCTGTGGCTTGTTTTTTTCATTCCTTTTCTTTTCACCTGCTTATAGCAGGGCAGGGGAGCAAGAGGGAAAGAGTGTGGCAAGAAGGTCTGTATTTATTTATCTTTTTTTTTTTTTTTTTTTTAATGGAATATTAAGAGCAATATAGATTTGATGTTTCTAGACAGGTACTGCTTTGAAGGCAATTAGGACAATAGTTGATATTCTGTTGTTAGAATACTAAGCAGTTTTCATCATAAAATGCTTTTTTTTCCCCCCACATGTAACCATTAGGTTATATCATTTCAGTGCTTTATATAACTGCAATTTAACAGTGAAGCTTTCTAAGGAAAAGAAGAAAAATAGCAGTAAAATTATTTTGCAAATTAATAATGTTAAGATGTATTAGTAGTAAGAGTTTAATAAAAATAGGACTGCAGTTACTGCCTGAGGCTTATGTGGCATCCCATGCTGCGGTGCAGTGCTGCAGATATCAGAACACAGTAGGACTGTTTACTCTGTCAATCACTTGTCAATCTGTACAGTTTTCTACAAATATCCCCTTGTACTTGGGAGTAGTTTCACAAATCTCAGTAATTAAAATTTTTAACACAATCATAGACCATATTAAATTAAAGCCACTGGCATGCACAAGAAACAAGATGTCATGGTTACCTTTGTGCAGATGGAAATGCTACATGTGAAATCTCCTTTAGTCACTTATTTAAAACAAATACTTACTTTAAGCAACTTGGAAATAATTTACCATAAAGCTAGACTAACTAGATTTTCCGCTAACAATGCAGAAAATAAAATGTTCAAGAGAAAGGAAGTCATTTTCTCCAGAAAAGACAGAAATTATCTACCTGGACTTGCGCAAAGTGTTTGACACTATCCTGCACAACATTCTAGTTGGAGAAAAAAGGATTTGATGGATAAAACCACTTGCCAAGGAATTGGGTGGGTGGTCACACTCAGAGCTGCAGTCAGCAGGACAATATCCAAGCAGAGAACAGCGAAGAGTGGCATTCCTCAGCTATCCATGCTGGAACAGATTCTATTTAACATCTTTGTAGCTGACATGAGCAGCGGGATCAAGTGCATGCTCAGCAATTTTGCAGGTCACACCAAGCTGAGCAGTGCAGGTGACATGCTAGAGGGAAGGGATACCATCCACAGAATCACAGAATCACAGAATCACCTGGGTTGGAAGGGACCTCAAGGATCATGTAGTTCCAACCCCCCTGCCTAGCAGGGCCACCAAACATCCACATTCAGATCAGGTTGCCCAGGACCCCGTCCAACCTGGCCTTGAACACGTCCAAGGACGGGGCATCCACAACCTCCCTGGGCAGCCCGTTCCAGGGCCTAACTACTCTCCTTGTGAAGAACTTCCCCCTAACATCCAACCTAAATCTTTCCTCCTTCAACTTTGATCCATTTCCCCTAGTCCTGCTGTTGTCAGCCCTTCTGAAGAGTTTACTCCCCTCCTGGGTGTAGGTTCCCTTCAGGTATTGATAGGCTGCAATGAGGTCGCCCCGCAGCCTTCTCTTCTCCAGGCTGAACAAGCCCAACTCCCTCAGCCTGTCCTCATAGGGGAGGTGCTCCAGCCCCCTGATCATCTTAGTCGCCCTCCTCTGGAAAACCTGAACAGCCAACCTCATGAAGATCAATAAGGTCAAGTGCAAGGTCCTGTACCTGGGTTGAGGCAATCTCAAGCACAAACACAGGCTGGATGGAGAACTGATTCAGAGCAGCTCTGAGGAAAAGGATTTAGGAGTGCTGATTGTTGAAAGATTCAATGTGAGCTGGTAATGTGCACTTGCAGCCCAGAAGGCCAAAATCGTATCCTGAGTTGCATCAAGAGAAGTGTGATCAGCAGGTCAAAGGAGGCAATCCTGCCCCTCTACTCTGCTCTCATGAGACCCCTCCTGGAGTACTGCAGCCAGTTCTGGGGCCCCCAAAGCAAAACGGACATCAAGCTGTTAGAGTGCATCCAGATTATCAGAATTCTGTCCCACCCCTTACAGTGACAGGTTTTGGAGCTCTTCAGTCTGGAGAAGAGAGGGCTCTGAGGAGACCTCCAATATCTGAAGGGGACCTACAGAAAATCTGAAGAGGGCATGTAGCAAAAGGAGGGGGGGAAATGGTTCTAAACTGGGAGAGGGTAGATTTAGACTAGCTATCAGGAAGAAATTCTCTACTGTGAGACTGGTGAGACACTGGAACAGGTTGCCTGGAAAGGTTGTGGATGTCCCATCACTGGAAGCATTCAAGGCCAAGTGGGAGGTGTCCCTGCCTAGCAGAGGAGTTGGAAAAAGATGATCGTGAAGTCCCTTCCAATCCAAACCACTCTATGATTCTATGGTAAGTCTAGATATCCTTGTGTCTATTAATGGAGATCACTGTGAAAGTCAATAGCAACTAAGGACATAACAGTGTTCAGGACAATGTTCAGGACAAAAAAGAAAAGAAATGATAGAAAATAGAAATGTTATACTCAAGAAACTGAGAGGATAGTTTTCACTGCACCTGAGAATCTGACAAATGTGATAACTGAAGAAGATGTTTAAACAATGCCTCATCCTTGGAGACATTCAAGGTTAGGGTGCACGGGGCTCTGAGCATCCTGATCTAGATGTTAGAGTCCCTGTTCACTGCAGAGCAGATGGACTAGACGACCTTTGAAGATCCCTTCCAAGTCGAATGATATCCTCTGAGCTCTGACAAGTTATGCAAGAAGAAATAGTGACACGAGAAATTTTTGTTGACATCTTATCCATTAAATGATTCTCTATTTCATTGCACATAATTTTTTCTTTCATTGATCCATAACATTTAAAAAGTAGATTTGACTAAAATAAGTTTGTTGGGCAGTCAGGAGCTTTAAGTTGGAACAATGTCAGATTACGGGTTTGATTGCAATACACATTGTTGGAGCTTGTATTGATGAGTAAACATGAACTCATGTACTGAAATTTCCTGTCAGTGATTCTGTGTTAAGAGATAAAGTTCTGTCCAAAACCCAAAATACCTGCTCAGAAAAACAGGAGAATCATTAACATCCTTCACCAAACCTAAATTAAATAACAACTCAGGAAGTAATACCTATCATAATTTAGACATGCAACATGAATTCTTCATTTCTGGGATGTCTTACAGATATTTTGTGTCTAAACAACATACTTGGGAATTGTAAACAATTGTTACCAAACAGTCACATACAACCCAGTGTGTTGTGTGTGTGTAATTTTCCATATTTCTTTATTCTGGTTCAATGTACAGGTTTTATCAAGTGGTGGTATAGTCTACCACTACCTTCTTTCAGAGTCATCTAACTCATTTCACACTGAAAAAAGTGTCAGAACAGTAACCAGCAGACTTGGGTAATGAGAACAAAAGGAGAAAAAAGAAGAGTCATAGAGTTCAGCTCACTCAGCTAAACTGCTACATGCATACATTATTGGAGTGCTGGTTAGTACTGGTAGAAGAAAAAAGAAAACCTGGAACAACCACATGGATTGTGAATTGCAAAAGGTAAGCATGTTATCCCAGACTACTATTCACTTCAGAAATGATGCCTAATACTAGGACATTGAGTTGATTGATTTATCAGTCCAATTAATTTTAGGTCATAAAGACAGGGCTAGAGCTGGCATTGATGGAAATGGTAAAGCAGGGAAGATTAATTTTCTCATTACTATGAAAAACAGACAGCATCTTTCATCGACAGGCACATCTCTATCTTTCAAGATTCACTTGCAATTTACAGTATTGTTTCCTACACTTTCATATGCTTGCCTTGGCACCAGATCTCATTAAGATGCTGGCAGTGCCATCTGCAGCTCCCACAGCATCTCTTCTGTCAACAGCTTGATCTGGATGAGTCATTCAGCTTGGGCTAGCAAGCAAGGAGAAAAGCCTCTTAAGCTCATGTAAATAAGTCACTCAGTGAGCAGCATTAAACACCTTGCAAGGATGAGTCAGCCAAGTGACAAGCCTGGATAAACTGTCTTCAACAGTTTGAAACTCTACCCCTGAAATTCAAAATTTTAATTTCTGAAATTCTAAATTCTGACATGGCCCAGATTCCACTGCAGATTCCTGCATCAGAATTCTAAACAGAGGACAGACATCTTACTCTACCCGAGGCAAAACAGCGCTCCTTGACCTTTGGCAGAGGAACCCAGAGAACCTGACATAAAGTGCTCTGCCAGCCACCAGGGCTGGTACTCACAGCAGGTATGAGCACCATATGGTAGACATCCACTACAGGACACAATCCTCATTATCAGAGAAGCTAGGCAGAACATTAAGAAAGAGATGATGTACTGCGTTTATACAGGAATTGTTTATATTCAAAGGAAGGACAAGGGTCTGAAAAAAAAAAAAAAAAAAAAAAAAGGAAAAAAGATCTTTGTATTTTGGCAATATATTTCCCATTCTATAAATCTGATTTCTGATTTAACTTTTTCAGGTCAGTCTGCATTGAAAGCTACTCAAGGATATAAAAGCATACTTTGGAACTATCTAAAGATATTATTTAAAAATAAATAAAAAAATTAAAAGGTGGAAATGTAGATTAAATTTATGCAGCACAAGGGACATAAAAGGCTGGCAAGTAACAGGATCCACACCCACAAGGGGGAGTCTGCTCCTGAGGATAGATCTCAGCACTTGCACTTTATTAGTTTGTGGTATCCAACAGCTCACTGGCCTACAATAGAGCAGAGAAAATTTCCAGCTAGCTTTAGGCTTTAATAGGGGATGTTTGCATAAGAAGAGAGTCACAAGAGGGGAAGAACAGGAAGGAAGTTGGAAAAAATTAAGAAATTAGCATTTAACTTTCACAAAGAATACATCTGTCTAAATACACTAATTTTAAAATGAAGAACCAAGCCCAGGGAAACAGGAATGGAACACATGCTCAGAAGATATATTTCCTTTTCCTATTTATCTTGGTTCCTTTAGTATGCCTCTTCACTTATAATCTGCTTGGAAGTGACTACGTATTTGTTAGTATTTCCACTTTGGAAATATTTATCTTCATAGCCATGGTAATACATTCACATAAAGGCATCAGAACTGCCAAATTTCTTCATTACAATTTGGATCATGATTGTAGACTGGATTGTTGGCACTTGCATCTCACTGGACCTGTAACAGCAGACACTCATCATAATCAAGACATTATCACATTTTCCCTTTGTGGCTGTGTTTATTTTAGGAAATTGCCATGTGTTCAAACACTACCTACTTCAGAACACCAACTCTATATAAAATTTCAATGTATATTTTCTTCTTTTCCCTTTACAGGTCATATTTTCTGGAGTATTTACTACAGATTCACATCTCCAACCTCGCATACAGAAACAAAATAAGAAAGCATAAAACAAAGACCAAACAAAACCACATTTATCATAAATGCTTTAACCTCCTCCAAAAGCTCACCATGTTCCCTTTCAGAACTAGTTAATTGACGCCACATTTTTTTTTTTTTTTTTTAGATCTCATAACTGGAAAGTTTTATGTAGTGTAATCCTCTTTAAACATTACACAATCTCAAAGGCACTGCTGATAAAACTACACCCAGCAGGATATTCTAATTAAGGCTAAAGCAAAATAGAGCATCAATTAAAATGTGATTTCTGGTTGTACACTATTTTCTTCTGTTAACAAACTGAAAGAAAATAGAGAACATCTTTTCAATCTTCTGGACCACCCAACTTAAACTGAACAATGTTTCCAACTTTAATCTTATTTATTTTTTAATTATTGGTCATAGTTACATGGGTATTCATTATTTTTTTTTTTTTTAACCTAAACATGTTTACAAAAAAATAGAGCAAAGGTTTTCCACATATTGATTTGAAAAAGAGGAGATTCCTAGAAGATCCAGGCAAATTCATTAACCATAGAATACCAAAATACGAACACTTGAGTAATAGGCATGCATTGATCTTTTCATGACTTTATATTCTTTGGACATACCAAAACTAACTTTTTTTTTGTTTGTTTCAATATTTGCCAAATTCATGAGACCTGCACTATTACTGTACAGAGCAAGATGTTAAAACACTTTCTGTAAAATTTGTATTTAGCAAAGTAATTGGAAAATCTTTCTGAGTTCAGAAGCCAAAATAAAACACAATGGACAATATGCAGTCATACAACCATAATTAAAAAATGCAAGTAAAATGAACAAAAAAAAAAAATTAAAAACAGCAGACTTTCTTACAAAACAATCCCACACACAGCTAGATTATGCAAATAAATAAATAAAAGGCATTGAATACTACTACAAGAAAAAAGACCCATTACCAACCAAATAGAAAGTAAAAAAGTGTGTGTGTGTGTGTGTGTGTGTATATATTCCTTATATATATATATATGTATATATATATATATATATATATATATATATATATATATAAGGAATATATATATATATAAGGAATCATGAATTGGATCTATAGCATCCTTTACCACATGTTTACTCTGTGTAAAGATACCAAGTTTCAAATGCACATTTATTTCATCAATGACAACGTAAGATTTAAGGAATACAAAATAGTACTTCTCTTAACTACTTTCTTTTGGATAAAAACTACTTAACTACTTTCTTTTCCAGGCAGGCATATCCAACTTCATTACATCTTTCCTTTGACTACTTCTAAGACTGTGAGTTCTCTGTTATTGTTTATATATTAACATCTTAAACACCATAACAAAGGCCCAAACAAGTACTACTGCCAATGTTATTTGGATACCCACATGTTATTCACTAAGGCCTTGCTGCGTGCCAGAAAGGCCTGGCTACAAATACTCATTACTCTTGTAGCACATACACAAAATGAGGGAGTGTGCATGTTAACATTGTGTTAGTTCAGAAGTAACAAATCTTGATCTTTGCTAGAGGAACAGTAGCATAACCTAGTGATCTTATTTAGATATAAAAATATTTCTACTTTTTTATTAAAACATGTAAGAATCCTTGTCTACCTTAATTTCTATTTATTTGGAAGAAAGCATTTGAGATAATAAATTGATAATGCAACATTTTTCTCTCATTGTTGAAAGGCTCTTTAGACTAGATCCCATCATTAAGAACTACCATGATGATCATCAGTAGCTCTTGTAAGACAAATATAACAGCAATCAGCACATTTCTAACCTGCACTGATAAATACAATATTTAACACTACCAGATAAAATGTTAGCTTCCTCATGTTTCATACTTCTCTTCCCATTACCAATTCAATCTCTTGGATCTACCCGGATCTACCCAGGCATGAGAAGCACAGTTTTTTCAGTAATGCTTCCTTCTTTTTCCATTTCTTCATTCTTGTCAAATACATATTATAATACCTAACTTAGGAATGTTTGGATTTTGTATTTAGGGATATGATCTAGTGAGAACTATTGGTGGTAGGTGGATGGCTGGACTGGATGATCTTGTAGGTCTTTTCCAACCTTGGTGTTTCTGTGATTCTGTAACAGTGCAAGCTGTTACGCTGTAGAATAGAATTATTCCATTGTCCCTACTTCTTCTCTTTGTAGATAAATTCACTAGGAAGACAGCTTGCAATAGAAAGAGTGGTAAGGAGATCTGCACTGAGTAAAATTTGGTTTTCTACTACTACCATAACAATCCAACATCCATCCTTATTCTTAAATATTAAATCTTAAGAAATTATAATTCCAGCAGACTGACAAGTTCCACTTCTTTAATAAGAATTCATTTACTTCTAAGTACTGCTAGCATTTTAACCAGAGTACTGAATGTATGCCAAATGATCTTTCTTAGGTCACCCATCTCAAAGACTTGCATCTTGCATCAGAAATCTTTTCTTGATCAACCAACCTCCTAATTCAATTACATTTCTCCTAGTTTTGCTCTTTGTTCTCCCTCTGTATATGCACACACACACACAATACTACTATTCTGCCTCTATTCAACTCTTACATAACTAAGCTAACAGCACATACTCATTGTAAAGTCTCCTCCATAACTTAAATCCAGTTCAGTTTGATTTCATTTGGCTGAGAAAAAAAAAAAAAAAAAAAAAAAAGACAAAACAATAGCTTTTGCAACTGATTACAAGAAGAAAGAAACTCCGTATAGCCAAAATTCTAGCAAAATATTTTTAGTGTCACAACAAACAGAAAACATAAAAAGCTTTTAAGGTAAACATTCCACAACAATATTAACCAGAAGAAAACAACTCATCTTATCACTGGTTTTGCAAAACTACAATGTATAGTCAAAAAATATTTTGCATTCCATTTTCTTTTGTGATACGTATGCACAAAATTGCACAATCTTATTGCTTCATACTGCAATGAACATTTACACATTTTATTATCCCTAAGTGTCATAAAATAGCTTTCTACCCAGTGATCACAATCTTGATTTTTCCCTTAAGTAATTTGCATTACCCACATTCTCCACCCCATACCCACAGGGTAAGTAATTCTGGCATAACTAATTTATTTCAGATTTAAATCCTTACTATTGTTCTCTCTTAATTTTTTTTTAAATCATCCCTACTAACAAATATTACTAGTATGCCGTTTGCACAGTCTGGATCAGGCATCAAAAGACAAAACAATGGACTCCATATAAATATTCCAGGCAGTATTATCTTAAACTTCAACAGACTATAGCTAAGCTGGCCATAGCACAGCAGCTTTTAGCTTAATTCCACATGCAAAATTTCAAAGTAAAGGTGGCAGTACACTGCACGTTGCAAAATTTGCTTCAATCTTCACTCATCACTACTCTAGCTGAAGAAATTTTACTCTTTTTTTAGAGCTCATGGTTGTACAATTTCCTGCTTATTTCCTAGACCAGGAAGTCTTATAACATGGTGTAATACTGTGTTCTTTTGAACAGATAAAGCCATTGTAATCTGTCAGAATGGTGATGATGCCCTGCTTCAGCAGTTAATACTATCATATCTGGCTACTCTCACTGGTGAAAGAAGAAGTAATAGTATTGTGATCTTTTTTTCTAGATGAAATTGAGTGTCTACCATACCTATGTAAAAAGGAAAAACTGACTGGGAAACAACGCATTTGCACTCTGTGTAGGCTAAGAAATTCTGACTTCTACACTTATTACATGAATACTACACCAGCAAACAATAAACAATCACTCCTTGATTAATAGACAGGCTTTCTATTTTGTAATAGTTCTGTTTTCATAAAATCACTCAGTTCTAATGAACTTCTTTTACTGATATTCTTTTGTCCTTTTGTCTTGCAGAGGCATAAGTGATGAGGGAAGTACCAACATTACAAGGTTAACACAATAGAACTTTTATAACATTTGAGAAATAGAAACCCAAAGGTTTCCTCTACTGAAGTTACAAACTCATTACTACAATTTCTAAGGGAAGACAGTCTCCTGCATTTTACAAAGAGTGCAAAATACATGAAAAGTAGAATATGATAGAATTAATTAATTGTGGATTGGATTTGATCCTAATAGCAGAGCACTGAGGACTAAACAGGAATTTTTTCTAATTTCAGAAATATCACAGTTTTCCCAAAGTACATGTGCATATGTGTTGGGATATTTGGTTTGCCTTTTTTTGTTTGTTTGTTTGTTTCACACAGTTTCACAGCAGAACTATCTCTAGTTCTGCTAAGCCTTTCAGATTTTTTCCACCATGCGTTTAAGACACACATTTACACCCTTTTCTTCTTTCCATTTAGCCTTTCATATCTTTACACTCAGGGAAGCAGCTACTACAAATACCCATTCATTACATTAGCTGTTATCCTATCTTTGCAACCCTTCCCTGTGGGCCTTCTCAAACTCACAAGATGCAACCTTTTCAGTTTTGAGGTCAGTCAGCTACTTAAATCTCTTCCAGCTATCCACCATTTCTACAAAATAAAAAATAAAAAATAAAAAGACAGAGAGACTTGATGTTTCCTATCTGCATTATACTAAAACACTAATACAGGCATTGAACCATGGCCACCAGATTTCCCCTCACGCATGCTACAAAGTGCACATAGCCCTTCCGTACAACATTGTGAATTAGACATTCACAACAAAACAGAACAAAAATGTCATTGAACTGACTGAACAGAGGGGGAAACAAAAACGAAGAGGTAAGGATTTTGTCTCTTGTATGCATTACCCTAAGAAGCCTTCAGAGCATGTTCCTGTAAATACTCTTGATCCAGGAAGGGTCTGCACCTGGGTCTGGCTGTAGTGATGAAAAGGGCTCAGCAAGTCTCAGCTTTATTCCCTGCAAGGTGGGCCTGAACAGCCGCTAGCAGCCCCTCAAGTACCTGCAGGAGAGAATAAACCCTGCTCTGTATTCAAGAGTGACCTTTCACAAATACCACCAGCTGAGGCCCCAGGACTCTTACCACAAGATCAAGACAACAGGCTCAGCTCTTCCTTGCTACAGCCCTCTCTCTTCAGCTCTCCTCTTTTAAATGCTCCACTTTGTTTATTTGTGCTTCTCCTTACCATAAGGAGGGTCCCTGTAATTGCTGCTTAGAGAGATGATGTGGCCTGCCCACAAGATCCTTCACATCCCACAGCAGCACACTGTGGCTTCAGCTGAAGTTTAGCCCGTATCTTACTGTGCATGTAATTATTCACCAGTTTCAAAAATCTAAAATTCTCCACCAGAACTGCACTGTGAAGAGAAGGTAATATAAGTGTGGTGCATGGCAAGCTTCTTTTTTTATACCAAGTATTCTTTCATCTGATATCCCAACTCAGAGGGACAAACAGAAATTTCAATTAAAAGCACTGAAAGATGTCATCAATGAACATCATTACTCTGCTTTAACTGAAAACAGCCAAGAACTTAAAAGAAAAGCAAATGCAAATACTTTTGACAAGCCTAGAACTGAATATTAGGTTTCAATTTAATAAATACATTGGGTAAGTTTGGAAAATGGTGAAATCTCACTGGCAAATAGAACTTGTACTGCAGCTGTAACATCTCATCAAGTGTTTTATGTCATTTGTACGGAGAAAAGAAACATTTTACTGTATCAGCAGATTCCTAAGTTATTTCTAACTCACTTATTGATACTCATAAAGGATATAATCATCAGTAACAACAAAAAGTATACCAAAAAATTGTCATCAATAATTGAATTTAGCTGTGCTGTGTTTTCATTATTAATCTATTGACATGCTTTAAAGTAGGGGTTTTCCTTCTTAAGCAGAGACAGATTAAAAAATACACCTCTAACAAAGAACTCCAAAAACATCTCAGCGTGGCTGTAATTTTGTAATTTCACTTTTTTACTACAGTGCTTATACAAATATCAGAGGAAGAGCAGCTGCTCTTTAACCAAGAACATTTCATTTAGCTTTAGCTCTGAGATGAAAAAAAGTATTTAAACATGCTTTGTAGGGCAACATTATTGCAAAAAGCATTTGTAGATCAGCATTACAACATAATGTATTACTAAGAACCAAGAGCAAATTAAAGTTTTCAGATAGCCTTGACTTTGATACAATGGAACATATGAAAGTAAACCTCCACTGCCTCAAGTGGGTATGCATTTTTGTAGTAATGTTGCTTCCCTTGCCAATTCCTGAATTCAGACAGTAGCTGCTACAACCAATGCATGCTATACTGTCCATTTCAAACAATTTTTTCTTAAAAAAGCTCACATATTATTATTGCACATACAGGCAATCCTTGCACAACAACAATCCTGAGCTTTTTTTTTTTTTTTAAACTACTATAAATATATAGAATGTATCAAAAAGAATTTTAAGTATTTCTTTCAAATGAAAAACACGAATTCTCAATGCTTTTTACAAGAATGTACAATTCAGGAAATGCTTTAAAAGCATTCAAACAAGATACATTTTTTTTTCCTAAGCGAGTAACTTTAGAGAAGCTTTAAAACAAATTCAATGCATTTAAACGCTATATAAATCAACATTCAGGATGAAGGGTCAACAGGGGTTAAACTGTCTGTCCTTCTTGACTACATTCATAAATGTCTTTTCTGGCTTTACTTATAGAAGCAACTGCACCGTATCTTGGATATTAAAACCTCCAAGGAAACCAACAATAAAAGCTGCTAAGAATTTCACAAGTTTTTTTTTTTTTTTTTTTTTTTTTTTCCCTTAGGTGTTAATTAAATGATCATTTAACACTGAAATGTAAACACAACATTTTCATCTACTGACAGCTTAGCCTATTATAAATCCAGGGTAATAAACGTCCTAGTGTTAATACTCTGAACCAAGTTCCCACAACACACTAAGATGCCTTGTCATGTCTAAGGTTAAGCATCTAGACACAAAACAAAGATTGTGCCTACTCGACTTCCAGTTCAATTTTCCCATCGCCCAGTGACCTAGGTAACACTTTGAGCAATAAAGAATAAATTTAATTTCTCCAGCATTTTGTGAGGATTAGGAACAATTGTTGGCCTGCAATGACTTTTTATCCTTGGATTCTTTCTCTTCCAGAGCATTCCTCCAGTTTTAAAAGAAATTTCTGATGGTTTTAGACACAGAACAAACAGAACTTTAAATTAGGCTTTTTTCAATCAATTGGAACTGTTGGAGGGGAAGCAATCAACCTTTCTTTGGACTTTTCTCAGCTATTCAGTTACTCCAGGCTTTTATCTTCCACTCGCAGAAGAAACTCGCCATCATAAGGACAAGCCTCTATACTTTCACACTTTTCCTTGGCCTGATTCCTTTCTCAATTTTTAATTTTTTTTTTTTATCTTTTAAATCAAGAAGATACAGCTCTCTTAAATGTCCACTCTGTGCAAGTTGAGACTTACAGATGTCCTCTTCATACGTAACATTTCACACCATGTTTCTGCACCACATAATAGTGGCATTCCCCCTGACATGCCTTTTTAATTCTCATTACTTCCATCACTGATACTTAGTTTCCTACTTAACTCCTGCCTAAAAGGTTACCTATGTCACAATTCTCCAAACCTCTCAACGTTAACCCTCCAGGAAAACCTCACAGACTAAACCCTGACTGTAACACAGTTACAGGTCATCTCAAACTTGTTACTTGCATTTTCACTTTTTTTTTTTTTTTTTTTTTTTTTTAAAGCAGTTGTTGAATTCTTCAATTTAACCACTATCATATGAACAAAAATATGTAATTATTTACATTCAGAGCCAAGGAGGTCAAGATGACCTGAACATAGCTACCAAAATAGATTTCTTCATCATTTTGAATACTATCATGTTATTTTAGAAGTGCTATGGCCTGAATAAGCCTTTTTTTTTTAGTGTGATTAGCATTTAAATATCAACAACTAACAGTATAAAAGATTCTGAATACAAAAGATTATTTGTTGGCTCAGAAGAATCACAGTAAACTGTAATTCTGCTTGCTTGATGTTTAACATGATTTCCAAATTAAGATTAAAAGAAATTATAAACAGTTTTGGAATGTTTTCTGTAAAGAAAGCCAATAGTTAGAAGCACAAACAAATATGCAGTGCAAATACTAAACTACAGCTTCAGTATTGCAGATTATATAAGGATTCAATAATCTGCTTATCTGCAGAGTTAGCTTCCAGCCCCAAAATCTCAAGCAATTTGCCATTTAATCCCAGTGCAAATGAAAAACTGCTATTAAGAAAAAAAAAAGTCTTTTTATAAGTAAAGAAAGACAAACTGACCTGCAATTTAAACATACCATCCAATTATCACAAAATTAAAAACAAATGATGATACTGAGAGACCCAGCTCATGAGTTATTTTTTTTCCCCAATTTTAAAAATTATTTTATTACATCAAGCAGCGATGTTTAATTCTGTGCATTTGGTACATCATTTTTTTTTTTTTTTTACTCCTATGCAGCGGTGCTGTAAAAATACAAAAGATAGCATAGCTCATGTAAAGCACACAGATTAAAAGACTCTGAAGTACCAAAAGGCACAAAGATTGATATTTGAACTCTAATTAATAATGGTCAAACATAGCAATAATACATTTTACTCGTTGTTCCTCCCTCCTCCCCACCATGATTACATTTCAAAAGTTCATTCTGGTTCGTCCAACACTTCCACTCAACTAAAGCTAAGGCTGAATGTTTGCTGTTGCTAGGATATAACTATTGCAAATTGCACATGAAATGCATATATATGTTCTCGTTTCTGTGCTTGACAAATAAACCACCTGATGCACTGTTTTTTTCAGTGCTTCCAAGATTTTTATAGAGTCATCTTGTCATCTTTTACTGTACATAAAAATGGCTTATATCTGAAGCAAAGCAGTAGTGGTATTTGCTTTGTTCACTGCATTGTAAAGAGTGATCGGATTTTCAGTTTTGAAATGTTATAGCAGAGAATGAGAATCAAGGGTAGAGGTAAGAGGATGAGAGAAAAAATGCACACACAAGGTAAGCTGCATAAAATTATCTAGCTGCTGATTTACTTTTCTCTCTAGATGAAAAAATGAGCAGGTGACAGAAAAGCAAAATCTTCCATGCCTGAAATAAATGCCAGGGAAGAGGTATAACAAACCCAGCATGACAGGTAACCCACTCTTGATTTTACTGAGCTCCTCTATACAGGTAACAAACTTCAACATCAGCAGTTTAACCATCCAGTAATTCTTGTATTCTGAAGTAGGTTTGTTTTTAGCCACAGATTATAATAAAAGCAAAAATAAATCTCACAGAACTAATAATGGAACTGCAGTAGAGCGTACCAAACTCATACTGAAAACATTCTAGACTGGGGAGCACAACTTTAAATTAGAGACAATACACTCCATTAGCAAGTTTGAAAATGACGTGTCCGCATTGCGAGAAATAGTAATTAGTCTTGTGCATTCAAGATTTCCTTTTAATTACTAGCTTGCAATATCACAAAGTCAAAACTGCACACACATTTTATACATATACTATATGCAGTAACTCTTCATTAAAAGAAAAAAAAAAAAAACTATGAGAGATTACATGGAGACTACTAGAACACTTCATAAAAAAAACATAAAAACTGAAACCAAAGGCAGAAAAGAAAACACTACCAGGAAGGTTCTAACAACAATTTCAATTAATAATCAATAGAGAAATGAAAAAAACAAACAAACAAACAAACAAAAAAAACCCGTATCTTGTCCCAGTGAATCTTTTGTTAGGCAACCAGCACACCTCTGTAACAAGGCAAAGCGCAGTAATACCACAGCACAGAACAGAAGGAAAGCTCTCCTGTTACCCTGATCCAACAGCAGCTCACCTACCAACCTGCCTGCAGAAGAAGAGTGACTCACCAATAGTGCTGTCAGGAAAGGGGAAACACCCCCTTCCTCCTTCTTGGGTTTTTAACACCCAGAGCCACCTGTCTGCAGTTGCAGGAAGATTTCAGGGGCATGATAACAAGCACTTCCTAATGAGATATTTCTTCACTAATTAAGGCATTCAAATTGAAGATAAATACCTTATCTACAAAATTACAGCTGCAGCCTCTCTTGCTATGCTTATACCATTAAAAGGGACAGGATATGACAAATAACTTAAGCCCCAAATACAGCTACCTGAAAAACAAAGCCAGCATCTTAAAATACTGTGAAACTCACTGCTTTAGCATCTCGTATATACCGCTGCTTTTTTTCCTTTATTTTCCATTCCTATCTCTGATTACTTTTTACCTTCACCATAAGAAAAATAAAAAATGACCAGGTATGACAGGAAATGATGCAAATCACAGGTTCCCCTGCAGCAGCTGGAAAAACAGCAGAACTTTCCTTCTCCCCATGACAGGAGTGTGCGGGGCAGCGGGTGGATGAGTGATGATGGCGGCCCGGCTGGACAACGGTAACCCTGGCAACTGTAACCTGCAATTCCTGCCCAGCCATTGTGGGATTTATTGTGGCAGGGGCCAGAGAGGCCAAGAGTAAAATGAAGCAGAGACTATGGTGTCTGACACATCTAGTACCACACACTTTAATCATAGCTGGCAGAAATTAATTCAGGAGGAATTTTTGCAAGGGCCCCCCATGCAGCGTGGTTTGTTGTTGTTGTTCTTGCTGCTGCTGCTTTTCTAGCCTAGGATTATTTTTAAAAGTTTTTATTTTTTCCCTTTTTTAATGTTTATGTTTTTTCTTTAATTATTAACAGTCTGATTTTTGTTTTGCCTTCAAGTCACCAACTGACATCTCAGAACCAAGCGTTTATTTTTCCGTCAGAGGAGAAATTTCTCATTCACAACATGTTTCTTTTCAAGTACATCATATTAGACATCTTTCCTTTCTAACATGCAAAATCAGACCATGTCAATAAGAAAGACGGCTTCTTTCAACGCCAGTGTTGCCCAATTCATACAAAAAATACTGGTCATTAAGGGAACTTTAACCTCCTTCCAAGTGCAAGAAATGAAAACTAAAAGGGACAGGCTTTGTGTTGAGAATCCAATACCCTTTACATGCCACTGATTTAGAAAGGTATCTTTTAAAACCAAATTCTCCAAAAGCTGTGGGTCTGGTCCTCGGTATCCTGCAGCAAACGGCAATCAATGAGCTGTGCTCTAACCAGCCAAAGAAAGCAGTCAAAATCCATTTGCCTCAGCTAAGCCCTCTCCAGCTCCCCGCATTAAAGCACCCTTATGGATGCTGGGTGAGTCACTGCGAGCAGGCACACGGGTCACTGGAAACAACACATCCTGTGCTTGCGGGAAAAGTACTTGTTGCAGCAGGACTTGTATTACCCCGTGGGATTTACAACAGCACCTATATTTTAACATTATTGCGTCAAAACAGAGGTTCATGTACATTTTTCTTTGAAAGAGATCTTGCAAGGTAAGATTAATATACCCTTCAGCACTAGTCAGACTATTTTTAGCATACTACTTCCTATTGAAATGTATGTGTCAAAACACCTCTGCAGATAACTCTTAATGGGAGAATCAGTTTCTGCTTTGACTAAACTATCCATTTTAACCTGTTCCAAGAGATTTCTCAGAAGGCTGATAAATCTGAAAGAAAATAACCTGAAAAATAATTCATCTAGTTACCTTTGAAAATAGCGTCCCCAGACATGGGAAATAATGCACTGTCTCTTTTAAACTCTCAACCTATCGCTTTCCTTTACTTACACTTCCCATCTGTCAACAAGTGCTTGTAATTTTATTACACTGTCCTGTAGTTTATGCAGAGTTGGTATTATTTTACAGAGTTCTGTTAATGGACTGGATAAATGGTAATGCTATTTAAAATAGTCTCTTGCTCCAGCAAACACAGCTGCAACTGTACTACTATTTCTAGGCAAACATCTTGACCTGAACATGCAGTGCTCTCTCAGCCCGTCCAAAGAGAAATTGGAGCAGACAGCAAAGGGAAAGCATAGCCGGCCGCTGGCGGCAACCAACTGTGTCTAATCATAATTCATATACAGTGTACCCTCTTTCTTTTATATTGCATTTAGGCTACACAACAAGCATATGTGCTTCTTCACCTGGCATCTCATTTACAGCCAAGGGTCAAATGGTAATTATTATTCACAGAAGCTCAATAGTATGCTGAAAACATGCAATGCACACAATGTTTGATTAGCTGTTAAATGCCAAAAATAAATACTAAGCCCAAAATCTATTATACATTTTATTGATCACGTTTAAAGAATTTTTAATTCTCCTTCAACATATATTCATTTGGATACAAATATGCATAAGCACTTAAACCAACAGATGCAAATAAATAAATAAATAAATAAATAAATAAATAAATAAATAAATCAAATGACTTTATAGTATTCAGAGTGGTCAAACCATACATAATCTGAAAGTTGACCAAGTAGACATTTAACTACTGTCAATGTTTTTGTTAGACATTTTTAAATTACAGTTTAGTTTAAGCAACCACAGATTTTTAGTATCTTTCTAATTTTCTTTTAAACATGAATACATTATAACCAGACATTCACTTTCATGGTCTGATCAACAATAACCCTTAGGCAGAAGAAATTTAATACTGTGAAGACAGTGATCTCTTACTTTCTACCATATACACTGTGAGCAGTTGCGTGCTTTGTCAAAAGATATTACAGATTTAAGACTAGCTTTTATCAAATATACAATTCTGAGTTAGATATATTTAAGTATGATTTTGCCTGAAGCGTGCATCCATTTTTTTTTTTTTTCTCCTGCAAATTATGGCTCATTTCTATTTTATACAAATTTAGATAACAACCTTTACACTATAGGTAGAATAATAAAATGATCATAAATCCCTTTCATTTTCCTTCCTGATGGAAGTAATATCTCCATGATTGCTGATGGAAATCACAGAAGAAACTGAACTGTTAATATATATAAAACCACACATGAATATATTATAATATAATAGTAGAGAAAAAATGCTTTTGTTTGTCAAAACAAAAGCCTTCAGGAGCTTTCTGGTCTAGTAATTTAACAACTCATTGCATCTACAGGGAAGTTCAAGAAAAAATGCATCCACAGCAAACAAAAGAAACAAAAATACACAGAAATAAATGTTTGTATCAATAATAGCATCTTTTTCAGTTTACCATTTCAAATTACCAGAACAGGGGGGAAAAGAACTATTCTTTTGCAATATGAGAACAGAAATCAACTCCTAAAAAATAAAAGCTTAATTATATCATTTGTTCTCAGGAACATTTTCATATACTAAAGTGAAAACAAATCAGAAGAACTCTGCCTTCTTCCACCTACACATATTTTTTTCAAGCACGTAAAGGATGAAACTCAAAAACAATGATTTCAACAGCAGAAGTCTCACCTGAACCCTAAATAAAAGTGTTGAATACATATATTTAACTAAAATAGGGCTAAACTTCTACCGTCTTTTCAAAGCCTATTTAAGCATGTCATGTATGCCATTCACACCTCATCTTATAACGTTGTGTTATAACGTATTTTGTTACAAAAAGTGATTGTATGGATAAATGCAGAAATTACTGTCTGAACTTAATCCCATGTTGATACTGCAGCATAAATGAGTAGGTTCTTCAAATAGAGCCAGTGGGTCAAAATACTTGAAAAAATCTGCCACAAGTAAAAGATTATCAAAACAAAGAAAATAATCAAACCAAAAAAACATCCAATTTTCTATCATTTGTATTTATTGTAAAACATTTCATAGCTTTTTCTATCTTCAGTTTATGTTGTGACCTTTGTTTTCTTTCTGAGGGACACGGGAGAGATCTCCACAGGCTACCATTTGTCAATGCTGATTTTTCTGGTAAAGTGTGTAGAGCTATAAAACCAGAACATAACAAAGACAAAGTGCTGTACACTGCTATATTGCTGGGCCATGATCTCCACAGTCATACAGCTATTTTAAGAGAGGAAGCAAGCAAAGAAACAAAAAATACACCTACCCACCCCAGATAAACAGGAGAAAAAAAAAGCCGGAGCATTCCTTCAACAGGAGTTCTTAACAGAAACAGGAAAGGATGAAACAGTATTTAGTCTCATACAAGTATCAGTTTCTAACCTAGGTTCTAAAAAAATTCCTGCTAAGTAGTCAAAGTACTTAGAAGATCAGTGTTAATAAATGTATTTTGGCCCAGTTTGAGGCAAAAGACAAAAACCCAATGCAAGACAAAATAATAAAACAACACCATGTTTTCCAGAATAACAGTTACCGGATCGTGCCTACTTACAGCCTGTATAACTTCGGCGTCCCCAGAAAGAGCAGCTCAGAAAGCAACTGGAGGTTATTTCTGTTTAAGCGCCTTTTGAAAGAAAAAGGAAAGGTTGTGTTAAATTACAACTGAAGTGCTTCAACAATACAGTGCATACACTTTGAGCAGATCACTGCGCTGTAACAAGCTGATCTTAAAGGCTATGTAATGCTGGTCCATTAGCGGAGACATGGTCGAGCAGTAAATTTACCATGGACTAATTGCATTTTCTGGTTTCCCCAACAGACTGTATTACCTATTTCATTTTATGAAAGATTATTTTGAATTTCTGTAGTGTGAATCAACCACTAAGTCAGGATTCTATCCTGCATAACCAACCAGAAAACTAAAAATACAGAGCCAGCAGAGTAACTTCAATCTTTCTCCAACTCTTTGTTCCTCTTGGTATAATGAAGTGAACACACACACATTTTCTGACCATGAAATACTGTTCAAAGGAACATGTATCAAGTGCATGCACTTAGTTAAGTAATGAGAGAATATATCTACAGACTCTTATAAACTATTTCAACAACAACAAAAGCAACAAAGCTGTTACAGAAACTCTGATCAAATGAAAGCCAGAAAATCATGAAGTCCCAACTTAAATTCAGATCGTATTTTTAGTTTTGTCCACAGCTATAAAATACACCATAGTTAAATTAAAAAAAAAAAAAGAAAAAGAAAAAAAAATCAGTTGTATTTCAGATACATAAAATACTACAAAAGAAAAACTGCAGCTGGGATTTGAAAATACCCATTTGCCTGTGAGGTTTCTGATGGAATATGCTGACCAGTGTCAAACCTGTTTAGCTTGAGGTAACAAGTTCTCTGCAGTATAACCATAAGCAACAGAACAATCCCCTCACAAAGACAAATGTGTTCCATTTTCATGATTATTTATTTATTTATTTAACATATAGTGCAGATTATTCTTTTTAAGTGACAGCCCTGGAGTAGCACACAGTCATATCATTCAACAATTCAAACTCCAAACAGGTTTTTATTTTTAAGGAATGCAACACACATGCCACCTGCCATTCAAAGCAGCATACTGAAAAACATGCTTTTTCCTAAGAACTTCATCACAAGTCCTAGTTTGCAATGCACAGTGCTTCTCAACGCACTACTTCTAAAGCATTCCTGGCCACCAGACTGCACAGTATGGACTGTTATTTATTTTATCCCTACATTAGTTGCATTACTTAAATCAATACGTATTTACCAAGAAATTCCACAAGGTGTAAAAGAAAAAAAATTCAAAAATGCAACAGGTCTTACAAAGATACACTCAGCATCACTTCAAAAGTATACTTCATGGGTCAAATACTTGTGTTAGTATGTAATTTTCCATATTTAGATCACCAGTTTCTATTAGCACCTGCAGTTCACACGGTCCACACAACTGCATACACATACTATTAACAAAGGATGCATGTGCTGCTGTACAGACATTAAAATTAAATGCTGGTAATAAGTCAAATGCATGAATTAATCAAGCACTCATAGAAGTAGATTCATGACTCAATAGCTTCTACCAACTGAGCTTGACACTTAGAATTAGTGTTTCAACCTACACTTTCACTTTGCCTTTCAAAAATTAAAACATTCATTCTTAGAGTGCTAAGTGAATTGAGGGGACATGAGTTAAATGAGCTACTGGCCATTCATGAATTCAGTATTTTGTAGTTTCTTCCTTTAATTATTCCATCTGTGTCACTGTAACTCCTCTTAAAGCAAAGCTTTCGCTACCAAGAATGTGTCCATCTCTAATTGCCTGAGCCAGATTATGAAGTATTACTAAGTTTTTGTAGTCAACAATGGAAGACATTTCCCTTACAATACTAAGTACTATTTCAAGAAAGAACCTTCAGCTACACTTATTTTTATATATGTGTTTATATATATATACATACGTTAAGCATTATATATAGCAAGATGTTTTCAGTAAAGTGAATTTGTCTTCAATTTCTTGCAAATAAACCCTATGAACTAGTCATTACTGAAATTATTTTTCCAAGACTGCAATAGATAGTTCTGTTAAAAAAATAACAATAACAAGTGAATGAAAAGGACATGGCGTGAATCTGGAATGCATCCACCATTATCCTGAACACAACAGCTTTCAGGGATACAGCCAGCTCTGAAGAGTTTGCAATCTTTGATACAGAGCCACACACACAGTCCAGAAAACACATTCCTACTTTAAACAGTTCATGGCTCTCTGATACAGGCATCACCATCTTTTCACATGGCCTCACCTTTGCCTCAAACTGTATTTTGTTTGAAAGAACAACACCTGTCCTCAACATGCAGTCATGGCATGAGACAGACATGTCCCCGGAAATTAAAACCTGAGGTAACCACACATACGGGAAGGCAAATAAAAAAAGAACTACAGCTACTGCAGAGTAAAAACATGCAGAAAAAGAACACTTTTTCTTTCTGTATGTCAGCACAGACCTCTCTGCAGCTTGTGTGTGAACAGCATTTCCCCTGGGACAATTTGAGAAGAGAAATTTCAGTTGAATCAACTGAACTGCTCTCCCAGAACTGACATTAAGTTCAAGGTATGGCATCGAAGAAGCAGTGATGAAATGTTCCATACGTCCCCCTTTCAATTTCCTAGCTGAGCTAGAAAAAATCTGCTTTTCTCAAGAAAAGGAAGAGAGCTCAGAAGAGATGAAGTGTTAGTGGCGCAAGAAACAGAAAATATACTGGAGAATCTCTTCTAATATTGCAGTACCTTGAGCTATAAAGTTGCTGGTGGTGGCCAGAAATAAGTGGGTGAGTGTATGACATCACATAATTCTTTCAATGCAGCAAAACTGAGCCCCAGTTTAAATAAATACAACTTTTGCTTGCATTACTGAATCCAGCATTTAGATTGGGCAAATTGACTCAAGTAAATTCTTCAGCTCTTCATGATAACTTCAAGCAAAGTCCACATAATACCTAAATTACAAAAAATGCTTTAAATACTTCAGTTTAAAGTTTCCAGAGCTCAGTCTTCTAAATATAGAATGTGCTAGAAAAACAACTTTGAAATGAAATGATGAAAGAAATACATGAATATACTCAAAGATATTACAGTTTTCAGAAGCATCAGGTTAAGTATACAAAAGGTGACTCTGGCAGGAGAGTAGGCAGTCTTCACAGGAAGTTTGATACCAATAGATAAATTTGGTAGGTCCAAAAAACAACAGGTTACACAGAGAAACAAACAGTGAAGTCAAGAAAAAAGATAAAAAATAATGAATGTACACCTGTGAATATTATTATTGCTCCTAAGGAAAATCATTTGTTCAGAGCTCTAGAGAACAGGATATCCTTGCAGAAATTGAAACATATCTGTATTTTACTCATCCTGCGTGAAGAGTCAGAAGGTATGAATTGAATGGCAGAGACTGAGGCAGAAAAAGTTGTGGAGAGAGCATGTCAATTTCCCAGTCATAGACACCTCAACCCAATGATGCCTCGCCATGCCACCTGTCCACTCAATGCCACTCTCAAGTTATCTTGCTATAGTAACTGTGATCCACTATCAATCATGAAGAGAAAGGGAGGAAGAAAGATCAAAACCAAAGTTCTTAATTATACTATTTGCACTGTAATCGTCTGCAACTGCTATAATTCACAAGCAGGTCTGTATTTGTTTTCCAGACAAGTTAGCACCTTCCCTGTAACTTGCTCCTAATTCCCCTGTAATCAACTACACACCAAAGAAGCCCTATGTAGTTCTATTCTTACACTGTTCCATCCTTGTTCTAAGGGAACCTTCAAAGTTTGGGATGACAAGAGATCTCCACTTCCTGCTCAAAGCAGGATTGGTTATGAGACTTGAGCAGTCGGTCAGGGCTACATCTAGTAGAGGCTTCAAGGACAAACAGCACAGCCTCCCTGAGAAACTGGTTTGTTCCAGCACTTGAGTTCTCATATCCACTCCTATTTCCTCCTTTCAATTTACACTTCTTATCTCAACACAGTGATGAGCATGATTCCAGCTTCTTGATAACTTTTTCACAGGTACTGGGAGGCTGCTATTTTGCCCCCTACAAGTTGTTTCCTTCAGGTTAAATAAGCCCAACTAAAATACTTTCAGCTGTTTTTTGTTCAAGTAAACGCAATTCTAGCCATAGGCCCCCAAGGAAGCAGAAGCCCTCAAGATAACTTGGATCTAAGCTCTTAGCTTAGATCAGTTCTCAAGTAAATTATAAATCAACTGTACTCTAATTAGAAACAGTCAGTCCCATTGGATGCAGAGAGGCTGAAAGCCTTCTGAAACTCTAGATACAATGCACAAATACATTTTATTCTACACCCATTGCTTCAGGAATGATACAAGGCTTCCAACTCACACAAAGTTAATGAGAGCAGAAGCCATTATTCTTCATTCTTCCTCTGAAGTTAGCTGAGAAGTAAATACAGTTTCTGCACAGTACTGCATAGCTTAGAAATTTTTTAACAAAGGATCACATCCAAACTTACTGCTGATTGATAGCAATATTAGGAGACATTACTATCAAACCATTTAAAATCAGAATGTGACTTCTTTTACCTGAAGGTCACTGTCAAAATATTTGTAACATTTAAAAAGAAACAAACAAAAAAATTCATTAATGGTAAATTTCATTATCAAAGGACACATTAAAAAAAAAAAAAAAGCTGATATTTCATGCAACAGCACTTTCTACTCACAACTACTGAGCCCACCAGGCTCCTCAAGTAATTCCAGCATATCCAGGGACATCTGCTGATGTCTAATACCAATTCAGGCACTGTTATCTCAGGAAACACAGAATCAAATCTCAAAACAATGAAAACATCTTAAAATGGGGAGCTACTGGGACAGGTTTATATTGACTTAACTATCAAGTCTAGAGATCCAATCCTAAGTATAGGAAGTTCAGAAAAACAGACATAGTGTGAATGATCCTGTTCCCTCACAAGAGAACTTACACAGATCTTAACTCAGGCTTAAGTCAGCAAGGAAGGCAAGCCTTCCTTCTCCTTTCCAAAAAAACAGTGTTAGGTCTGCCAGAGGCAGAGAACATCTGTGCATGAGTGCCCAAAGACACTGTCTGCTGAATTTTACACTTGGCAACTGCTGTCTATGAACGTGACTTGTGCAAACATGTCATCAAGACAAAAGAAAGCCCAAGAAGTAAGACCTAAGCAAAAGATTGCCAGTTCTTTCACTAGAGATTCTCTCCAAAAGGTATTCTAATCACAAGTCAAGCTATTTATGATCTTTTTACACACCAAGCAATGTAAATTTTGATATGCTGATCACATGAATAAAAAAATTGGAATCTGAAAAGTCCAGGGTATTTGCATGCCTAAGTTTGAGTTTTTCCCAGGTCAAGAATTAATCAGGGTTAATCAGGGTTCCATTTTCCAGATGAAATAACTACTACACTAAGAAAGATACCTAAACTTCTATTTGATATCAAATAAAGGTTAAAGCATTTTCTGCGAGAATAGTCAAACATTGGAACGTGTCTCCCAGTAACATTGCAGATTATACATAATTGGGAACATTCAAAACCTAAAAGAAAACAGCTCTCAGCCACCAGCTCTGGTTGATCTTGCTTTAATCGGTGACACTAGAAAATCTACAGAGCTTCCTTTGAATCCCCCATTCTGTGACTCTGTCAGTATAACCCATTGGATTTTATGCTACTTTGAGAAATGACGAATTTCCATTCTGTTTGACTTACAAATTAGCGTATAAAACTTAAAGTAAAATTAAGTGATGAGGGAATTCTAAGGGATAGCAAGAATAAGGGCATCAGTCTTGGCTGTAAAACCAGAGAGAATTCAAGGTAAGAAACCTTTAAGTCTTCCAATTGTGACAACTTTCACTTGCCAATGCTTCAAAGAGTCATCGTTTAGACAAAAATGGCTTGTTGCTCGAGAAGTTTTATTTAGTCTTGATGAAGAAAGACATATATATCCTTGATAACAGCTAGGGCAAAAATCTTGTATGAAACACAACTGTCCTCATCTAGAAAATGGAAAAAAAAAAAAAAAAAAAAATACACAATTTAATACACAATTAAATATCAAAACATCAGCAAGGATGATTTTCTGAGAACATATGGGATAGCTTCCAAGAAAGAAAGAAAGAAATCTAAAAAAAGGAAAAAAAAAAAAAAAAAAAAAAAAAAAAGAAAAAAAAGAGAGAGAGAGAGAACAAGGAATTGAATAGAGTGAGGAAGTTAATTTGTCATGTGAAGTTTAGCTAAATTTTGGGAAGACCAGAAAGAGGCAAGAAGAGACTGCAAATAGTCTAGATAGAATTGTCTTTACACATTAAGTTTTCATTCATGTACTCTTGTGTAGCACCTGTACAGGCATCTTGCCAACCTACACTCAAACAGGCTGGTGTGTTCTAAGCAAATTAAGAGCAGAATTATTGTATCTGATTATTAGTCTAGGCTATTATTAAAACAAGCCAACAAAATACACTACAAACTATGAAAGAAAAAACATTTCTTATTATTTAGTTTTCATGGATACTCTTCAGATTAAGTGAGGTAATATAACAGCATGAGTCACTGAAGTAACAGCCCTGTAGCCAAAACCATCATGTAATTTGGAGTTTAACTGTAAAATTCCAGGTAAAACTGAGACTTCAGCAGTTAAAGTAAGGAACTTTTTAGATTCTTTCTGAAATATACCATATGAAAATGCAATGCACTTTAACAGGTCATTTTTTTACCTGAGACCATTAATATCAAATCTTTTATAATTATCATTATTATTATTAATTGAACAGGATAAACAGAATTTTTCCAGAACAGAACTAAAATATATAGCTTTACATTTAATATCAGTGCTTTGTGGCATCAATTTAAAACGTATTCTAAATGCAAAATACTACTAGAAAGAAAAATAATGAAAACACAGTTCTGTAGAATCAGATTTGGTTTCAACATTTTGCAACAGTGCAAATTACCCATTTCAGTAGAAGTAAGAAAGAAGAGCATCCAGCAAACAGTATCACAAAGGATGGGCACAAAACAGATGTGGGAAAAATAAACAGCCTTCCTGCCCTGGAATTTGTAAAAAGGTCTGCAAAGAGCAAACAGGACTTCTCACTGCAATTTGACTTCTAGACCTACAAAGGGAATCCCATGAGAAACTACATTCAAATGAGTAAAATATATTAGAAATAATAATAAAAATTTACAAGGATTTCAAAAGAAGAACATTGCTCAGACTTAAAAGTTTTATCAAATACATAGTATTAGTCTGCAATCAAAGCATAGCCATATAATCTGATTTTTAAAATGCTATTAAAACACTGCTTCTCTTTTTAAGTAATCATCTTCAAAGACAGACTTTGTCTATTTATGATTTCCCAGAAACTTTTCTAGAGAAGATATCTGAAGTTATTTCAACAAAAGTCTGTGAATACAGGATAATTACTGTAGTTTTTTTTTTTTTTAACTATAAATACAGAAGCCCCAGTACAATTCCCGTAAGATGGTCTCACATTCTTTTGGTAAGTGATTAGCACCGCAGGCTTCGTGATCTCCTCCCTGTTCTAAGATGAGGAATGCACTCTGCACTGCCCTTAAACTATGTAGGATTAGCCAAGAGAAGGATTTTTCACATCCATGATTAACAAGGAATAACTGTTCACCCCCTTCAGGGCTGCTCAAAAACATATTCTATACCTGAACTCATTATTCTTCTGCTACCTACACCTTCACAAATGTGTTATTAACCCTTCCCATGCTCATATTTTCAGACCGAAGCCAGACAGATGCTTAAGAATCAATGCTTTAAAGAGAAGAAAAATCTAAACAATAAACATGCTTAAAAAAAGCAGAACATACGTAAACACCCCAGGTTTGAGCCAATCCAGCACATCTTCCTGGCTGAGGAAGTCAGTGTGTGTTCAGAACACATCCCAACTGAAAAAAAGCTTCAGAAATAAACTTGCTAGCAAAATGAAGAACAGGGCTCTGAGAAACACTGGAGATAACTTCCTAGCTTATGAGCTAAGAACACATTCTAAGAGATCAGTGACACTTCCATTCAGAAGGCAGCTCTGCTGCTTATACAATACAAGGCTTTATTGCCAAAAATCTGCTTTTCTTGAGAGTATGCATACAATCACATACCAAAAGATGTAATAATTCATTAATTGACTATTTTTTTTTTTACCAATGTTAGTCACAAAGAGGAACAGTGACTCAAATACTAACAAAACATTTTTCACCACATATCCAAAATTTCACATAAGCTCTTTCACACCTGAAAGAACTTCAGTCAATTAAAAGAACTAATAAGATTCTCCTTCACAAATAAGAATTATCTTCATGATGCTGTTCTGCAACATTTGGCATTTTTTCCAGTCATTTCAGCTCTGAGCATATAGCCACGCAGAAGGGAAA
Organism: Tympanuchus pallidicinctus; assembly: GCF_026119805.1. NCBI lineage: Eukaryota > Metazoa > Chordata > Aves > Galliformes > Phasianidae > Tympanuchus > Tympanuchus pallidicinctus. Next base: position 15,332,520 of record NW_026294721.1, on the reverse strand, counting down.
TGTGGCTCTGGGGTGGAATTTTTTTTTGGGTGGGAGTAGAATTGTTTAAAAAAAATAATAATCTCTCTTGCAACTAAAAGGGCTGTATTTTATGAAATACTCAAAAGTTCAAAACAAAAGTGAATGACCTCAGAGTTACTTATTGACTGTTTAAGGAACATTAACACTGCTACAAAAGTTCACAATGGTTAGGTTCCCATCATGCATTATGTTGCAAGAGTTGCTCCAAATGCCTCCTGTTTTATTATGTTGCCTCACGACATCAGAGACGGATGTTGGTGATACAGCAGAGCAGTAGAAGCTGAACCTTCCCACTAGTACTCCATTATGGTTTGTTGCCATATAACAGCAGCAGAGGGGTAGTCAAACAAAATGGTGTATGAAGTGAAGGCATGTCACTGAATTCCTATATGCAGAAAAAATGGCACCCACTGACACTCACTGATGCTTGCCAAACCTTTATGGAAACCAAAAAGTGGATGTGGGTACTGTGGCGTGTTCCACCAGTGGTAACATTGACATGAAAGACAAACCCTGTTCTGTACAGCCTTGCATAGCACTGACATCATGAAACAAAAAGTGCCACAGTCAGCTCAGCCATGTGAATCAGTGGATCATGACAAGGGAACCGTTTACAGAGCTGAATCTTAGCTTCAGTGGAAATGATGGAGGCAACATTGGAATATGATTAAGCTTATTCCAAGTGGATCCCACACAGGAACAGAAAGAATATCATATGCAAGTTTGTCAGGACATATCAAACCAACACGAGGCTGAATGTGACAGTTTCCTCAATCTCATCATTACTGGTGACAAGATATAGTTTCAAATCATTCATATCATGAAGAGAACTTAAATAGTTTTTAAATACTCGTGCATACACTTCTCAGCTAATGCTCACTTCACATTAACTTTTAATAACATATTTTAAGGCTTTTGTCAAGATGGGGCCCCCAATAAATAACAAGTACAGGCAATTCCTCAGTTCTGTTATTTTAAAATTGTATTGCAAGGTTTTTAAAAAAAAAAAAAAATTCATGAACTATAACAAAGTACTTAATTTATGAAATATGTCCTTTTCCATCAGTGATGCATTGTAAGAAGCATGAAAATGTACATCATAGATGGCTTTCAGTTTAAAAGCTATTTCAAGTATCAACTTGAAGTTCAACCCTTACAGCATTCTTTTCTACAACTCAGGATTTCAGCTGACTCACAATGAAACTCAGAGGGGCTGGTTTTCTTATAGGGGGCACAAGCTCAGCCTTGAGACTGCAAGAACCTTAGAATAACATGTTACCTCTACACTAGTTTTCTGCAGAAGCAGGTGAGTTTTGCTGTTGTTTTGTGTTGGTTTTTTTGTACATGTGTGTTATATTGGCACTGTGACTCTTTAGAACTGCTAAGATGATAAATGGGCATTTGTGAAATAAATTCTAATCAAAGTACAAGGACTTGGCCTAGAAACTTTTTAGGTCACACAGGTAACATCTCACATGGGAATTACCAATGGGACTACTCTTGCAAACAACATTATTCACATTGTCAACGTCTGCAGAGTCAGACTCCTGCATCTCACCTCAGCGTTATGGTGAGGCCTATCCACTTTTGGACACTTTCTCTCATTATATTTGATTTATTAATGTCAATTCTAATTATATTGCATTATAGTGTGTTATCTTGCATTCTGTATATTTAGTAAACTAGTTTGTTTCTCCTCAGATCACTGTTGCTGTTTTTAATTATTTTGGGGTCTCCCATTTCCCCTTTCCAGAGGCATTGATTTTGCAAAATCCCTCTGCCCCACTGTCACAGAACAGGGCCAAACCAGCCCGCAAACCATTGACAACTATAATTCTGGAGTACAAAGAACTAAGAAATTTTAGACATGCAGCTCATAACAGAACTGGTTCATAGTCTAAAGCAGTTGTCCTCAACCAAATACTTCACTCCAGATGAGGATAGCTTGTAAAAACACTGGAATACTTTGACAGTAGCTACAACACCTTAGAAGGTGTAGGCCTTGGGGCTAACAACTTTAAAAATAATTTTTAAAGCCATGACCAATGAAGGTGTTAGTTTTCAGAAAGTGGAGGTACAAGCTGTCCCATTCATTGAAATCAGAGCTACACAAACTCAAGTTCAAAGGGGACTGTTTCTACCAAACACAGATGACACGATTTGAACACTCAAGATACAGGCTGTAAAGACATCTACATTCAGAGCACAGTTAATAAGTCAGAACTCAAGCATTATTACATCAAGTTGGTTTGGGCCAAATCTGGTACCCCTTCAGAGCTGAGCCTTCAGAAAATGCTGCCAGGGATTATATCTAAAGGAACACTGCAACATACACACATCTGAAGACTTTTCAGAGAGGTATCCAACTAAAAGACTTACAGTAAAACCATATTCATCACCACTAGGGTCTCCCCAGCAACTCAGTTTTCCACACACATCTAAAACCTAGATTAAGCTGCTGATTTTCCCCCTGGAACGCTCTCCCAGTCTTTACATAGCAGGCACTACTACAGGACCATTTATTGCTAACTGAAAATAACAGCAGTGCTGTTGCCGTAACAATCACCTGTTACAGAAGTGTTTATTGTGGTTGTGGTTTCCATTACAGCTCTGCAATCACACTGGTGTGACGCATTCTTGTTAGCATTGCATACACAGTTTTATATCTAGCATGCTACAGACCTCTTGTAGCTGAACAAAACTACAGGAAAAGCATTTCCAACTACCTAAGGGACGTATATGTAGTTTTAATCAGTTTTCTTCTGGAAAGAAAACTGAGTTTCTTCACAAAGAGAGTTAATTTTGTAAAATGAAGCAGGACTAGATGACCCAGAGCACTTAAGAGTTGAAGTTATTCAGCATTTTGCTGAAATAGTCCTGAATTTGCCATCTTCAAATGGGTATTTACAATGAGTAAATTACTGATCAACCAAGCATCTCCTTGAAAATCAGAGTAACTAAAGTGATTTTGTTACTCAAATTCCAGTTTAAGAAACATACAAGCACCACCACTTCATGTAAAGATTTATTTTTTTCTACAAAGAGAAAATATTGTAAAGGTTTACTCTTCATATTAAAGAGTATTGAACTACAGACAACATTTCCAAATTCAGCCCGTATATTCCAGAATAAGATAATTAGGATCCACTGAAACTCTTACACGTTTGCATTACAACACTGAAGGAACTACATTAAATATTATTTTGCAGGAGCCTAGCACACTGCATTTACATCTTAAAAAAAAAAAAAAAAAAAAAAAAAAACCCACAGTTTAAAGCACTTGCTATTTATTGTATAAAAGAAAACACTTGAAGTACCCACAAGTTCCCTGAGAAATAGTCCTGAATTTCAGAATCCCAAGGAGATGAATTGGCTGTCAGATAACAATAGTCCTTCGTCAGATGGGCTTGGCAGTTGTAAACAAGAAGAAATTTCTCAGCTTTTCCTCACAAATATGAAATATTTGCTCTTAGCCAACAGCTGTGGCAGTTTAAAGATATCCTGCATATTTATTCAAATTACAAGTCACCCACCCACCTAACACTGACTGAATTTCAGCAAATTTAAAAATTCTCTGACAATTACTGAAGCAGACAGAAAATAATACTGAAGACAAAACAGAATCTAACTTGGGGGGGGTAAAATAGACTGAACTTCCTTAAGTCAGTTTTCCTGCTAAAGAGTAAATAAAATAACCTACAACAGCAGCTACAGTTATCAGAATTTTTCTTCCGAACTAGCAATGTTCCAGTGATGTGTGATACTATTTCTTCCAAAGTATTTCTTTGGATACTGATTTATCAGGAAGAAAAAAGCAAAGATGTAATACTAAAAGTGAACACTTCTTACTAGTATTAACTATTAAAGTCCAATTTGCCATTTTTAGTATCACAACCTCGTATTCAACAAGAATTCTTATGACTAAATGTATTTTAACCTACATGCTAATCTCAAGATTTATTATTATTATTATTGAAGTATTCGCCATTATGTAACAGGAACTTTCAAGATAATCAAGAAGTGAAGTTGACTACATACTGTTTTAAAACTTCACAACTACTTTGTATCCCAATATCAAGTCACACACAGCTAAAGTGCACTTTCTTTAACGTTTATTGATGTTTCATCTATATGTTCTTACTCTTGGAATACAAACTACAGTACTGTTTAATTTCTTCTTACATCCCATAAACCAAATTTAGGAATGTGTACATATTATTCCAATATATTCCTCAACAGGAAAAGCTACACTGAGTCCGTAAACTTTATACTAAAGTTTAAAACACATTGTAAAAAATGTTGCATTAAGCCTTTTAATATGACTTCGAGTAATCTGACTACACAATTCTCAGAGCAATCCAAGTTAAAATTATTCAAAAAATGCTATAATACACAGTGACACTTCCAATTTTGAGGTCAAAAGGTTATTTTATTTGAAGAAAAAAAAAAAAAAAAAGAAGACAATTATTTCAAGTCCATGATATTTCAGATAAAAGAATTATAAATTAGCCATTATTAAGTTTCTTGAAAAGCTTTGTCTATATTTACAAGAAATAACGGCTGGATGTTTTTGTCTTAAGCACAGATCCAGAGCATAGATGTTGTAAGAAAATGTTTAAGCCAGTGCTGCTTTGCAGTGCAGCAGAGATATTGTTCTGAAGTTAAGGCACCAGTGAATGCAAGTGAAAACAAGATCCCAGAAGCATGCATAAAAAGTACGATATAATGAAAATGCAGCACAACTAAGATGCCTGATAATGAAAGCCCTATAGTTCTACATGAACATACATTAATAAAGTTGCTTTCTCAGGATTTCCTAGCTCCAAGCTCAAACTATACTCAACTGTCAGCATCTGGACTTTAATGAGATCCATTTTGTACAAGAAGCTGTACAATGCATTTTAAACAATGTTTTCATTTGAGAAAATACAGCAAGTATACACAGAAAATTAATTCCCAAACCTGTCCAGCTTCTCTTCTACCCTCTTACTCATATTCTATTTACATCGTGCCGCAAAAAAAAAAAAAAAGCCAATGCCCACATTTCAACTTTACTGGACAAAATTCTCTCTTCCCTGCAGCATGCATTTTTATTTATTTACCTTTAAAAGTCAAGATCAATTCAGAATTTCAGAAAGTTAGCTCATTTTTTTCTTAAATCTTCATAAAAGCTTTATGCAAGAACTGGCATTAAATTCAGCTATTGCTGCGTTATCAAGATGACTCTTCACTACATGCAGTAATTTCCAACAAGACATCATATAAAACACCCAATACCCCAAAAATAGCCTGTTGGAGCTGCGTACCCATGGACACTCTTTAGAACGCAAATACATTAACAACATTCAAGATATTTTCAGTAAGATATTGAAGTTTACACCTCAAATCTGGACTGCTCTATCAAGCTTTCCCCTCAACATCCATACAAATTGTTTGAGAATTTCTTACTCCTTCTGTATCTCAATAAGGATATCCCAAGTTTAAACACGTTGCTTTAACAAGAGTATTTGGCAAGAAATTATTTTCTGATACATTTAGGATTAGAAATACTTACAGCCTCTCCAGTTCTTTTAAATCCTGGAATGCTCCTCTCTCAATAGTGCTAATCTTGTTCTCCATGAGCTGACTGAAATGGAGAAATTTTTGTACATAAGTTTTAACAGCTCCAAGACCACTTGTTGCAATAACAGCAGTCATTTACAGACAGCCCTATCTTCATTAAAATGCTGTTACAGTTATTCTAGAGTGACAACCAACACAACATTTTTGACTGTTATCACCCCACACTTCGCATGGGCTCATAAAGGAGAAAAAAAAAAAAAAAAAAACCCTCATTAAAAAGATGTTGAAACATACATGCTGTGCATGTATATCAATCCTCTCCAGTAAACTTTAAGACCCCAGTTGAACAGTATAAAAGTAAAATGAGTCTCATATAAGAACACCACAAAAATACAAACTGTGGCACGCAGAAAAAAAACTAAAAAAAAAAAAAACAACAAAACAAAAAAAAAAAAAAAAAACCACAGTGAATTGTCACCATAATAGTAATTTAACAAAAATGAAGAATTACTGCAGTGTTTAAGAAGAAAAAAAAGGCTTTGACTACTTGCTCAAATAAAACAGCATTAACAAATAAGCTAATCGTACAGTATTTTAAACTCGCACTCAGTTACCCTACCTTCCCCCAAACCCAGTCCTGGAAAAGCTTCATAATGCTTGCAGGAGGATTTACAGAACCAATTCCAAATATTCCCTGGTCAAATTCACTGTTAAAATATATTCTTTTTACCCAGGAACTTCAGAAAAGCAATAATCATTGCCTGAGACTTGCTTTTATACTGAGTAGAGGAATAACTTTTTCCTCTTTAATTAATTGCCCTATACTTCAGCATATCCATTTTCAACATGAACTATAAATTTGCTAAATTTAAGCTCTCTCTTTCAAGTTACAAGAAAAATTAAAACTTCATTCACGTTACATCCTTAAGAAAAAATTTAAAGAATGATAACCAAGATGACATTTAAGGCATTTGCTAACTTATTTCTACCAGTTTATGACATGGGGGAGGGGCTGTAAATTCAGAAGCAGTAGCACAATAGTTGCAAAGCTATGGATAAACCAGAGGATAACTAGCTTAACAGTTTTTAAAACATGAGCTGTACGTAACATCAGTCCAAGAAGTATCAGCTATAGAAAGAGAGAACTTACAGAACTCGAAGGTGCCTTAGACCAGCAAAGTCAGTCTTGGTGATTCTGGTGATGTTATTTCCATTAAGGTCCCTGAGAAGAATAATTCATAAGCAGCAAAATTAAAACATTCAGAAGTTCTGATTTTTTTTTCCCCTCTTTAAATTACTTTGTTTTTATGGGCAAGTTTTTTGGGTTTTTTTGTTTTTTTGTTTTTTAAATTAGTAATTGTGAACAATACTAATGAGCCATTCCTGTGTGAGCTCCAGACTTCAAGTGACCGAAAGAGAGCTTATCTGCACAGTGGTAGTTTCAAACTTTGTAATCAGAGACCCTCACAAAGTGAGTTCTTCCTACCGTTATACTGCTCACATTTATCTTTAGCAATAATGAACAGCCTAAGCCTGTCTGAGCAGGTCAGATCTGCTCTGTTAGAATTGCAGCTAGAAAACCAGTAAAGCTCCTTTATGGACATGACAATATCTGTTAAGGTTATAGGCTGACAATCACAAAACCAAACAAATGACTGAAAACAGGACAATCTTCTACATTTTAAACAACTTTCAGCTTTCATACTATTTCTACATAGGCAGAAGAGAGCTTCACTTGCTGCAGCAAACATTAGCTTTTGAAGCAGTCATACAGTTGTAGAGTAAATACTTGCTAACAGCATTTTACAAAAACTGAACGTTTCACATGTGGCACAGGAAACGATACTGACTGCAGAACACAACGCATGGTCAGAAGTGATGGAAAACTGGATTAAGGCCCTGACATCTCTGCTTGTATGCCAGCACTTCTTTCTTTTCTGGAGTTGTTTGTCCCCTTTTTTCCTCTTTTTATTTAAATAACATTTTAGATCAAGATATAAGCTTCCCTCCATTCCAGTCACTGCAAATAAAACCAGACTTTGCAATTCCTGAGGTAAGCCATTAGGAAGTGGTATTACATGGAAACTACACTGACAATTACAGCTCATTCCCAACGCGTTTGGAAAAAGAAGTCACTGTTTTTGGTGTTTGTACCACATGGGGCCGAAACACCACTGCGAAGAAACCACACAAGTCTCAACAGAAATCAGCGTCCCTGACACTTGGAGTGAAATGCACCACTTGAGACATGTGTTCATAGCCCAACGTTTAGATGAGTTATTAGAGGTTAAAAATAATAATAATAATGTGCTCATCTCTTCCACTCCCTTAGACCCCTCCGAAATAACAGGAGAGGGTCGACCACATGCTTGCTCTTCCACGACTGGAAAGCGCTCTCAGCGGAGGGCACTCGAATGACCTCAAAAAGAGGTTGGGGTGGAGGGGGGAAGGCCGCAGTTCAGGCGCAACTTCGCGCTGTGCGGCTGGGGAAGGGGCTACAGCACCAACGCCGGCAGCGAACGGCAGCGCGGAGCTCCGCAGGGGGCGGCGGACGCTAATGGGCGTCTGCCGCGGTACTCCGAGCACCACAGAGGAAACGGGCAGAAAAGGAAGGGGACGGAACCACCACCCCCTCGCAATATACACACACATGGAGGGCGGCGGGACCCCCGAGGCCACCTCTGTCTCGCGGACGCCGCAAGCCCGCCGGCTCGGGGTACTTACAGCCGCTCAGTGTTGCGGGGGATGTTCCTCGGGACGCCGCGCAGCGCCAGCCCGTGACAGTCCACCGTGCTCCCTGAGCAGGAGCACTGCGCCGGGCACGGCTGCGGCGCTGCCTCGCCCGACAGCATCAGCAGCAGCCCCAGGGCCAGGGGGAGCCTCCCCCAGGCGCACATCATCGTCGCCCGCTGCGCCCGGCCGGGGCCCGCCGGCCTCGGGCCCGGGGAGGCGCGGGGCGCACCGCCCTCCTCCTCCACCTCGCCGCGGGGAGCGCTCGGGCAACTTTCAGGGTGCGGAGAAAGCGAAGTCCTCTCTATCCGGAGCCGAGACGAGCAAACAAGCCCGGCAAAGTGCGGCGGGTGGCAGCGATCCGCGGCTGAAGGCAACTTGGCGGGGAGGGGGCCAGGCAGGGCCCTCCCTCCGTAACCCGTCGGATGGCGGGGACGAGCGGCACTCGGCTCTCGGCTTCAGCGGCGCCGGCTCCTTCGTGTGCTCCTCTCCCGGCTGTGACTCCCCCCCCGGCTTCCTCCTGGCGCGGCGTCCGCTCCCACGCGTGTCCCCGCCGCGGGCCGCTCTCAGCCCCCGGGGGCGGCGGTGGGGCTGCACCGCACACACACAGCCCTGACGCGGGGCTCAGCAAATCATCCCCCACTGGCAGGCATTCATCAAACTGTCTCACGGAAGGAAGAGGGAGGGGAGACTTAAAAAAAAAAAAAAAAAAGAAAGAAAGAAAGAAAATAGAAAAAAGAAAGTCAAACACACGAGATGATGTTGGGCTCGGGGTTCGGCTTTCAACCCCCCGCGCCCCCTCCTGCTGGAAGCTCCCAAGCCAAGTTTAGCAGGAAAGGGCTGGTCCTAGAGGCCGATAATAATAAGCAGCTCGAGAAGTGATTCGTTGCCCTGCTGGAAGGGAGTTCATCCACCACCTCCTTCTCTGCGGTGACAGATCACAGCTATAGATCCTCCCGTGATCGCGGAGCGCGGTGAGCTGCGCGCCCGGCTCCGCTTCTCGCGGTCTCCCGGATACCGCCGCTGCGGCGGAGGGACCTGATGGGAGAGGTGGCGGCCGCTCAGTCCTTCCAGGTGAGGCCGGTTCGGCAGCTCCCGGGCTCGCCGCAGGAAAGGCAGCAACTTTCCTTCTCTCTCGGAGCCCGACGAGGCGCAACGCCTCAGGAAATCTCCGCGCCCGCTCCGCCGCCGCACCTGAGCCGCCGGTGCCGAACAACAACCCGGCGGCGGCGCTCCTCCTGCAGCGGAGAGAAGCCGGAGAAGGAAGGCGACACGCCGGCTCCTTCACTCGCCCCCTTGAACAATAGGATGGCACCGCCGCCCGCAGGCTGGCTCTCCTCCCAGCAGCAAGGTGCCCACCGCCGCTGCACGCGGAAAGTGCCCGGGGGAGCGGCCGTCAGCGCCGAACCGCCGCTCCGCTCCGCCTCGCCCGGCGCGGCGCCTCTCGCCCCGCTCCCACGGAGCCGGGAGCGCCCCACGCGCCGCCCTATATAGGGGCGGTGGGGCCGCGCCTCCCCGGCCCCGCCCGCAGCGCCCCGCGCCGCGCTCACTGGCTGCGCTGCCGCCCGCCCCGGCCCGACCCGGCCCGGAGAGCTGGGGGGGGGGGGGGGGGGGGGGCCGGCGGCTACGCCAACAATGAATGAAAGTTGGGAGAGCGCGGAGGCGGTGCCGGGAGGGGCAGCACCCGTGAGAGCGTGGCGCTTCCCCCCGCCAGGAGTTCTGCGGGGACTTTCTCACGCGGCCTCCGGGTGTCAAACGGAGAGAGGGAGCGGGACTGGAGTTCTCCGCGGTATCTGCGTGTGTTGTGCCTGGAGAAAGAGGGAGCGAGCGGGCTGAAGCGTCGCCTGCTGTACTTGTACACGTCTCCGGCTTCTCAACGAGGATCTTGTGTTTTGTTTCTCCCACTACCGAGAGAGGAAGAGGATTTTCTTGGTGTTTCCTTCAGTTACAGCTTTCATGTGAAGTACACCAGAATCTTCCATTAATTATTTTTGAAAATTAAATGAGCAAGTGTTATTCCATACATAAAAACATGTCGAGTAGCAGCATGAGCACTGCTTTTTACCATCCACTTCCAAAAAAGTTGTATTATGAATAAACACAATGTTCCTGTTAAATTCTGTTGTTTATTGTCATTGCACCTTCAGCATTCCTAGGAAGATGTAAGTGCATCAGATTTCTAACTAAACTGGTTTTAATTTTCCTTCCTTGTGCATGCAGCTCCATGTGATTTACAACATGTCCTGAGACCTCAGCAATAGGTGAAAGTACTTTATCTTTCAGTCCCCAGCAGGGATGGATGATGAAGCCTCTAGCAAGGTGTGTTGTGTAAATGATCCAGGGAGTCTCTAGTTCCTTTCATATGGCTGTGTCCAGCTGAGGCTCTTCATTCCTGGGGTCTCTGCTGCACAGTCCCCACAAGAGGCTTTCCCGTTCCTGGTTAACAAGAAGACAAATTCTCTCTTCGGAAACACTCTCCTAGATCCAGGTTAATCTGCCCAGGTGGAAGCCAGTAAACTTATTCCTGACTTCTCTTGCTGTAGAACGTGAGCCAAAATGAAAATGTCTAGAATGTATGCATCTACTAAAAACACTGCTCTATTTTTTTGATCCATTTGTTCATGAAATGTGATTGTTGTGCAGCTTTCACATGCTGGACTCACTGAGATGCAGGGATGCTCTAGGTTTAGCTGATGTGGAAAGAATTCAGTGACTGTAAAGGAAGATGTCAGCTTCTGTGTATGAATGCTTCCTACTCTTTTCTCCTGTTGATTGTTTTAGGTCTTTACAAGGGATTTAGGAAGGATTTTGCAACTTTCTAGCAGGCAACAGGAAGGAAAAAAAATTAAAAATGTAATCTAAAATACTGCTTTCATGCCTGTACTAAAATCCTTTATCTTACAACTCCAGGCAGAGAAAATACAGAGAACGCTAATGTAACCATTCAGTACTATTCATTATTTCTTTCAAGTACCAACAGCATACCGAGTGTTGCCGAGGACAGAAGTAGAAGAAATAATAAACCATTTTTATACAGTGATTTTCTGAAAACCCGAGTCAATGTTTAAAGTATTAAATGTTTCCAAACTGCTCTGTGCATGGCAAATTCAAAATCTAGGCTGGTCTTAATTTAATATACTTTGTTTTCAAACAGGCATATACTAAAGTCCAAAGAAAATCAATTTTTATTCCTCTTTGGGGGGCTCATTGATTTCTACCATGCCTACCTTTGAAGCATACCTTTCATTCATGTAGATTGATTTTCCTGAACGACTCCCCTCCCGGCACATCACAACTCTCCTTTTGTGATCCAAATTCTTTAACGGGAGAGCTCCCCAGTCCTTACTCTGTCTGAGGGTGAGGCCTCTAATCAGACCCAAGATAGCATTATTCCTGGAACACAAACCTGGCCTTCACAGAGAGCCCTGTGGCTTCCCCAGTTGCCTGCAGAAGGATCTTTCAAAGCCAACAAGGAAAATATTCCCACACAGGTGAAAGTTTGGAAAAAGTTGTAACAGGAAGACGTGAAGGAAAGCAATTACAGACATTCATCAGTGGAAGAACAAAAGTTTTCCTGCAGCCATATCAGAAAACTCAGTCAGCAGCCTAAACGGACTTTTGTGTTCTCCAGGCTTTACTGTACAACATTCCACCTTTTGGAGGATTGTTATATGAGAGGGAGGAAGGGAGGAACATCCCCCCCCCCCCCCCCAAAAAAAAAAAAAAAAAAAGAATACAGAGCATTAAAATAGAAGCTGCTATTCATGGCTGAGGTGGGTAGTGCTAAGGCTGAGCACACAAACCCTAGTGAGCTCTACAAAAGAGCATCAACTATGTGAGCATCAGTGTAGCTTAATGAGGACAATATGCCTGAAAGGCAGTGAAACACAACACATGAATTTGTAAATACTGGAGGTCGGTAAGGTGAAAGAAGAATAACCAGCAGAGACATATCAAGAATAAACAGTATAAATTAATCTAGTTTCCTTCTTTGACAAATTAACTAACTTTGAGGGTAGGAGGAATGATAGATATTAGCAAGTTATTGCTACTGTGTACGTTAACATTCTTCTGAGCAAACAGCTTAGATACAGTCAAAATCTAAAATTGCTAGAATGCGAACACTTACAGCCCTGTATTCAGAGTGTGGCTGATGGTCAGTCTGGGAGCATACAGACTCCTTTAAAAAGCTGTTAAAACCACTATGCCACTGAACCATTCCATCAATGGTTGAAAATTAAGTACAGCCATTAACTGATGATACCAGAATGGAAAGGAGGGATTTACATGCAGAAATACAGCTCTAAATTGTTTAACTGGAGATAGCTCATGAATTTAGCTATCCTTAACAAAGATTGAGCACTCAAAAAAAAAAAAAAAAAAATAAAAAATAAAAAATAAAAAATAAAAATTATAATAAGATTGCACTCAAGAAAAGAAATTCAAGTGCTTAAGTGCAAAATAACTTGCTGGGCAAGAGAAAGATATGAATCACTGTAGCCTACTGAGGGACTCAGAAATTATTAGCACAACAACAGGATGGTTTTGCTCAGAGAAAGTGCTATTTAGTTGTTAGTTATCTCTTCTGATTGTTAGCCAGCCAAGTTTAAAACAGATCTGAAATACCTCCGAATTAAATGCATGCTCTTTTAATTTAATAGCATGCTCTTGCTGGGGGGAGGGGCACAAGACCGTGCCTGTGTTTGTACAATTTCTCCAAGGGAGCTAGGGATCAAACTTCTTGACTTTGCTGAAACAACATCCATAATAAACATTACAATTGGTAGTAAATATTTCAGAATTCTATCCTCAGTCTTATGCTGAGTGACCTGTGGCTTATCTGATATCAGAAGGACGCTATCAAATTTTTAAGGTTGCAGTTTTCAAACATGTAGAATTTGTAGATGCTTGTGGAGCCACAGAGCGTCTCAAAATGTTTTATCACAAAGTATAATTGGAAAATTATTTTAAAATCTTCCTGGTTCTTAAGAGTAGAAAACAAAAACTTTGAATTAATCCATTGTCACTGTATTGAAATAGAGTGGATTTATTTCCTTTCTCAAATAAGCAGCCCTTCAAGTACTCCATGCAAATTTGTAGAATAGCAAGATTCTCATTAGAAGCTACCCCTTTATGAAAAATATTTACAATATTTCCAGGGTAGTTGTAGAGATATTTAGTGAGGGAGGAAATGGAAGTATCAGAGATGAATGAGCAGCAATTATTATATGATCCCGACAATTTTATTCAGGTACTTTGCTTCATTTATGCGTAGATTTCACATGGCAACATGGGATTATTACAAGACAAGTTAATTCTTACTTATGCCTCCTAGTAGGTTAAGGAACAGTATGAAAGTCTCCAAGGCAGTAATAGACCTGTGACACTTCATGTTCATTGATAAACCAATCTAATTTATGTTAAGGTGACGTCCAAAGAATAAACATTAGGAATACCATTTCAGCAGTGAAGAAATAACAACAACAACAGGTTCAACATTGCAAATCCTTTCCCCAAGTTCTTATATAAAAGATAAAAAAAATATTTTCATTATTTACATGAATATCTAATTGTTTTATAGATGGTATTTAATATGAGGCATTTTCAGCTATCGGTAAATCCTCTGATTTGTGCTAGCAAAGTATTTAACCCTTACCAATGACCTCTGAGATGCTATCAAATGCAGAAAATCTGATATCTACTGCATGTTCAATATCCTATGACAAATACTGTTGAACACTGTATATTACACATCTTCCATGGGATGGCACAATCATCTCATGAGGCATAAAAACTTTAGCATTTCAACTAAAGAAAATCTTTTGTAATTTATGAGGTATTTGTATCCAACTATCCTAACTCCCAATTTAGTCTCCTTAGCCTCTTAGGAATTCATTACTAAAGACATCACTCATATCATCTAGACTGTCATTTCACACGTGACAGAGCTAAAGCTGCTGTTACTGCATCCGGGCTGATAATTCATGCTGAGCTAATCTTATCCACGTAGCGTAGAGAACCTAGTCTCCCACCACCAAATTTACCAGAAAAGCTCCAGCATTAAACAATCTTGCTTCTATTATTTGCTAACAGAAGCCTAATTTTCGTAGCAGACATAGCCATGCTACTTCATTTGTTTCAGTGTTGATGTCTGGCCTTTAAACTAAATCGTTAAATTCTTTCCCCGGGGATTATTACTCTCATGTAGAATGAAGCAAAGGACATATCCCTTTTCAGAACCTTCATTTTGTCAGGCTGAACTGAATCCATGGATAAAATTGCAGTACTTCTTGAGATGAACTGTTGTCTATTCCATCAAAACCACTCACAACTTACTTTTGGCATCATGTAACTGAATTAGAACATTTATTCCTGACAAAACAGGAATATGTGACAAACAGTTCTTCAAAACTTTTAATAATGAATTTACCAAGCCTTTCTCAGCACATCTTCAGGCTTTTGTAGAAACATGTATCAATGTAATTATAAAAGATCTGTTCAGTTTCAGTTTATGACTGTTAATAAGTTGCACCTGGATGGAGTGATCAGTGGCTTCACAGTACAAGAAAGACATGAAGCTACTGGTTCTAGCATATATTTCAGTTGGAATAATTGTACCCACTTGTCTTGCATAATGTGCACTGTACACTTCTGTATTTGCTTAAGGTTTTGCTGAGTATCTTGTGGGAGAAGAAGAGAAGGCTGACCTTGGGGAGGTTCTTGTTGAAGAAGATGCTTGCAAAATGTCTGATTCGAGAAAGATACTTTGAATGCTAATATCTCTCCAAATTTTCTGGTCATTTTAATGAAAGTAAAAGTTGTTATAACCTATTTTTGTCTAAGCATACAAAAAATTTACAGCATAGTTATTTTTATTTATCACCCATAGGGTAGGATAATGTATTTCAGTTGTATCTCATGAAGATTGAAACATCATCAGTCCTAGAGACAATGCTGTTAAATCTTTGTCATCCATTTATTGCTTAAAATTCAGCATGCAAGAGCATATTCTTTTTCCCTGAAAGGAAGTGTTTTCTCTCTGTAGAGATAACTTAAATGGCATTTTCTGGAGAAATAATTCCGAGCTATAAAAGTTGGTATGTATGTGTACCACTTATTCATAAATAAGTTTTGACTCATTTGGCCCAACCTTTGAAGAACAATGGTTTAATGTGAACATGAAATCTATTTCTCCTCATAATGTTGGTGACTCAGAGCTTTCACCAAAAATTTTTTCCCTCTCATCCTCTCATTGTATACCTGTATACATTGTGTATACCTGGCAGTTTGCTCTTGTGTATGAAATCACAGCACACACAAGCAATAGGAAAGACTGTACAGCAGAAGCAGTTCCACTAAAGAAAGGTTCTAGAGAAAAAAAAAAAAAAAGGTTCTCTACACAGACCAAGAGGATGACCTGCAAATATTTATTTTAATCAAGTAGCATTAAAGATGCATTCTGCCCTTTAACACTTCCATTCTGGATTATTGAACAGTTTGTACTCAAACAGAATGAAGCAGCCTTGAATGACCTGTAAAGGACAGGAAGATGCTCAAGAAGAGGGACTGCAAGCCTGGCATTTAGCAGTCCTGAACAAACTGAGAGAGTGTAGCAGAAAGGATCACTGCCTTTTGTTTCACCTTTACTATTCCATTATAGCTGCTGAATGAAGACAACAGAAGATAAAAACTGCAGGAGGGGAGAAAAGCAGAAATATACATCTTTATTTCCCCATTGAAAGGTTAAAAATTGTCATTTGAATTTCTGAATTATTACAGAATTTTTCATTACCCAAATCTACTTTGAACAGCCTATGTTAGGAGTATGGAGTAGAAGTTTCATTGCAAACCTTTCAAATAATACATACTGAAAGATATTTACTGAAAGATATGTACGTATCACGTATTATCATTTTTCCACAGCTGTAGCTGAAGCTAATTTTAAGAAAACATGGGAGTATAAAGATGAAGAGAGACAAAGCAGTTTTTTCAGATGAACAGTTCTCTCACTAAAAAAGGCAGTTTATGTTCAGCAAATGATATTTCAGAATTCAAGAAGATTTTATGAGCAGAACTGATTCAAATAAAAAAAACCACTTTTTTTAGCTGAAATTTTTATAATGACATGCTCAAAACTAAATATTTTAATATATTAAGTTATCATTTGAAATGATGATTTGATGCTTGACTTTTTTTTTTTCTTAAATATAATCAAAATGCAAAATCCTAGTACTGCATCGATTTTTTGTGTGTGGAGTATCTTCCCCACTTTTGATAGCCACTGAACTGGAAATGAATTAGTCACACAAATCAAGCCACCAGTTTCCTGAGGCATGTACGTATAGAAGATTTGGATATGACCTGGAGTAAATATGAAAAGTAGGAAGATTTTACTGTGTTGATGCTGGGAGATTGTTGAAGTCCCATAGGGATGAAGTCAGAAATGGATGGCAAACTAGAGTGTTACAAGAAAGATTATTAATACTGAGAGCTGTGTGATTCCAGTACAGGGTGCCAACAATACTGGGAAGAAACTGATATTCCTGAGTGCAATTGGCAGTAGATTTCATCAAACACTTTCTGAAAAATCAAGATGTGATTCTACTGGCTGTGATTTATTGGCTAAAGAAAATACTTTTATCAATATTTTTAAACTTAGATGAAGAGAAGCAAAACCATAAGATTATTCAGATTTTCACAAACTCAGGAAAATATTTTGTGGACTCAGTTGGTCTAGAACTCTGATTCCTTAAAGAGAGGAATCATTGAGAAGGGTTAAACATGCTGTAAGTATCAACTTAATTTTGATCTGTTTTCTAAGAACTAAGAGCATAGATAATTCTTTCAGATCCAAATTCATGAATAAGCACCTAAAAAATCAATGAGATGAAAGCAGAGACTGAAAACTTTATTATAATTTATAATTGTTAAGTAAAAGCAAAATGTTTGTATCAATAAAAATAGAGAACAAAATGCTAGTGGGGCTCCAGTGAGAGTGAGGTGATACTAGATTTCCCCTAGATACACTTGAAAAAAGACTACATCATCTATGTTTGTGTGAGCTTGATCACAGAGAAAAGATTGATACAGATATGAAGCTATACATTTAGGTACACATTAAAATTTAGTATATCAGATCCAGAATGATTATAGAACCCCAGACCACTGTGATGAAAACAAAGAAGGTAAGATCAAATGATGTATTGGAAAAGGTCATTTGAAGATGAAATTCTCTTGCTCTTTGGCTGAACAGAAATATCAGATTATTTTTATATGTTAACTTACTTCCAAGCATAACTTGAAGATATACCTAAATAGTATTTAACATTTTCCAGAATGGATTACAAATGGTTTTGGCAGTTTAGGATAGAAAAAGGAAGATTATTTAATCCAGTTGAAATCACAAATGTTGCAATTGTTGTGTTGTTATTTGGTTTTGTTTGTTTGTTTGTTTCTAGGTGAGAAGTGAGAACACAGGATTTTCTTAGATGTTTCAAAGTACTTCTATGACTGTACACAGGGAAACTTTTGTTGAAATTACAGAAATACTGATTTTTTCCACTGAAACTACAGACAGATCTGATTCCTCTAACGTAGGATAATGTAGGATAGCTTCCACTAGCACAATGGCCCTGATACTAAGCCAGGTTATTAATTCAGCTCTGAGTAAGAAACGTCTCTGCTGGCTAATGTCTACAAAATCATAAATATTGGGTTTCTAATATGTGAACATAACTGCACGTAACGTACAAAACAGGAGTTTAACAACTTGAAATACTTCAGGTTTCTTTTAATAAGTGTATAAAAGTCATACAGTCAAATGAAAACAACTACAGTTTAATCATAGAGTTAGTTTGAAAAAAATTTCCGTTGTCCATGGCATCAGTGCAGCATACTTCTTTGCCTCATCAGAGAAATTTTTAGCTCTCTATTAAAACAGTGATTAGGAAGACAAGGAACTTCACACCTGTATTTGAAATATGCAGAAAGTTGTATGAAATAGAAGATATCTCTTATAGTATACAAACAGCAAATTAAACAATTCAAAGTGTTTTCCTGATAGCATCTTTAACCATTTCTGTTAATGCTGACTTTCCCAGAATCAGTCTTTAACCATCTACCAAACAAATAATCCCTTTGACTAGGATTTAGATTATTAGAAGACAGACTAGAAAAAACGATTTTCAGACTGCTAAGATTTCTGGATTGCTTCACAATGGAAAGTCCATTTTATCACTGTTCTCACTGTCATTTTGCAACCTCAGTCAAACAAAATAATCTCTGTAAGCTAACAAATGCTGAATTTATATGGCAGTCTTCTCCTTGATCCTCCCCTCATAGCTGTAGCTGCTGGTCCTGCACAGGCCTGCTGAGTTGTTGTGGTTTCTCTACCCTACTGTGGTTTTTATGTATTTAAA
Source organism: Tympanuchus pallidicinctus (assembly GCF_026119805.1). Lineage (NCBI taxonomy): Eukaryota > Metazoa > Chordata > Aves > Galliformes > Phasianidae > Tympanuchus > Tympanuchus pallidicinctus. Next base: position 15,313,789 of record NW_026294721.1, on the reverse strand, counting down.
CATGCTGGTTTCTTGTATTATTAAGGTCTCTCATTGGGGCAATATTATTGTAAAGGAGTGTTGATTTAAAGAGAAGTCTTTCTGAACACAAAATTCACTGCCAGTAGCCAGAAGAAGGCAGAACAAAATACTCAACACTTTGTAGTCAATTTGAATGCAATACTCTGATATTTTATCTAGCCCTGAAAACCTCTATGGGACCCATGAATTATAGATCACCAGTACAGACTTTAACAGCTGGAAAGAGGATACAGGCTTGCCATCAGTTCTATCTGAATCATCGCATATATTTCTTGTTTGAAGTGTAAGCAAAATCCACAGCGCCTCTGTTACTTCAGTCTTTGAGATACATATATTGTGATATAAAAAGCAAAGACATTCTCCACAGGGTTACACTTATTTCAATACACAAAATGAGCTGTTATTAAACAGTACTTTGCTTTTGCCTCATAGTCCGTTGTGTGGTCAGAGGAATTTGTCAGCCCCCACACTGTTTTTGCACGCTAATCATATCCCACACCAAAAGAAAAACAAACTTTGTCCTGAGATTTGCATGTTGCTTGTTGCTATAGCATCTCATGCCCTTCATAAATATTTACAGAAACTACATAAGAAGGTATTGCTAATCACTACTCTGTATGCACAAAGAAATTAAGGTCTGATGTTTTCAATAAATTATACTTGCTCAACTTGAGATGCCTGTGAACTGGACTATTATACTTTATTATGTCCTTAGTAATAACAGAGTGTCAAACATAGTCTATACCTGGTTGGAGTCCCATACAAGATATCCTCCCCTCTTCCAGCTTAGGACTTCAGAATCTCCGTGGGCAATGTTTGTAGAAATCCAGTGCTGTTCGAGGAATGATAATAGTAAAAAAAAATCAATGATTTATCCTGTTTGATTCCTACCCAGATTCAGACAGAGAAAGATATATTCTTGGTTTGCCTCTGACAAGGACTACTCCTATCCTGAGTGAAATTCAAGACTTTTCTTCAAATCATGGAAGAACAGAGTTTTTCCAAAGAGGTTGGGACTTACTGCTCTCCCTTCAACAACAACAACAAACAAGCAAACAACAACACAGGAAAAATAAAATCTAAAAAAAAAAAAAAAAAAAAAAAAGGAAAAAAACTCAACTCAAAATGTCACATCACTTTGAAACCACTCCCAAAAATGAAGTGTTAAATAGACCCATAACATTTTTCAGTTTCGTAGTAAATGGTGCCACCAGCCGTGCTTGGAATACCAAAAATGTAGTCAGTATTCATTCAGCTTTATACAGACAGTTCTTTTGCTTTTCTAGAAACTTCAACCTACTGTTCCTCAACTAATCATGGAAACCATCTCAACCCCATGCCTGCTGTGACTTACCTCATTCTATCTTCATCCATTCCTTTGGTCTCCTTTTGCATGATGTCCTGGTAGCAGAGGCAAAAGGACATCAATCTGCTGAGCAGAGATAACTAGACTTTGAGTGAAAGAAGGTATATAGTGTAAAACAGATACCTGCTTTTGCCTCCATATATGTATATTTTCTCCTATAGTTTCGAAATCAGTAAGTAAGGATGACATTAGTTCTCATGAGTAAGGGATTCCAGCTCTCATATCTGATAAGTAAAGAGTGGCATAAGAAGGGCAAGGGAACTAAAATAAGAACTCAATAACTGGCAGGCAATAAGGAAGAGAGACCAAAGAAGTAGCTGGAAGAGAAGACATAGAATTTTTTTGAATGGAGCTTTTGAGAAAGAAAAAAACATAGGAAGGATTACTCAACTGACTAGCTTGAGGGAAGAAAGTTGCTGAGCAATGCTATGCAGTCATAGGAAGTGCACCGAATGGGTTGCTGCCTTATATTAATTATCTTTTCAGTCTATCAAAAGCAGGGTTTTTTTTTACAATTTGTACTGCCTATTTCAAACAAGTTGAAGTCAGCAAATTCTAAGCAAGCAGTTATTTTCATTTTTATTCTTCGTTTAATTAAAGGTTACAGTACACTGAATAAACATTATGCAACTTCCATTTTTTTCATGCTTAATTCTTAATTTCATGCTTGTAATTCTTATCTGCTTTGTATACTAAAAGTGTTTAGGGCTTGTATCACAGAAGGATGAAAGGTGGTTGATGACAGGGTGAATTCTTGGCCTCACCAAAAATTGTGGTAAAACTGCTGTCTTTCCAGAGACTAGGACTTTGTCAGAGTATTTAGTTTAATTTCTAACTGTTGTTTACGTTAATATGCATTTAAGACATCTCACTAGTATAGGAATCTCATGTAAAGTAATTCCATGATAGTAAGTATTTCACACCTCAAATCTTTATTTTAAATGGAATCTTGATAAGACACTACTTTAATACCATGAAATAAAATGAAATAATAGAGTCATAGAATGGCCTGGGTTGAAAAGGACCACAATAATCATCGAGTTTCAACCCCCCTGCTATATGCAGGGTTGCAACCACCAGACCAGGCTGCCCAGAGTCACATCCAGCCTGGCCTTGAATGCCTGCAGGGATGGGGCATACACAGCCTCCTTGGGCAACCTGTTCCAGCGTGTCACCACCCTCAGTATGAAATGAAACGAAGAATTATATGGAGAAAGAAATATTAAAACATGAAAGGACTGAGCACAGCTCTGCTGGAAAAGACTGTTGGGCACTGGTGGATGGTAAGCTAAACACAAGCCAGTAATATGCCCTCACAGCCCAGAAAGCCCCCAGAAAGCCAACCATATCCTGAGCTGCATCAAAAGAAATGTGGTCAGCAGGGCAAGGGTTGCGATCCTTCCTCTCTACACTGCACTGGTGAGACCTCATCTGGAGTACTGAGTCCACATGTGGAATCCTCAGTATACAAGAAACACTTTTCATTCTGGAGAAGAGAAGGCTCTAGGAAGACCAGAGAGTGGCCTTTCAGTATCTAAAAGGGAGCTTGGAAACAAAGGAGACAGACTCTTTAGTGGGGCCTGTGGTGATTGAACAAGGGCAAATGGCTTCAAGCTAAAAGAGGGTGGATGTAGGCTGGATATAAGGAAAAAGTATTTTACAGAGAGGGTAATGGTGAGGCACTGAAAGAGGTTGCCAGGGGATGTGGTTGACGTCCCGTTCCTGGAGACTTCCAAGGTGAGGTGGGATAAGGCTCTGGGCAGCCTAATCTAACTGTGATGTCCCTGATCATTACAGGAGAGTTGCACTAGATAGCCTTTAAAGGTCCCATACAACTCTAAGGATTCTATGATCCTATAGAGTAATGTTAAAATGTTTTAATAATTTCAAAACCTTGTAAAGGCCACAGCATAATTTTCAGCCAAAATATTTCTAAAACTGGCAGCCCACAACAACCCTGGAACACCCACGTGGAAACATGTTTTTAATTTTGGAGTAAATATTTTGTCCTCAGATACAGAAATATTTTCTTAAAATAGAAGAAGACAGCCTGAAGTAGAGAAGAAGTTAGGAGCTCTTGTTGTGCAATTAAAAATTAATCATGTAGCGCTATAATCAAAATGATTTCATTTGAAAAGTTTAGAAAAACAAACATTTCAGAAAGTGCAATGTATAAAGTGAGGCTTCTAAATCTCTTTATGCAGCAGACTTAGTTTTCCAAGGATCATTTATCTGATGATTGTGTATTTGGTCAACTGCAAACGTGAACCTACTGAATGTCAACATCCAGACTTCATGATTACAGAATCACAGCAAATTAAATGTGGTTTTTTAGAGTTCTGTGTCACGAGAAATACCACTAAGAGTAAAGCCTCAGAACGCTACAAAGGAGGTCTTGCTCAAACTACAGAAACATCCTAAGAATGGCTATTTTATCTAAAAGTTCTAAATTGTTCCTTACCTGTGTTGTCTCACTGAATCTTCAGCAAAAAAGCTGGATTGGCTTTCAGCCCTTTGCTATGTGCAGTAGTTGAGGAGGACAAATCAGAAGTCCTAGAGCCGAATCAAAATGTGTTTCCCAAAATGAAGTGCAGCACCTGAACAAGTAAAAGACTGTGAATATTGAAATAGTCTTTTATAATCTTTTTAGCTTCAAACACAATAAAGGACAGCATCTCTTTCACTCACCCTTCCTGTAATTAACCTTTTGTGTTCTGCAAATCTTGGAATATAAAAAGCAGATTTCTGTCTTCTCATAGCCTGTGAAAGCTGGCATTTTCTTTCTGTGCAATAAGCATAGCAAATCAATTAATAATATGAATGATATCACCATACAGCAATATCAGTTGCTGAGTCTTATTTTTCATCTTTCAAAACACCATGGTTTCTGTACTATGCCTTTTCTAGAGAAGAAAAAGTGCATTCCTATTTCATGTGTTCCCTCTGATTTGTTGCATGCGGGGCACTGTGCTGGTTTACGTGATACAAATATTTGGTAACAAGTTTGCAAACTGTATACCAAAAATGTGTAGAAAAAGCCAACAGCAGAGTAAGGAAAAACGTGCATGAGGAATGGTTGAAAAGATTGTCTACATAGAAAATAGCATACATAGAGGCTATAACAAAGCAGGAAAAAAATGGGTGGTGATGAAGACAAAGTGGGGACCTAAACTCTCCTGTGTTCTAATCCAACATGTCTCTCTTGTGTCCCCATGGTGCTAGGATGTTGGGTTGTGTGATAGAAAGCTGGAGTGCAGGGACAAAACTGTGGGGTGGAGGGTTGAGAAAACAGAACATTACACCCCAGTAACCCAATCAGAAAAAACATGCCTGTCCCAGGAGAGCATTGGTTCCAGGGGTGGAGGTGACATCTATGAGGATAGATCAGAGGAAAGGCTCTTCAGAGCACTTAGCAGACCTGAGGGAGATAACTGCATATAGAATACTTTGGGATGCAATCAGGAGCATTTCAAGACTTCTTACGGGTTACATAATGGAAGATCCAAATATTAGAAAAGGGAAGGCTCATGGTGATTGGAAGAAGAAAAAGCACAGGAAAACAGAGGGGAAAAAATAATTCTAAAAATATGTGCAAACAGGCCAGTACAGTTGCTGTGGCTACGCCCCAATCCTGATTATTTACACATTAAATTCGGCCCAGCTTTTTCCCTGAGTGGGGAAGATGTCTATTGTTGCTTTTATTTGTGATCACTGTACCTGTCTCTGACGTTCTGAATCTCTTTATGACATAAATTAGCAATATAATTTTAAAAACTGAAAGTTGCTCTGGAGCTTTTCAGAGGAGATCACATTTACTTTACAGTTGCTTGTTAATTGCTTTAGTGCCTAAGGATGTACAACATATGTCCTGCAAAGAGACACCCATATGGTTGTACAGTGTATGTCCTGGCACTCTGTTGCCACAGACTAGAAAACAGACTTCTGTTTAAAATGCATGGCTCAGTATATGATTGAAGGTGTGACATATAAAGGATTAGAACTGACAACATTGAAGCCCTACACCTGTCATAGCACTATGTTAGAGTACGTACTTTGCTTTGTTGAGAAAGGGAGAGGAAAGAAGATTGCCTTCAGTAAAGAAACAATTAAAAGATGCTTTATAGTTTATAGCACAGGGGAGGGTTTCCTTCCGAATTGCCTGTTTTATTTGTGTTAGTGTGACTCAGCTACAGCTCAATTTGAGTTCAAGTGTTATAAAGAATTAGTAGTGGAAAAAAAAAATGAACAGGCATTAACTGACGCACAGAAGCAGATTTTAGAAGGAAATAGAGCTTTTAAGGCAGCAAGGAGGTGACTAAAGAGATTTTGTTGAAGTATCTATGTTTTTAGATGCTTAAAAGCATAAAGTTTTCTGACTATTAATCTTCCCTTTACTGATGAGTATTTTGGATATACTTGATTATCCAGAAAAATGCACTAGTGTGCACAACCCTCAGAAATTCAGCAGTCACTGCAAACGACCATGTTAAACTAAGGCAAATCTTCTTCAACAAAATAGTTGTACTCTATATCTTTATTATATTCCAGGTTTCTCTTGCTTAGCTTTAACTTTCTCACTTAGGTAACAAACTGGTCTAAAGAAAGGATTAGCCTCACCTAACTTCAGCTAGTTTCTAGAGCCTAAGAAGGTCATGCAGCATCTGTAGAACAGGAATCACCCCACACATTGTAGAGATCTCTCTTAGTATGGAAGGAATCACCCTTTAGAGTGGCTTAGCTCTTTTCAGTTACTCTGACTAGATACTTCAGTAAGGGATTTCTCTCTAAATTTAGACAGCCAATTTACAACCCTGGTGTTGCTAAATAGTTAATAAAAAGTGAAAGACACCTCTTCAGAGTGAGTCATCCTATGTGAAACCTGAGTAATTCTTCAGGGTGTCTTTCTCTCTTCATTGACTGTAGAGGAAGTGTGGGAGTACTCCTACACAGGAATCATCTCCTATCTCAGGATCAAATGCTGATGTGAGATTAATTAAGGTTTGTGTGACATTTGAAATCACCTTGCATACTTGCTGAAGTACCTCTTTTTCCCCTAGGTAACACTGTCTTCCATACCACCATCTTCCATACCATCATCCTTATTTTTTGCTCACAAAAAGAAGAAGAGAACATGACAGAATTCATTTCCCCTGTTTAAATTTTCTCCTTTGTTGTAAATTTCTTCAGGTAGCTTATATCTATGACAAATTAACCCTATGTTTGATTTCAACTGGGGCTGTGTGGCTGAAAAAAAATAGATCACAACCAATGTCACAATGTAAGTGAAGTAAGTAATTTCAAAATTCTACAGTTCACTCACAAAACTAGATTTTATTTTTTATCTTTTGTATTGTCCCAGTGGCTACAGTAACTTGCTAATTGAAGACCTGAAGAACTGTGGAATTAGAAATTTATCTTGTAAATGCTTATTTTAAAATTCCATGCTCTGAAAAAAAAAAAAAAAAAAAAAAAAAAAAAAAAAACCTTAATCACTCCAAAACATTTTCATCTTCAATTTCCAGAATTTTAAAAATACTGTATCTAATAGAATTCAGAGAACTGCATCAGAACAGACAAGTCATTAAGGGACTTTAAAGAGAAAAATGAATTTGATCATCAAATAATGGTCTTAGCATCTTTTACACTTTTCCTGCATTAGTATTTCTTAGAACAAAATCTCTTCAGCCTTATTGATATGCTCCAAATAAAAAAATATTTTTTTCTTCAAAAATTAAATGCGTGTGTCATGGTAAGTCATATAAATGTTCATACACAGAATAACGCTATGGTCTCTCTACTATGTTAAAATAGGAATTTTTCCTCTTTCAGACAGGTCTGACAAAATAATGCTTCCTTACCCTGTTTATTGCTTTTACACTCCAACTCTGTTCCACTGTTTCATAAAAAACATTACTTTTCCTTTCAGAAAGCCTCATTTGTCTCTAAATACAGTCACTTACTGATGCAATACCTGTCTATAAAGTATTTCTGTTCTTTTAATTTTCTCACTTCACATCATTTTTGAAGTCTTTGCCAGATGTTATCACAAAAATCAACTGTTTAAGCAGAAATTCATAGGAACAGGTACCAAGAACACCCTCTTGCAAATGTTCAGAAGAAGCTTCTCATACAAGCAGATATTTCATCACTGTATTACTGAATTTTGCACCTCATTCCGAGCCATATGGTCATACCTACTACTAGACATAAGGTTTCTAGGAATCTCAACTATTCAATAAGGATGCTAGAAGCACATGGGGTTCAATATTTGTTGGTTCAACACTTAGCCAGTGCAAAGCAAATTATCCTTATACCTTTCCTGCTGGGGAACCTGTTGCCACCCAAGAATCTTTGCTGGGCAGTGAGCATACGATTATGGACCCCTGAGCCTTCTCTTTATTCCAACAGCCTCCTGCATGAAGGAGGTGGGCAATTTAAATTTAATGTTTCATGGATATATCTCTTCTAAGAAGTGTTTTACCTGCAAATATTTCCTTTGAAATGCAACTTAATTATTTTCAAACTCAGTGCTCCTTTGATATTTTTCAGTGATTTTATTATGTAATTTTTTTTAAAGCTCGGAATGATTATTTCTATTTTAATAATTTTTGGTTCATCTGAAAGTTCACTATCCTTACATTATCACAGATTAACATGTTTGTCAAGGGTCACTGTAAAGAGCAGAACAGGGTTTCACAAATATTTACATCAAGTAAAGTTACAGTAAAGAAACACCACCCAGTTACCATGCTATTTTTGTTGTTGCTTTAAATTAAGATTTGAAATAACAGTGAGATACAGATAAACAAAGTTCATACATGACAATAATATGATATTTATGTCCACTTAGTCAGTACGTGCATTCAGAATAGACAGTTTTTACCTTGACTGCCACTATCAGTTTGAGAAAAAATGTAATGTTATTTAGTTTCTTCATAAGGAGAGTAGTTAGGCCCTGGAACGGGCTGCCCAGGGAGGTTGTGGATGCCCCGTCCTTGGACGTGTTCAAGGCCAGGTTGGACGGGGTCCTGGGCAACCTGATCTGAATGTGTACGTTTGGTGGCCCTGCTAGGCAGGGGGCTTGGAACTACATGATCCTTGAGGTCCCTTCCAACCCAGGTGATTCTGTGATTCTGTGATTAGTTTAAGTCAGAGATTTAGTTTCAAAGCTGGTACTGCAAGCTACTCCTACTGGTTGTCCTGTATCACCTCCATCTTCCACATCCCCAAGCAGCTTCCAGCAAGATCTGTTCCATGATTTTCCCTTGCAGAGAGGTGAGGCTGACAGATCAGTTGTTCCCTGCACTGTCCTTTCTGTCCTTCTTTAAAAAGGGTGTGACATTGCCCTCTTTCCCATCACCAGGGGCTTCAACTAACTGCCATGATTTTTCAAATATCTAGAGTGGCTTGGTGACTATATCAATCCTCAAGACTCTGGGATGCATCCCAATCATTGGGACCAATAGACTTGTGGATTTTCAAATTCTTCAGGTGGTCATGAACCTGATCTTCACTTACATCAGGAATGAAATTGCTCTCATAGTTCCCACCTTCTCAACTATCTCAAGGGGTGTGTGAAGAACAGTTGCCAGTGAAGACTGAGGCAAAAATTTTGTTGAGTACATCAGCCTTCACCTTATCTTTTGTTACCAGCATGCTTCTTTGACTTACATATAGCTGAAGCCACCAAAATATATGCATTGTCTAGGCAAAGAGTCAGTCAAGGCTAAATCTTAAAAAAAAAAACCAAAAAAACAAAAAACAAAAAAACAAAACAAAACCAAAAAAACAAACAAAAAAACAACCCCAAAACTTTGTGTAAAACAAACAGGCAAAAATACCAGAATCTATTATTTTCTGAACTCGCAACAAAGGCCAGTAATGGATAACACGACCAATTATCCAAAAGTAGAGCTAGTAAATAGTAATTCCCATTTAAAAACTTGCAGAGTACTTTATAATTACTTACATAACATACTAGTCAAATACAAACTCTTTGAACAAAAGCTGATGTAGCACACCATTTGAGGAGAAAAGCTTGAAGCTAATTCAAAAAATTTTTAGGAATAGGCCACAGGACAAATTCAGACATGCATTACAGTGTTATTACACCTTGAAAAGAGAATGTAAGAAATCAGTTTATAGTTCCCAATATGTGAATATATTTTCTGTTTAAGCACTTTTTAAGAGCAGAAGAACCAACACTACTGAGAAATGAAGCTTAATAGTGCAATTGTTAAATCCATTGATTTACAAATGAGCAAACACTTGAAGGAGGTCTTGTCTAAGTGTCAAGCCTTTGCAGGTAATAGTGATGGATGAAAGGCAAAGAATCCAGTTTGGCTTTTCCAGTCTGCCTCAATTTGCCCTGAGGTGCCAATTAGGGGAATTCTTGTTTTTCATGAAAATTTAACTTATGCTACAGGAAAGCAGCAAGCTCTAATACATACTAAACTACACAATGCCATTTAAGCTTCATAACATACCTTCAAGTCTCCCTTTGAAAGGGACCAAATGGCCAAAGTCTCTTCTCAAAGATACAGCTTAAGTTTAGACAGAACAGATCAGTAGTATTACAGATGCCAAAGATGTTCATCGTTGTATATAGGGCTGCAAAGAAGAGGAATAAAAATATTTTAAAGTTTTAGAACTCTTTAAGAGACAGCAGTCAATGTAAAGGAACCAAAATCATATTAATCTACAGCAAGTTTTGCTATAATAATGGGCAAACCTCACATACTAAATCTTAGAAATTCTTATTCTTTAGAGCGACACAGAAAAGCAACTGAATTCTAGTGCTTTCCAGTATTTCCCACCTGTACCTGCTTAACAGGAAGACTTAAATATACTCTTTTTCAGTTCTTTTCTGATTACTCCCCCCCCCCAGCTTTAGTTTCCAGATGTATGGAAATTCACTTCAATAGTAAAGCTAGGTTCTGACTTCAGGCTTATTGCCACTCACAAGTGTGGATTCCTCCTTTCTGAGGCAGCTATGTATGCAGGGATTCAAATCAAAAAGCTTTTTCAGAAAAGAATATCTAAACTTTTCTTTTACAAAAATTATATAAAAAACTATAAAACTAGACTTAATATGAATGTACCATGTACACTGAAGTTAGAATAGAAAAAATGCTATGTAAGGTGAAATAGAAACTACAGTATTTGTCCCCAGATTTCTCTTACTGTGTCCAGAATACATACTATCATCCTAGAAACCTTTTCATTGGTTTCCAAGTTGTAAGAAACTCAAGAGTCCTTTCCGGGCCCCCACAAAAATCTTTTTTCATTTAGGTTATGAATATGTAACTCCCCACTCTTTCATTTCACCAGCCTGCATGACACTAAGCTTTGGAAATTTCTTTACCACAAAATAATATTCCATGCTCACAAGCTTGCAGCAGAGTATGAATCCCCTTCTTCCTTTCAGGGAGTTCTATCCTCCAGAGTTTTATAAAGCACAGCATTAAAATAAATAAATAAATAAATAAATAAATAAATAAATAAATAAATCAACAGGCAGCTTCCCTATTTACATCCCAGGTGCTCTCTTTATACATATTAGACTTTACAAGCAGAATGAGCATCATCCATCATAATATATGAAAAATTAAGTCAAATCTATCGGTCAAAAATTCAGAAAGTTTAAATATAAATAATGTGAAAGATTTTGCCTATTATTCATGCATACTTAAGCAAATGAATGTATCTAGATTCTCACAGGTGTGTTCATTACAAACCAGTATGGATAGATAATTTGGATTGCAGATTAATGGCTCCATATGTACAGAAATTGCTCCAAAAAGACCAACTTTGTGGAAAACCTTACTACATCCACTGTAGCTTATTAGCTCATCCACCACACTGTGCAAAAAGCTAGAGCCATCAACTGGGTATCCCAGCTGAATTTGATACTGGATTACCAAAAGAGGAACACTCCTCTTCCCCATCTGTTTCTGTGCTCTGGTATCAGCAGTATAGCAGCATCTAGCAGCTGAAAGACATTTAGGAACAGATGCAACTTTCTTGCCATTAAAATTCACTATATAAGCAAGCCAACCCAGCTCACCAAGTTCTGTCTTTACGTCCAATGAGTTCTTAAAAATTATTATTTGGATAAAAAAACTATGCTTTGAATCAGGCTTAATGTATAATTTTGTATTTAACATGTATGGATTTCAGGATCCAGTTCTAGTCTACCAGGTCTACAGAATCTACCAGTCCATGGTGCCAGAACAAATACGCTGAATGTAATAAATAAGTGAAAAAGTTAGGAATATTATGAATGTTTGTTGCAACACCTTCCTTTCTTGTTTCTCTGGTTGTACCAGAGCTATGATTAGATTATAAGCAGTTCCAGGGACCGAACTATTTGTTGGAGAAATGACTGGATTTCATGTGTTATAAGTGGTCTCTAATGTTATCATTTGCATGAGAAAAGTAAGAATTCTTCAGTATGTTATCTATTATTCTACTAGATCTGCATGTTTCAGTGTTGAAGATCATAGCCTTGAGCCACATCTGTTGTCTGCATGATAATAACCAGTTGGTTTTATTGTAGAATATTATTTGCAATATAATTTGATACTTTTATGCAAATACTTAATTGTATTTCCTCAACATTAGCTTTTCTTCCAAGAGAAAATGTGAAAAATAAAAGTCTATCAAGACAGAGTAGTTTACCTAGAAGACAAAAAATATTTTAGCAATATGAGTTTGATAGAGACCATCATATTTCACAAGATTACAGTAAAAGAATGATGCCTCTAGGTATGTTTAATTTGAATCATGGTGGACTAGTTTTGTCAGTGTCTGATAAAAGTTTCTTTGATCTACTTTCTGACAGGTCCAAAGATTTGGACCAGCTGCATTTTAACAATTTCTATGGAGGCTTCTCCCATTGCTTCTTTTCATTCAAGAGCTTTCTGCCACCAGCAATCTTAAATATGATATTGAGTACTGCTTGCGTATTTTTACTCCTTTAAAAACATGTCTTTATTATTTGAATTAAGAATGATCAGTGACATCTTACAAAGCAATCCTGAAGAAAAAATAAATATGAAGTAATTATTCTCCCTAAGAAGAGATGAGCTCAAAATTCTTCAAATCCTTTTTTCCTTAATCATGCTGTTAAGGGGTGCTTGCTATGTACTGAAATGAATAAGGATGAAAGGATTCTGAAACAGTTGAAAGTGTTAACATTATTACAAGATGCTCAAGTTTAGTGTGTGCTAGCAAGCCATGTAGAAAGTAGAAACAGTTATTGACAGTACTGAATAAGAAAGTTTCATATAAAACTATTATAAGAATGAATGCTTTAGTTTAGTGCATTAATTTAGTTTGCAAGAAATGAGAAAGTTGAACAACTTCCTGTATATAATATGCTACATTGTTTTTGGTACATTTGTACTTTTCAAATATTTGAATGTTTATGAACTATGTAGCTTGGACAGATAGAGAAAAATTGATAGATAATTCTAACCTTTTATAATTAAAAATCTGTTTGAAAAAAAATGAACATAAGCCTTTTACTCTTCTTTTTCAGTTTCTTTGGTTTAAGAGGTGAAAAATCACACATGGAAGAAAAAGATAGCTGGTATTATCACTTGAGAAACAGTGCTTTTTCACTGCACCAACTTTTTCTGAATTCTCTGTAGATTTTGTACTTGTACCAACTGTCTAGGGTATGGCATGTTATTGCTACTACTGCTGCAATATCAGTCCACTCATATGTGCAGATCAGCATCCTTAGTGGCTCATCTGGCCACATATACACCAAAATACTTGTTTATTATGGATCCAGACAAGCTCTGACTTAAATAAATGGAAAGACTCTTACGGACTTCAGCAAGCATCAGTTCAGGCCCTTTGTGAACTCTAAGATTTATGGCATCCTTAACATTTCAGTTCCTCAGTTTCAAGCACTGGGGTTTTGTAAGAGATGTGCTAGATAAACACACTGTTGTCACTTAGCAGACTTAACTAGTGTGTGAATAGATGGCTTTTACTTTCAGATAAACTGAGGTACAGGGGAATTAAGGCTAGTTCCTCAGCTAGCACAAACTTGCATAGCTCCATGAATTTCAAATGGCATTCCAATATCTGATACATGTTCAAAAGGAATTCAAAAAAGAAGTTCACATTCATGTGACAAGGATGTGCAAGAATATGCAGGCCACTTACCTAAGAAAACAGATTAAGAGAATGTTAGAATACAGACCCTCTAAATCTGTTACTAACTTATTTAACCAGAGATTTTCCTCTCTATAGCACAAAAATCTCAGATACAAGTACCATAGAATAATTTTAAGAAGCATATGAAAGCTTTATATTAATTGCAGAAAGCTTGCAAGTGAAAAGACTTCACCTTTGGATTAACAAAATAATTCTTATAAATTATTCTAGTTTAGCATTAGGGTACTATTAAAGTGCTTTCTGTCCTGTTATTATTTTCTTCTTTCCATAGAAACATCTTCCTACTACTATATTCAACAGCAACAAAGTTGTCCAATCACTTCCATTCAAAACTCAGTTTTTTTAAGGTGCTGAATAAATTCATATAGAAAACATCATTTAACCTATCTGGAAATAAATCTTTCTGAAAGAGAAAACAAAACATTTTTCACAGTGGTTTCAACACCTTCTTGAGTTATAGGTCATTAAAAAGGAGACAAACATTTGCTTTAATGTCTGCATGTGTTTGTTTGTCTAAAAACTGTTTTAAAAAGAAAAATGGATGTTGCATGCTGCTGTTTCACACTCTGTACTAGGGCTATGTTACTAGAAATTATTTGAGAAAACAAAAAGGGAGGTCGAACTGAATAATCTAACACAGTGATTTCCTTCTTCCATTATTCTTCAAAGGAATGCTTTCATCACCTGTCTCCCTTGCCAGTTTCACAATAGAGAAGAAGGAAGGAAGCCTATCTGACCCATGTACAGTATTGCAGTTTCTGGCTGGGCTCAGTCATTACATCAGAACAGCAACGTTGTTACAAAAAGTTATTAAACTTTTTTTTTTTTCCTTTCTTTTTTTTTTTTTTAAAAAAAAAAAAAAAAAAAAAAAAACAACAACAAAAAAAAACATATAAACAGTTAGAATAGTGTGAATACAGCACCAGCAGTCAGAAAAATATTGTTGATGCATGTAAGGTTTAGATGTAACTACACTAAATTAATTTAATAAATTAATGTATTCTCAAACTATTAGGCTGTAATTTTTACTTCATTGTAACTACTTAGCATAAGCCATTTGCAGGAGTTGGCCGGCAGGGAGTACATATTACAATACAAGATCAGCAACTTTCTTTTCAAAAGCCTTCTTTCTGTACTTTGTTCCCGTTTTCTCAGAGACACGTTAATCAATACAGAACAATTACTTCACTGACAGTAATGAAAAAGAATAAAATTAAGGGCTCCAGCCTCCTTTCACAGATGTAGCAGAAGTTTCTCCACTAACTTCAGCAGAAGCAAGGATGGATGCTAGGAACACTGCAAACGTCGATTTAGTCTTTCATAAGAACATATGCAATGCTTATTGATTTGAGATGAAGCAGCTCCCTAACTGTTCTCAAGTTATAGTGCTGAAAGATATCAGAAGAATTCTATATGGCTTTTCAGCCGAATTTTTATTACCTGTACAGATTGATATAGCAAATTGAGGCTTTACATTCAGATTGTTATCATGTCTCTTTGCTCCGAAGTGGTGCATTTTGTAAACCATCAAATCAATTTCAAAGCTGCAGTTGGGGGGGGGGGGGAAATCTAGTGAATTTTGGTGTAAACAAAAAAGAGAAATTTATGCAGCTCTTGCACATGATTAGCAAAGCCATCTGTTTCACTTACCCACATAATTGTCAACTAATCAATTGTTAATTGTAAGTGTCCAGTTGCTTAACGGCATTGTACCTCCTACTGCAATTCATTATCCCAAACACTTTACAGATCTTCAATGTCTGAATTATTTATTTTCAGGAGTGAAGAGAGTGAGAAAAATGGCAAAAGATAACAAGGAATGGAGATATAGGTAAAAAGGGAGGAGCCTAAAGAATCCAGATGTGGACAAGTATGTATGCAGACAATGGCATCAGCATTTCTATGATGCACTGATGAGCAGTAATGCGAGGGAGAGACAGATGGAAACTGGCAGAGGAAGGCATATACAATAGAAGGAAAATAAGCTTCTGGCAAGGGTAGACAAGAAGGAGCTGAGGATTTAATAAAGGGGAAATTGGGTGCTCTTGCATCAGGCTAAAAAAAAAAAATAATAATAATAATAATGCAATGACTTCGGTCAGTGCTGGCCAGGGTGCTGATGCAATTATCATAATCACTTCAGTAGAAATTTCTTCTGAGCCCTGAGTTATAGAATTGATTTCTCAAAGTCTTTTATATAAATATATAAATATATATAAAAATATAAATATATTTATATAAAAGACTTTGAGAAATCAATTCTATAACTATAATCTATCTGTATAATCTATAACCTATATATATATATATATATATATGTAGGTGGCATAACATACGTGGTGTAATGATATACTTCACTGGTGTTAAAAGATCAGTGACCTTAGTGCCTGCACCAAATATGTTCTTGATAGATGCCATTATCTCAGCAATCTATTGTTATGAGCCTCTGAAATCTGTGAAAAGAAGAATTTTGACTCTTTTAAAGACAGAATGAAATAAAAAATGGAAAGATAAAAAGGGAATTGAATCTGTGCTTCTCCATTTAAGTGCATGATTATATTTGAAAATAAAGCTTAGGAAAGAGTGATGGATCCATTATTGCAGTAGAACACTTTTACATATTTTGATAGTTATTACTTTATCATACTACTTTTCTCTTATGATTTTGTTTACAATTATAACAGCAAGGATAAAACAGAGAAAAGGCAAGTGCTTGTTGTGTTTAATCAGAAACATACCAGAGGATTACCTTAAAGAAAGTTGGAAATCCAAAAGGAAATGTCTATTTGATATATGCATTGAATATGTGTTGGTGGTATGGCACTAGAGGGGGAACCTTCCCACTGATATTCCATTACATTTCATTGCCACATGGCATATGGCAAGGGGGCAGTCTGACCTGGAAGTACATATGAAGCAAAGGTGTGTCACTGAATTCTTCCATATAGAAAAATTTGCACCCATTGACACTCATCAACAATTGCTGAGTGCTTACTGGAGAGCAATTACTAGATGTGAAAACAGTGAGGTGGTAGGTGCTGTGTTTCATCAGTGGGTCATATTATATAGTGCATATTTTACAAGCATGGCATGGCAGCTCTTGTTCATAGTTGGTGAAAACACATAGCAAATCACTGGTGACTGTGTGATAAATAGTGGCTTATGACTGAGAATTTGCTTTAACATATAGTGTTATTGTGCTCTTTTGTATCTACTGAAGTTTCCGTGGAAATAAATAGGAGGCATTTCTTTCAGGGAGATCTTTTTCAGTTATGTTTACTTTAATAGTTCCTGAAGGACTATTTTGTCATCTGAGGCTATGTAACAGAGCAATCTTACCACAGAATCTTATGTACAGTCATTTCTCCTTTGGATAGGATAGTGAGAGATCATACCGAGGACATTGACCCTGGCTACATTAACAACTAACTCAATGAGAATTAGTTCACAAAAACAATTATAATGATGTTTAAGAGATCATTAACATTGACGCCTTCATAATCTATTACTGAAGTGTTGTGATTGCTCCATAATTAGCTCTTGATTTTGTTTCTACGTCTGTATCACTTTTTTCTCTCTATAGTTACATATATATCAAGAGCTTCCCTAGATTTTAGATATTTGTTGCAAGATTTTAAGTACTGCAGAGACAATAAATAGGATAGATATTATCTACCGTTATAGATGCGAATGGAAAGAATAAAATTTTATATTCATCACAAACTTTAGGAGCTTTTTTCCCCAAGATTAACATGATGACGCAAGAGTTAGCATTTAAGTTTAAAATGACACAAAAAGAAAACAAGCCAAGCTTAGCCTAATCCTGTGAATCTAGTGTTCAAGAATTATATATTTATCCTTCATCAGTAAGGCAACAAAATCAACAAAGCAGACAGAGTACACTGCTCCAGAGAGAGCTGGATGTTAGATTTTGCATTTTGCACCTTAAAGTTACCTTTCAGATAGAACTCATGTATTTCCCTTCTATTTTGTAGAAATAATATATTATTTGTTATCTCCTCATTATAAACACTGAAAGTCATGCAGCGAAACCAGTGAAATAGATGAGTGAATCTGTGTGAGTTAAATATTAATACTATGAGTTTAGATCAATAGCACAAGAGTTTGCTTTTTTTTGTGTGTTTATTTTTTAAACTGCCTTTAGTATACCCACACATAACACCATAACGTGGTATAAAGTATAGCAATAACAGCAGGGTGGCAAAGTCTTCAGCTACAGCAAAAGAGAACAAGCCCAAATACAGCAATTGTGGACGCTGAAATTAAAGAAGAAAATTTGCTTACCTTTAGAAGACTTCAGTTACATGGAAACCTCCAGCAAGATACCTTCTCCTCCACTGCCAACCCTTAAATGAGGTCTGGGAAGAAGTGGATCCTGGCTCCTCCATTTCTGGTCACTCAGATGCATTGCATGCACCTTAACTCCCCTGGGTTTGCCATACCCTCCCACCAGGTGCTCAATCACTGGTTCAGGCTGTAATTTAGCATTTTTCCTACATAGTGCTATTCAGGTAAAAAACTAAGAGAATCACACCCTGTGAAGGTGTAATAGAACTTATGTCTCCAAAACTGGTGAATCAGGTTGAATTAATAAATCCAAATTCAGTCTCAATACCTGACCTGTTCTGGAAAAGACCCAAGTTTCATACTTACTAACGACCACTGAAAGATATTGAAAAATCATGTCAGAGCAGCAAAAATGCTAGTAAATAAATAAATAATGAGGAGGTTTGCAAGTGAAAAACAGGGAAGAAATGAAACAGGAGAAAGGAAACTATTCCTTTAGAGAATAATAGAAGAGCTTAAGGTTACTTAAAGAAGTTTACCAGGTGGGTTAATAACAATGTAAAAATATGTAATGGGGGAAAAAAAAAAGTTCTTTATTAGATAAATGCATATAGACAAATCTATACTAGAAATAAATAATAATTAAAAAAACCCCACAACATAATATGTTTAATAATAGTGAGAGTAATCAACAATTGGAACAGTTTATATAAGCGCATCTCTGCCGCACATTTAAAGAAACAGAACAATAAGCATACAGTTTAAATCACAGTTAATTTAAAAAAAAATACAAAAAAAAAAAAAAAAACTTGTCAACTTTTTTCAAGCTTTCAAGTTGATTTGAAACTGGATAAAAACATAGTTATGTTCTAGCTTTGGAGTCTTTAACAAAGTTGGGCTTC